>NC_141549.1:6545500-6896000 GCF_021556685.1 Rattus norvegicus | reverse complement strand
TATGATAGCAGTCCTGTGTATATGTGGCATGTACACTTGTGTGCATGTGTGTGTGTGAATGCATACATGTGGGGATCAGAAGTTGACTTTGGGTGTTTTCCTCTGTGGCCGTCCATCATAGCTTTTGACACAGGGGCTCTTCCCTGAACTTGGGGTTTGTCCTTTGACTAGACTGAGTGAAGCAAACTCCCAGAGATCGCCCATCCTCCACCGCCCCCACAGAGGAGTTGCAGGCCAGCACTGCTGTTATGGGCTGCACTGCCCGTTTTTTTAACGTGGGTTTGGGGGGATCCCACTCACGTGTTCATGATTGCAAAGGGTCTTTGACTTACTGAGCCGTTCCCCTGCCTAACACTCTGTTTTTTGGGAAAGGTCTCTCACTGGGACCTGGGGCTGGTTGTTTAGAGTGTAGGCTGATCAGCCAGACCAGTAAGCTGGGGATCCTGTCCCTCTCTGCAGTGCCATGACTGCTGGGAGTGCCTGGCTGTTTATGTGAGTATTAGAGATTGAATTTGGATTCTGCTTCTGCTACAAGCGTCTTCTCAACTAAGCTATCTCCCCAGGACCCAGTCATGGCCATTCTAGGTGGGAGAGATGTTATCTGTGGCTAAAATTCCTTCCCTAGATAGGTGAACAAAGTCTACCCCTTTCCCTAAGATCCTAAAAAAAAATGCAAAGTAAGATTCCCACCACCGTTCTTAATAGAGAACCAATTCCTTGGATTCACTTACAGCACATGGATGAAGAGATACTGATGGGGGCATGGGGACCCCAAAACAGCTGCAGTGCAAAGTCTTCACCCAGCATCTCCATGTCCTCACAGAGCCCCTCTATCGAGTCTCCCCCAATATACACACCCTAGCCCCGCCCCAAGTCCCAGGACCTTGTGTAGAACTGACACAATGGCCGGGAGAAGTGACCAGAGTATTAAGGGAGTCGCCAGGCCCATTTGCGGTGGACTATAGCGGATAGGCACAGCTGATCTCATGAAGATGGGGCAGCTCAGAGGGCTGAATAGAGCACCTCTGACAGTTAGTGAAATTGGGCGTCGTCTTTATGTACCTGCTGGACATTTGCATGCGCCCTCTTGTGAGAAGAACCCAGTTCTTCGTCATCTTTTGAGTGCTTTAGGAATTCTGGCATCATCCCTTATAAGATGAATAATTTACAAATATACTCTCTGGTTTTGTAAGTTGTCTCTCGGCTCTGTTGATTATCTCCTTTCCTGTGCAGGAGTTTCTTGTATATAATATAGTTCGACATAATCCCATTACCTCCGGTCCCACCTAAATTATCATTGCCTACAGCCGGCCTTGTGTGACCTTTTGACATTGTAACATGACATTGTCCTCCAGTGAGTTCATATTGAAGACTGGCCCAATCGAATTACAAAAACAAAATGCATAGAAATCTCGAAATGTCTTAAGAACGTATGATTTTCTGTCAGGCTGCATTGACCTTAGGGGGCATGCAGACCGCAGGTCTCAGAGTGGACATACCTATGAGTGTGCCCCTTATGTTTTCTTATAGTAAGTTCAATCTCAGGTTTAAGATTTAGGCCTGTGATGCATTTGGGGTTGATTTCTGTGTCCTGTCACTAGAGGAAGAGATCTAGTTTTAACGTCTGCATATACAGATCCAGTTTTGCCAGCACCATTTAGTGCCGTGACTGTCTTTTCTCAGATAGATGTTTTTTGTGCTTTTGGGAAAAAACAAAACAAAACAAAACAAGCCAGCTGTGTGAGTGAGGATTAGTTTCTGGTTCTCTAGTCTGTCCCTTTGTCCTGTGGGTCTGTTCTTATGCTAGTACCATGCTGTCTTACTAACTATAGCTTTGTGTTATGTTTTGAAATTAGATATTGTGATGCTTCCAGGTTCCCAAGACCATGTTTTCTTGCTTGTTCGTTTGATTTTCTGACAGGGCTGGGGATTAAACTAGGACCTCACTTAGTGCTCTCTGCCTCCAGTCCTTTCTGCCCTCCCCTTCCCCTTCCCTTTATTTCGGCCCTGTTCAGAATTGCTTGGGCCATTCCAGATTTTTGTTTGTTTGTTTGTTTTTTAAGGTTCCAAATTAACTAGGAATTGCTTTGTATCTCTGTGAAAAAGAAGTTGTTGGAATTTCATACAATTGCATTGAAACTGTAGATTTTTCTTATAATATGGTTACTTTGATAGCACTGATTTTTCCGGCTTATGAACTAGAACACATTGTTCCATTTCTTCTGGAACTACACTTCCTTTCATCAGGATTTCACAACTTTTATTGTAGAGATCTTTTATTTCCTCAGTAAGTTTGTTCATAAAATTTTTATATGGCTATCGTGAATGAAATCGTGTTCCTAATTTCTCCTTATGAGGCTGATTATTTGTGCATAACCTTACTGTTTTTTTACATGCTGCCTTTATACCCTCCAGCTTTGCTAAATATCTAAGTATGTCTATAAACCCAACAGTTTTGATTGAGTACTTGTTCCTTCTGTGGATAGAATCATGTCGTCTGCGAACGTGGATAATTATAGTTCTTCCTTTCCAATTGGCCGCCATGTGTTTCTCCTGATTAATTGCTCTTGTTAAAACTCCCAATACTTTATTAAATAAGAGTGGTGAGAGTGGATAGGCTTGCCATGCTCCACATCTTAGAGGAAGTGTTTTCAGTGCCCCCCAAACCCCTTGTTCAGTCTCCGTGTTCAGTCTGATATTGGCCGTGTGTGTGTGTGTGTGTGTGTGTGTGTGTGTGTGTGTGTGTGTGTGTGTGTGAGAGAGAGAGAGAGAGAGAGAGAGAGAGAGAGAGAGAGAGAGAGAGTGATTTTCCTCCTAACTTGATCTGCTAAGTTATTGTTCTTCATGTCGTGAAGGGATGCTGAAGTCTATCAAATGCTTTTTCTGTGTTTATTGAAACGGTTGCGTGTTTTCCCCCTCCACCCTCCTCACACATCACATTCATGTGTGTTTCTGTTGGAGCATCCATGTGACCCAGGGATGAATCCTAGCTGGCCTCGATGCAGATCTCGTTGATGTGCTATTATTCCGTTCAGCTTGCTGGTGTTTTATTGGGGAGTTTTGCATCTATGTTCATCAAGTGTCTGGACCTATGGTTTGCTTTCGTGTGTGTTTGTCGGTTTTAGCAGAAGGACGTCAGGCACATTTCTTTCCATTTCAGTGTTTCCTTTACTTTAATTCTTAAAACTTTTGTTTGTTTGTTTTTTTAGTTAGGGTCTCAGTATGCAGTCCTAGCTCGCTTGGAACTCACAGTGTAAGTTAGACTGCCCTTGAGCTCACAGAGATTCGCTTGCCTCTGTCTCTCAAGTGCTGGTTCTAAGAGTGTGCACTATCACACCCAGCCTTGTGCAGTTGTGCCTTGTTGTTACTCCTTTCTTCTACCTTACGGTTTAGTTATCCTGCATATTCCCTTCACTTTCTATTCTGGAGCACTGACTCATTTGGTAAGGTGTGAGTGTGTGTGTGTGTGTGTGTGTGTGTGTGTGTGTGTGTGCATGCACATGCACATGTGTGTCTGTGTGTGTACCTGTGCATGTGTGTGCATGTATGTGTGTGCATGCACGTGTCTGTGTGTGTACCTGTGCATGTGTGTGCATGTATGTGTGTGCATGCACATGTGTGTCTGTGTGTGTACCTGTGCATGTGTATGTGTATATTTGTGTGCATGTGTGTGTGCATGTGCATGTGTGTGTGTGTGTGTGTGTGTGTGTGTGTGTGTGTGCATCCGTTATGATAGTTATTATACTTTTATTTTCTTTTTTGTTTGGTTTTTGAGACAGGGTTTCTCTGTGTAGCTCTGGTTGCCCTGGAACTCTGTAAACCAGGCTGGCTTCAAACTCAGAAATCTGCCTGCCTCTGCCTCTTGAGTGCTGGGATTAAAGTCATGTGATACCATGCCTGACCTATGCTGACCAATGGCCTATACTTTTACTCTTTCTTCCTTTCTTCCTTCCTTCCTTCCTTCCTTCCTTCCTTTCTTTCTTTCTTCTTTCTAGTCAGGGTTTCTCCTTGTAGCCCTGGCTGTCCTAGAACCACCCTCCACTTTTCTCTCTAGACCAGGCTGGCTTTGAACTCACAGACATCTGTTTGCCTCCTGAGTGCGGGGAGTAAAAGCATATACCACCACCACCACCTGGCTTATACTTTTATTTCTAATGATTAACATTTTAAAAGTTTCGTGTGGTGGGGTAAGGAGCAAGTGGAGACCAGGGGACAATACTCAGGAGTCAGCAGCTCCCTTGTTTCTGCTGTGCAGGCCAACTCCTCCCTCTCTCCCCTCCTGGCCTCAGAGGTCCTCCTTCGGCCTGCTCCTCCCACCTGCACTGGGAGTATTCCTAGTGGGTTTTTGTTTTGCTTTATTTGTTCTGTTTTAGTTTTAGTCATTAGAGATGGCATTGTATTCTGTTTTGAAAGGGTTCTTCTGAAGTGTTTGCTATAAGTCTGGTGAGAGTCCTCCTACGCACAGCTTGGTGCTTTTTCCTGCCGTTGGGCTTTCTGCTCAACAAGTTAGCAGTCTATTCAGAGGGAGAGAACACATATCTACCTACTGCTACAGACTGAAGATTTATGTCCCCTATAAATTCAGATACGAAACTGGCACCTGAGGTGACAGTGTGCAGAGATAGGACCTCGGCCTGACGATTGGCTGTGACGATTAAGCCATTACAAATGGGGTGAGCGTGTTTATAAAAGAGCCCCAAGGAGACCCCTAGCTCTTTCTACTCATTGGGAACACAGCACCAAGACCCAGGAAATGAACTGAATCTGCCTTCGCCTTGGTCTTCAGCTTCTGGCCTCCAGACCTGCAAGAGAGACTGGTTCTTGTCAAGCTGCCTGTGGTATTATTGTGCTGTTACAACCCAGACAGACTAACAGACTACCAGTTTGAAGGCATCAACTAGAGCCATTAAACAACTTGGCAGCCCCCCTCACACACACACATGCACATGCACATGCATGTGTGTATGCACACACATCTCTGTTTCTGAATGTTTTAAACAGCTTGTGCAACACGGCAAGTATTGGTTAAGGCATTTTAGTACAGTATTCCAAATCCATGCCTCCGGTGAAGAGACCTTTCTCCTCAAATGTCTACCTTGGGCTGCCCCATCAAAATCCATACCAATTCTTTCAGCAAAAATAAATAGATCCATCCTCTTGATGGATCAGAGCCACTTTGCGTATGGGCAGACATCGCCTTGGAAACTGCCAATCAACCAAGAGACTGCCACTCAAACGGAGAACTGCTGCTCACCCAGGTCCCGGCTCTGACAGCTGCCTGCTCATCCCCGGAGCATCCCCCAGGCTCCAGTCCAGCCTGTGTCCCCCATCTCATCACATGGAGAGCTGCCTGGTTTCTATCATAAGCCACAGTCTGTCCTCACAGCTCAACCAGGGGCCTACAAAGAGCTGAGCTGCAGCAGGCATGTCTGGGTGCTGGGATCCAATGATTCCCATCCGAGGGGCTCCATGCCAGTTCTTGGATACATCATTAGAACCTCGGAAAGGAACATGAGCTTCTCTGAACCCAGACACACTTGCTTATTCCTGGCAGAGCCAGGATTCAAGCCAAGTGCTAGCTGCTGAAACCATGGTGAACCAAGCAAGACCACACCCCTCTTGGCAAAGGCCCTGCTGGGGTCAGGGGCGGTTAGGTTGGGAACAAGGAGGATTTGAACATGATGGAGTGGGGATGGTGAGGTTCGAGGCTCTGTATGTGGCAGACCAGCAGGGGCTCTGAACTGGCGGTCAGACTGTAGAAAACTAAAGTCCCTGCTGGCAGCTCCTGGCAGGAGTGAGCACTGACTTTCAGAGTCAAATAAAATGAGTCCCCATCGTCCAGCTCCTTAAACTTAGAGGCGACCTTCCAATATGGTAAGCCACCAAAATCTGCCTGCCATTCACCTTCTGATCTTAGTTCACAGTTCCCCTCTGGGATTTCTAGCTAAGAGGCACTCCTGCTGGCTAGAAGCCCTGCCTGCCCCGGGAGCAGGGCCTGCACCCCTTATCTGCCTCCCGTTTACCCATGGTGTCTGGCTTTGGGACATAGTAGTGTGGCGTAAGGAGCACAGGTTTCAGGCGCCTGGCCAGTTTTGTTCTGTAGCTCTGAAGTCTTAGGAAGGTGGCGGTGCTGTTGGCTTCCATTTCTTCTGCTGCAACATAAAGATGGCCGTACGCCTGCCATGGCAGTGACTTTCTGTAGCTGTGACTGAACACCATGATCAAGGCAGCGTGCAGAAGGAAGGCTTCACTGTGGTTTACTGTTCCAGGGGATAAGTCACCATCACTGTGGCAAAGGGAGAGCCTGGCAGCAGGCAGGCATCTTGGCCGGAGCGGCAGGGGACAAGGCAGGCATGGTGGTTGGAGCAGCAGGGGACAAGGCACCATCACTATGGTGAAGCAGTGGCACATGGCTTTCGAAAGCCCACGGCTTTCCCCCCAGATCCGTGGTACATTTCCACAGTCTCTGTGATGCTTCCGCATCGGCGGCCCACCCTGATGCCTCTCTCCACTCTTCTGCATTACTCTGAATGTTGCTGGCCTGTTTCTGCTCTGAGACCCTCTTATCCTTCGAGCTGCAAGGACAAGGATTTCTGCATGCTCTGGGCGTGCCGAGTCCCAGCTTCTAGACCTAGCCCTTTAGAGAGCACTGTCAAATGCATTACTAAAGAACGGGTTACAGAAGGAAGCCTGTGACCTCTCTCTCACTTTCCTGGGTCATCCTTATGCTTGTTCCCGCCTCTAACTTAGAATATTCCCTGAGGATACGTGGGGGGAGGGCTTGTCTTTGTTTTGCTTTGCCTTGGTGTGCAGATAGGTGCCTGCGGGGGGGGGGGGGGGGGGGGGAGTGGGTGACATCAGAACCCCCAGAGCTGGCGTTAGAAACAGTTGTGAGCCACCACCCCACCTCCCCACTGTGGGTTCTGGAAATAGAACCCCACAAAGTGGTGCTTTAAAAATATCTGTTACATTGAATAATTCTATATGCGAGGAAACATGTTATTACACAATCTGTGTAATTAAATAGATTTCTTCATCATTCCAGAGTTTTAAAAAGGGCATCTGCCTCTCTTGCTCCAAATTGTGGAAGTGGATATATATTGTCACTGAGGAGAAACCTTGCCCTGTAGGCTAAGTGTCTTCAAGCACTCCAAAGCCTAAAAGAGTAGGTGAAATGATGGCCACATTGAGCCTGAGATTTGCAGATTACGCTATCACAGTCTACAGGGTGGGAGCCCCAGGGTTTACAGAATCCCTGGGAAAGCATCTTGAGCCAACAGGACTGTGACAGTCTCTGTGTCTTTAGTGACTGTTTCCCAGGGTTGGCCAAGCTCTCCTTTCTCACAGCTGGGATCCCAGTATGTGGAATCACAGGTGCCAAAGGCGGGCAAAGCCCTTTACCACTCTGCCTTGTGGTGTCTGCATCAGCATTGAACTTTCCATGGGTTAGGAACACAAGTTCTAAGGCCTTGCCAAATACAACCACATGCCCTCAAGTCACTATTTGAAAGTGACCTTGGGTCAAGATAAACTAAATGGGTTTTCCCTGCATCACCCGGTCACTTGAAACACCAGGGGAACAAGTTCTTGGGAGGAGAGACTGGAGTGGAGAGGAACTTGGGGTAAAGCAGGAGTCAGGGAAAGGTCAGAATCTTCAGTCCCAGATGTTATAAACCACTCAGGATCTCCTGTAACAGTCCTATGTCCCTACCCAGATGTAGTTCCCAATCTCCAGAACTGACCTGTCCTTGGGTTCTCAGCATTTCTGAATCTGGTTTCTAGTAAAGGTTGATCCGTGTTTCACGGCTCTAAAATGTACACCAGAAGACGGTAAAGCAACGCTGTATTAGGCAGACTGCCGGGGCTGGTCTCTCCAGAATTGCTGCGCTGGCCACCCGCAGACTTTACTCTCAGCTGCCGTCTGTGATCTGACAATATTAACCAAAGCGATGTAAGGAATTCTGACTCACACTATGAAGGTCCAGTCTACCGCGGTAGCAAAGGCATAGAACTAAATAAAAAGGGGTTTGAGCATCAGATACGTTTAGGGTACGAGTGGTCAATAGAGTTCTCATTCTGAGAGGGTAGAGCTGCAGCGATTCTCAACATGAGAACTCCTCGACTTTTGCTTTATTATCATTTTAAAGCTTTTAGGATTGTGTGGTACATGATGGCTATGTCGATAGGTACATATACATGTTCTTATACATCATTACGACACAATGTATAGGTGTCTGCATGTGACGGGGTGCAAGTGGAGGTCAGAGGACAACTTCTTGGTGCAGCCGATTCTCTTCTTCCAGTTCTCTGTGGATTTTTGAGGAACTCAGGGATTGGGTTTGTGTAACAAATGCTTAACTTGCTGAGCCATCTTGCCCGCCCTCCTCTACCTCTTAAACAGCACCTTTTAGAATGAGTTCCCTATCCAGCACAGTGTAGGAAGCACAGTACCGGGGAAGATTGTTGCTACCGTCGTGACTGAGCTCCGGGCGGTGTGGATTGTCCTTCCCTGAGAGAGGAAACCTGACCTAACTGCAGACCGCCACCTGTCCCACGCGCGACCTTGCCAGCAAGAAAACATGCGGGGACATACGAATCCTTGCGGCAGCCAAAACCTTTTATTAAATCTTAAAGAGAGCCCCGCACGCCCGCATGGCGGGGCTTATATACACCCTAGAGCGGCGCATCCACACCTGATTGGTCGCTTACCCATTATCTCATTAGGCACGCCCCAGAGTGGGCAAAGACCTGGCACGAAGGCACTCTTGCACATGTGCACACAGTTAACTTCCTGAAAGGAAGTCGGCTGGCGCGGCAGAGGCCAGCGCCATCTTGTAATGGCGGAGGCTATCCTGGCCTTCCACGTGGGGCGCAGTGGAAGCCAGCACCATCTTGTGGTGGCAAATGTTAAAGCGGCCCTTTACATCTCCCCCTATTTATTTATATTTTATCACAAATCATTTATTTTATAACAAATCATGATCACCCTATCGCGTGCAATGAGGAAACCTCAGCGATGTGGAAGGGCTGATCAAAGGATCATTGAGTCTCTCTCCTCCCAGTGCAATGGATCCACAGATCCATGGGGTGCAAGAGCAGAGAACTCAGATACCGACTAATTCCTGAGCATAGATAACCAAATTCCAGGGGAGGCCTCTTGTACAATGGTCACAAGTGCTTGAGTGATAACGGCCTTGTCACATTTCTGTTGAGATCTGCATTTGCAAACCAACCATAGTATGAACACTAATCCACAGCATAGGGCAGCACCAAACAGAGCCACTCCCGATAAGTAGCGGGCACCTCATCTGGTTCACCTCAGTTGTTACCACCAAGGGCCGTAGTCAAGCCGCTCCTATAATAGAATTTAGAATTCCCAATTGTTAGTAACTACTCCAGAAAGTTTACCCACTGTGTTTGTCTAACAATAGATTGGGGGAGGATAATAACTCCAGACACTGCTATTGTAGCAGCAGTAATGGCTGCTACAATAGCAGCGAAAGTGTCAAGGTCTTTTCCAGGGCAGTTCAGGATCTCTGGAACAACCAGCAGGCAATGGAACCATTTCTGAGATCTGTACAACCAGGGCAGAGTTCCCCAGTCCACAGCAGGTGGCATTCCTGTGAAGCTACAGTCTGTAAAATGACCAGTTAAGGCAGCAAGAGTCACCAGGGAAAATGAGGGGGGGCAGCAACGGCTGGAGTCCAGTCTTCTCCAGGAAGCAGCAGTGCACAGAGGGTGAGAGAGCGGGCCACAGTGGGATGGGACACACGTGGTGGTAACACTGACTGCAGCAATGGCAAAATCTCTGTGGTGACAAAAGGTGAAGGGGAATCTTCTATCTTCCTCTCAGGGCAGAGGAATGACTCCAGGGACCCGAACCACGAGAGCTGAATCTTTATGCAACCAGGATCAGCAAGTCTCAGCAACCACTCAGGCTGCTGACACACTCTTGTAGCATCCTGTAGAAAAAACACAAACATTCCCTCTTCCCCATATAAAATATCTGGACAGGATCATGTCAATATGTGGATCTCTCTATTTCACCTAGGCAGAAGTATGCCTAGTTGTAGGGTGCCATAAACTTTGGCATCCAAATTTTTTTTTTTGGTTCTTTTATTTTTTTCGGAGCTGGGGACCGAACCCAGGGTCTTGCGCTTCCTAGGCAAGTGCTCTACCACTGAGCTAAATCCCCAACCCCAAAAGGCATCCAAATTTTAAAATTGAAATAAAAGGAGCATTATTTAGCATGCAGGGATAACTCCCCCTTTTTATTTATTAAGATATAGTAAAGATATTATTTATTAAGGTAAGTCCTCGAGGATTAAATTGAGGATACTGAGCACTTGTATTTATAAATTGACTTGTATACCAAATTATTGTCTCCAGCATTATTGTTTTGGATATATAAAGAATGAGATTTTTTGACTAATTGTTCCTATGTAAGGCCTATAATCTGTCTGGTATCATTGTCCTCCCTTGCTAAAGAGCCCAGGCAATCCAGTTTGAGTTCTTAAATGTCCTATAAAGGAATAGTACTTAGTGCTCTTAACCACTAAGCCATTTTTCTAGCACCTCACAAACTTTATTTACCTAAACATAAGCATTAATTAGAAATGTCAAATCTTGTAAATATTGTCCAATTTCAGTCTTACTAGAAATCCCTGAGCTGGCAGGGTGAGGCTGGGAGTTGAAAGTAAGCAAATGGAGTCTTCCTCTTTTCATATCAACTCCATTACCATTTTCAAAGAGCTGGGTCTATGGTTTTGTTTAGTTGTCTGAGCCAGAGCACTGAAAGGACAGTGAGTTGTCAGACAGTTTACACTGAAATCACTCACTGATTTTAAGTAGAAAACCTGTCTCTAATAAAGCATTAAGTAATTGAAATCAATTGTAAACCACAAGCCACACATTGGCTATCAGTATATGAATTGAAAGCTTGATTTAGAAACAGTGGCTAAACCACGGAATTTAATAATCTGTGTTGAAGCAACAGAAACTCAAGAGAATAAACAAGTGATCCAATCGTACATGTAGCCTTTTCATTAGATGAACCACCTATAAATACACTAAGCGCATTTCCTATGGGTTGTATGCACAAATATATAGGAAGAACAAAAGCATGCAAAGAGTAAAATTATCAATTTTGCCTGAAAAATTTGTATATGTAATAGGCCAAATATCAGTATTTAGTAGTAACCAATTAACTGGTGTTTGGAATAAGATATGTTTTATCAGGTTTCTTTTTAAAATACTCCCATGACTCTAGTCCACAACTCTGTATTAACACAGCTGAAGCTTTATCTCCAATGTGCATAACAAAGACCTAAGTCCTCTGGTAAGTTGAGGTACTTAGCCAATTAACATATCCTTAGAAGCTTGAAATTAGTTTCAAATATTCTTTTCTGGAGTAGTCTAACAGCTACTCCCCAAATATTAAAGCTCATATTGAGAGCAAAGGTTTGTAGTAAAAATTTCCATATACACTGAAAGATTCAAGCTTCTAACTTCTTACATCGAAGAAGCAACAAAATTACATAATAAAAGGCTATTAGCCATTCTTTTTTTTTTTTTTTTTTTTGGTTCTTTTTTTTTCAGAGCTGGGGACCGAACCCAGGGCCTTGCGCTTCCTAGGCAAGCGCTCTGCCACTGAGCCAAATCCCCAACCCCAGCTATTAGCCATTCTTAATGATATCACTCTATGGGCTCTCTAAAATTATAAGCAGGCTCACGAAATGAAAACTCAAAATCAATCCTCTAAATCTATCTTGAAATGGCAGTTGGAGTAAGTAAACTGGCTGTAATGTTCTCACAAGTTCCAAAACCTCATCAATCCTTCGTAAATCTTGTAACAATCTCTACCTGTTTGATTTTTTCTTAATTAAAAATAAGTTTGAGTTAGTCAATGTAACACTGGCAATCCTCAATCACAATCTTTAAGTTCTCTTTGTAACACCAGAGCACAACCACAAGGTCACCTGAGTTCTGAGTACCTGACTAGGCAGCTGTCCTTGGGGTAGTGGAACTAGCATTAAAATACAGATAGTTTCAGGGCAAACCACAACTAGGAAAGCATAACCCGACCTCCAACAAACTAGTACAAAGTTTGACTGCCAATTCCTATATATGAACGTACGATGGCGTAGTCTCTAGTACCTCAACAAAGAGACATTGTCCTAAATTCTTTTAGAAGCCTGGTTTCTAGAATAAGAATTCCATAAAAATATTATCTCAATTTAGACCTGTTTCCCTGGGTTGGCTCATGCTACATGTTGTCTAGAAATGACTCCATCCAAATTACGAGCTTTATGTCAACTTTCTGTTACCAATATTATACCTTTTTAACCATATCCAATAACTTGAAAGCCAATAGTCCATAACCAAGGCAAGTAGAGCATATTTACACATTTAAAACCAATGAGAAACAAAATTGAAGTGGCTACACATATCTTTAATATTTAGACCAAACACCATTTTTACCTTTTTAGCTATGATTTTAAGAGAAGCACCTTGTCACCTGTTGAGTCAAATAATAAGTCAGGGATTTCTCTAAGAGAAACAGCTCTCAACTCTTGTACCAAAGAAGCTGAGAAGCTGCTGGCACCTTTAAGATCAGCTCGTGCAGACGCTTAGCTTCTGGGCAGCTTCTCCAGCTGACCTATGTTCCCAGCTACAGGTGCAGGGCTCTAAAGGCCTGATTGAAACTGTTTTTTATTCATTTGTTCCTTTTTGAAACGAGTTAAAACCAAATCAAGGTGTGAACGACCAGCAGATAAAGCTTTTACCATTTTTTCTTTTGAACATGAAACATAAAACATTTAAACAAAGAGAAGCAAGAACCACAGACATAAACTGACAGACATGGGGACATCCTGGTGCACCAAGGACAGACAATAGACAAAGAGGGAAAAAACCAGATGGTGTTCACGGTGACTATCCACTCGAGTGGAGTCGATATGGACGATGGATTGTCTCAATTCCTGGACTAGTCCATCAACGTGTTGAAACCCAATTCCTGTAAGATACTGAGATATATTATCTGAGCAGCACGACTGACATTCGCCAATGGTATGGAAGTGAAACACAGTCCTGAGTATTTTCACTCACAACCCAATTACATTAACTCCATCAAGCTGTGCATGGGCATTGAGATGTCCTTTTGTTTGATTCTCCTGAATAAATTTTCAGGCGGTCTGACTCTATCAAGCCTAATCAGTATGACTCTGCAAACCTTATAGAGCCTGATCACACCTTTTACCAGCACAAAGACAAAATTTTTCTCCCAAAATACTGTGTTCATTTTATCTCCTTTTCTTTTCATTTTTTCTTTAGAGACCTTTTCTCCCTCCGACATACTTTCTTGTTGCTCTGTAAGGACCCTCTGACCTGTCCTAGCGACTGTAACGGCTTCCCACACAAAGAAAAAAATAAACAAAATTACCAGCCTTGTCCATGAAGGATCCATAACTTTCGGTTTCTTCACAGTGGGGGCCCCCATTTTTGCAGGGGTCCCTCCCTCAGTAGCTGAGGTGGCCACTGTCCCCGGGGTGTCCTTTCCCCACACTATCACCTCTGACGGTGGTAAGACCGCAGAGGGGCCTGGTGCTTGAGATCGATCAGTATCATTTTTTCGTTGCAACCTTTCACTACGCTACGTTTCTGACATGCTTTCCTATCATGTCTCTCGGAGTTTACCTCAATTCCTGCCGCTTCTGGATTCTCTCCGCGGACGGAGGACTCCCTCTCGGCACCTGGCGATGGTGTGGCGTTTTTTTATCCCGGGTTCTCGGCACCAAATGTCCCACGCGCGACCTCGCCAGCAAGAAAACACGCGGGGACATACGAATCCTTGCGGCAGCCAAAACCTTTTATTAAATCTTAAAGAGAACCCTGCGCGCCCGCATGGCGCGGCTTATATACACCCTAGCGCGGCGCATCCACACCTGATTGGTCGCTTACCCATGATCTCATTAGGCACGCCCCGGAGTGGGCAAAGACCTGGCACGAAGGCACTCTTGCACATGCGCACACAGTTAACTTTTTGAAAGGAAGTCGGCTGGCGCGGCGGAGGCCAGCGCCATCTTGTAATGGTGGAGGCTATCCTGGCCTTCCACGTGGGGCGCAGTGGAAGCCAGCACCATCTTGTGGTGGCGAATGTTAAAGTGGCCCTTTACAGCCACCCACGCATGTTTAATTTGCCCCAGCTTTCCACCCAGCAGCCCTTTATATTGTGAGGCGCCTTCCTACAGCTCTGGACTTGATTCAAGAAGATTCCAGAGGACAGACTGAGGCCTCTCACTGCCCAATTCTGTGTCTTCCCTGCTGGTGCACTGACAGAGGTCACTGGGACCTCTGTGGAACCGAACCACAGTTAGATCTGGGCCAGAAAGACTAGCCTCAGAGCTGTATGTGAACTCTGCCCGCCCCTGTGGCGTGTGGGCAAAGGACTTGGACTGGAGACTTACGGAAGAAATGCTATTTTTCTTTCTTCTTTACTCCTCAGTTGGATAGAATTTAATTCCTTGCATTGTTTAAAATTTTGTAAGATTTTGGGCTGGAGAGTTGACTCGGTGGTTAAGAGCCCTTGTTTTCTCAAAGGACCTGGGTTCAATTCCCAGCACCCACATGGAGAGGCTTACCACTTCCTTAGGCACCAGGCATGCATGTGGTGCAAAGCACACGTACTCACAAATAAAATAACGTAAAAAAAAAAAAGGCAGCAGTGGAGCCACACACCTTTAATCCCAGCCCTCTGGAGGCAGAGGCAGGTAGATCTCTGTAAGTTCAAGGCCAGCCTGGTCTACAGAGTGAGTTCTAGGATACCCAGCGCTGTTCCACAGAGAAACCATATCTGGAAAAACCAAGGTGAAATGTTTTTCTGTAAAAAATTTACATAATGCAACAATTTATAAGATTAAAAAGGAAGTCTCTAGTGGGACGTGCAACATTCTAGATCTTTCTATTTGCGAATATAAATAAAGTTTGCCCAATTGTTCAGCAGTTGAAGGACTGAGTGAAAAGAGTGTGTGGCATATGGAGAGGAGAGTAAGACGTACAGCCACATCCCTTACACGCCACAGCAGTCCACAGACAGTCTCCCGTGCCAGTACACAGGTCTGAACCTCCTCTTCAAAATATTTATTCACTTAATTATGCATTTATTTTGTGGGCATGTGGGTATGTATGTGCATGAGTATATGCACATGCATGACTTCATGTGTGTAAGTACGTGCACATATGTGTGAGTATGCGTGTATGTGCATGTGCAAGTGGGTGTGCATGTGTGTATGTGCACATGTGTGAGTGTGTATGTGTGTAGTGTATGTGTGTAAGTATGTATACATATATGAGTGTGCTTGTGTGTGAGTGTGCATGTGTGTAAGCATGTGCACATGTATGAGTGTGCATGTGTGCGAGTGCACATGTGTGTAAGTATGTGCACATATGTGTGAGTGAGTATGTGTGTAGTGTATGTGTGTAAGTATGTATACATGTATGAGTGTGCATGTGTGTGAGTGTGCCTGTGTGTAAGCATGTGCACATGTATGAGTGTGCATGTGTGCGAGTGCACATGTGTGTGAGTATGTGCATGTGTGTGTACATGTGTGAGTAAATGCACCTGTGTGAGTGTGCATGTGTGTGTGTGTAAGCACATGCACTAGTGTGGGTGTGCCACAGCACACATATGAAGGTGAGAGAACAACCTTTGGGAACTGGTTGTTTCCTTCCACTTCATGGATCCTAGGAATCAAACTCAGGTCATTGGGCTTGTCGGCAAGAGACCTTACCCACTTATCCATCTCATGTGTAACATGTCTTTTTGTCTGTTCTTACACATGATTTGTGCTTCTACCATAATAATTTAAGGTTACTAAAGGCGATTGGCTAACCTTAGTTGTTAATTTGATGAGATTTAGAGTCAACTAAGAGATACATCTCTGAGCATGCATGTGAGAATAATCCCAGGGAGGTTTAACTGCAACGACGACCCATGTTGATTGGTGGTGGCACCATCCCTGTGCTGGGATCCTGCACTGAATAAAAAGGAGAAAAACCCTAGAGCACCAACATCTCTCTCTCTGCTTCCTGACAGCCAGTGCCCTGTGACAAGCTGCCTCACACTCTGACTGCCATGCCTTCCCCACGGTAAACTGTACCCTTAAACTTTAAGCCAGAATCAACCTCCTTAGGCTGCTTCTGCCAGGTATTCATCACAGCAACAAGGGAAGTAGGAAGGCAATGCACTAAGATAGATCCTGCATTTAGGTCTATGATTTCTTTTGAACTGATATTTTAGGATACGTTATAATAGCCTGTGACTCTCCTGTGCAGTCTCCCAAGAGCTGTGATTATAGGCAGGCCCAGCTTGAACGAATTGTTTTTTATTATATTTATTCATTTATTTTTTTAAAGATCTATTTATTTATTTTAGTTATGTGAATACACTGCCACTCGCTTCAAACATATCAGAAGAGGACATCAGATCCCAATACAGATGGCTGTGAGCCACCATGTGGTTGCTGGGTCTCTGGAAGAAGAGTCAGTGCTCTTAACCAATGAACCATCTCTCCAGTCCTTACTTATTCATTTGTTGTGTGTGTTATTTGTGTATGTGTGCACACGTCTGGTGGAAGCATGGAAGGGTGTACACATGCACATGCCCATACACTCTCTTCCTCAATTACTTTCCCATCTTGGTGATTTTAGAGCCTCTCACTGAACCCAGACCTCATCAATTCCTCATCGATTCCTCTACACTGTTGGCCAGCAAGCCCCCGGAATCCACCACTCCCAGCCCTAGGTTTATGGGTGTGTGTCACCCTGTCTGGCTTTTACATAGGTTACATTAGAGTCTTCATGCTTTTTACAGCAAGCACCTTATGGAGCCTTCTCCCTAGCTCTTTGTCTTAGTTACGGTTTTACTACTGCGAACAGACACCATGACCAAGGCAACTCTCATAAGGACAACATTTAATTGGGGCTGGCTTACAGGTTCAGAGGTTCAGTCCATTATCATCAAGGCAGGATCATGGCAGCATCCAGGCAGGCATGGTGCAGGAGGAGCTGAGAGTTCTACATCTTCATTTGAAGGCCGATAGCAGAAGACTGACTTCCAGGCAGCTAGGATGAGGGTCTTAAGCCCATGCCCACAGTGACACAGCAAGGTCATGCCTCCTAATGGTGCCACCCTAGGCCAAGCATATACAAACCATCATTCTCCTGAGCTAATTCTTAACAGGTGGGCTAAGGTAAGAAAGAGTTACTCTTCATTTCTGTTTTGTATGTTGACGTTCCATTTTTTTCTAGCACCTCTTGGTACAAAGATTTTTGCATTTTTTTCTATGCTAGGGACTCCAACCCAGGGCCTCCTGCATTCTTGGCAAGTGCTCTACCACTGATGTATATTCCCTTCCTATATTTTTCAATGATTGCATACCATGGGTTACTATTTTCATTCCGATGAACAATGTATATTTTTGAACCTAGCCACTGGGCAGTTGACTGTTTCCCACAATTCCTCAGTACGGTGGTACCTATTTTTTAACAGGAATTATTCTCCAGCCAACATTCCTATCTGAACCGTCTAGGAGGCAGGTTCTGATTGGCTTCATTGGTGTGAGCCTCTCTCAAATGCTAGGTGACTTCCTCATGGACACATGGCCTCAGTTCCTAGATTCTGCAGGAGTCAGTCCTTCTGGAAGGGTCTGAATAAAATGATCATTCTGCCTTGGGTAGTTGGAGTATCATAGGAAAGAGGCTCATAAAATACACTGGCAAGCAGAAATTCCCTAAGAATTCCTTAAAGAGTGGAGGCTTGTAGGCACGTCTCTGAGGGGCCCCAAAGGGCAGCTGTCACTGTGGTGACTACATCAGCTTTTTATCAATTAGCTATTTCTGCTCTTTTTCTGGTACTTGAATGACGTACACACTGGAGATGTAAGGTATTTGGACGAGCATCTTTGTACCTCGCCTACCACAGCTCTTTGGATTTCACTGTCCTGCCTCTAAGTTCTAGCCTGAGTACAATTCATCCCACAGCTTCTCATTTAACCTTTCCAACAACCCTGTGAAGGGAACTATCTCTGTCTCTCGGATGAGACAGCAGAGGCGTACAGGGGAACAAACAGTTTGTCTTCAGCCACTTAGAGCTGAATCAGGGCCAAGTCTGGTTCCGAGCTGCAGAGCGTGGTATCGTCATACTCTCCACCCCGGCCTCAGCTTACCTTGCCCCAGATGAGTACCAGTACTCACTGGATCTGAATAAACCTTTACAATGAGTATATTATATAAATTAAAGCTAATCGAATATGGATTAGTATTTTAATTGTTTTTTTTAATCTAAGGATCACCGTAATAGTCTTTACAAACTCTTTTAATAGTATTTTTTGTTTTTTATTTATCTTTATGGAAGGTGCGGTAGGATGGGGTAGGGGTGGGGTATGTCCACATGAGCGCAGGTGCCCTGGGACATCAGAGGCATCAGATCTCCTTTCTTAGGGCCACAGGCAGTTGTGAGCTACAGTGCACAGAGGCCGGAAACTAAATTTTGCGTGTACATGCTCTTAACTGCTGAGACATCTCCCTAGCCCCTGGAATTACTTTTGTTTCAGGAAATTTCGCCTAACCAAGATTAAGTTGACGATGTCGTTGCTCCAAGAACAATTTGATAGCGAATGGCTCACTTCAACGTGCGTTCACTGTTTGCATCTGCTTTGTTTTGTGTGAGGTTAAAGGGTTGCAGCTTCTGGTGGTGGGGAGTGGGGGGTGGGGTGGGGTATCTTTTCATAGCAACAGCTGTTTGGAAGTGCAAGTTCCCCAGCAGAAAGTCCCAGCTCAACTCGAGACTTGAGTTTGCTACTGGTGGGTGAGACTGTCCCAGACCTGCAGCTTGTCCACACCGAAGGCAGTTTATGCCAGAGACTTGATCAGTGGTAGGGCAGGACAGTGCATTCCCAGTCTATAGCTGATGGTGGGCAATGGAGCAAGAAGTCCATCTGCCCTTGAGGGTGGTGAGGTAAACACTGGAGACTTGGCTGCCCTCTTTCTCATCTTTTCCGTAGCCACTTACCTCAGACTGAAAAAAAAGAGAAGATTCTGACATGTTAATTTTAATGTGGGCATTTGACCCAGTGCTTGAGATAAATATAACCCTGTGTAGTACGGAGAAGGTTTAATGGGACATGGCTGGCATTCTTTCTTGATAAAGGCATGGGGGACAGAGAGGGAGGGAGAGAGGGAGGGAGGCAAGCAAGGAGGGAGGCAAGCGGGAGGCAAGCAGAGGGAGAGGAGAGAGAGAGAGAGAGAGAGAGAGAGAGAGAGAGAGAGAGAGAGAGAGAGAGAGAGAGCACAAAAGCAGTTAGGACAAAGCTGAGCTAGGAGAGGCTCCCAGCAGCCTTGCCCTCTGACTTGATATTTACCAGACCCGGCCAGCATGGCTGTCCTGAATCCAATGACTTTGGGAATTTATCTCCAACTCTTCTTCTGCTCCATCGTGTCGCAGCCAACTTTCATCAACAGTGTCCTCCCAATCTCAGCAGGTAACTGATGACCACGGCTTCCCTCTCTTCCATCCAGCAGCGGCAGAAGGGGGTTGGGGGAATCAAGATTGTCTTGCAATATCCTGATATTTTTGCCATTCTGCTCTTAGCAGAGGAAGGCTCTGGGGCAGTGACCCCCAAGGTGCTTCCTGTCACCCGAGCTTGTCTCCAAAGCCCCTTCTGTCCTTGTTCCAACCGTCATCGTCACTACTCAGCTGCTCAAAGCCAGACTCTAAGCCACTGCTTCTATGTCTCTCTCTCTCTCTGCTGCCTGTTTACTGCATGAATCATTTTGGTCAGGGAACTGGGAGCCAGGGATAGAGAAGTGTAAGTTCTACAGAATCGAGTCCCCGGTGTTTCCATGAGTCTGTCTCTGATCTCCTCCCTGTTGGGCTTACCTTAGAATGTTGTGAAGCAAATATCTGTCAACCTCGCTGAAGGGCAAGGGATTCTGCCTGGCCACTGTCAGCAGGGCTTGCCGTCTCCTCAGCCCTGGTTGCTCTCATGTTAGGCTTTCTTCTCTTCAGCTCTGACAACCCATCTAGAGGTTCTAGGAGTGGCGAGGGCTTCCAGAGGGTCACTCTGGAAGCCAGATGTGCCTCTCTGAGTGCAGGGCTGGGAGGTTGAAGACGGCTTGCTTGGTCAGCCAGCCAGGCAACATTTTCTGCAGGCACCACCAGGCTGTCGCCCTTGTCCTTCCCGACCTGGTACAGGGGAAGTATTGGGTTACTGGAGGAAATTTGAATATTTCCAGAGGGCCCAAGGAAGCAAGCAGACCCCAGGGCTTGCTGCTTTCTCCACACCCTCCTCAGTTTATCCCAGCCACTGCTCTAAGGCTCCCTTAGTCCTTATTTTCTAAGCACTGAAGTTGATTCAGTGTCTTCGCCGGTGAAATACAAGGAGGGCATTCCTCCGGACTCACCGCCCACCTCTCTCTCCATTCATAAAAACAGCTCACGGGCTGTGCTGCCAAACTGCAGGCCCCGAGGGAGTGACAGGGAGATTGCCGTGAGGCTAATTATAAAAGTGTGAGAAACACAAGAAGCAGGGAAGAGAGACAAGAGGAGAGGGCTGGAGAGAATACCCGGGAGGCAGAAGAAGCAGGTGGCCGTATCACCAAGAGTGTGTGTCAGGAGGCACGTCTCTCAGGAGTTTGTCTGTGGCTCACTATTCTCTGATCCATTGGGAAGTTTGGTAGCTGAGCACGGTGCCACCCGCCTGAGGCTGTTCTTGGGAAGCTGGGGCAGAAGGATGATGTGTTCGAGACGGCCCTGGGCTACATAATGAGACCCTGTTTCAAAAATCCCAAGAGGACTTGGTAGCTCATTTGGTCTGACCTAATGTTTGCTTCTGTGTTATTTTCGGGTTATAGATCTCTTTGGGAATCTGCTGAGGACTTAAAAGAATTAGGGAAACTCACTTCTCTGGTTTCAGCTCGGCCTCTCATGAGCCATCTGACTTCTGGGAGACCATCTCGTGTAGACCGTGCACCATGGGGGCGGGGACTGTGTCATCTTGTGTGTCCATAACTATAGATGTTTCCAGTGTCAGAGCTGGATCTGCTGATGCCCAGTAGCTACCCATTGAATGAAAGAACAAAAAAAACTTTGCATCTGTGGATTGAGGGGGGTTATCTACATAAATTTTAATTATTTAACTTATGCAAAGTCAAGTCACTAACAAGGCCTTCATAAATCTAGACAGAAGAGAACCTGTAATTTCTTTGCCCTGCTCACTCAGGAGAGAACCCGCCCAATGGAGACCTCTCTCAGAGAAGGGATTTTAGAAGGTTGTCCTGGTCAGGGTACCACGGTGACAAGATACAGCTTAGCTGTGTCCAATGTACAGACTTGAATGAAGGGCTCACTTTCAGGGGGACGGGGTCAAGGACACTTGCAGTGTCCAGGGTCACAGGCACTTTTGACTACCACTCTGCTTGAGAAGGCAGGAAAAGGAAGTGGGGAAGTAGATCCCATAAGCCTTGGTGTCTTGCAGGAGCAGGTTGCAAGCATAAGTGATGTCACAGAGGGACTAAAGCAGGGAGGAGGGAACTCTCCCACCTCTCTCCTCCTAGCCCAACCACCTATCGCAGAGCCTTCCACTGCCCAACCCAACCCCAAGCCAAGGACTAGTAATATGGAAGTCCTTGACGCAGACCGTGGGGTCCATGTGCTGGGCACAGGTACCGAGGCTTCCTTTTCGTGGGGCTAGGGCCTCGAACAAGCCATACAAACACTTTGCAGCTAGGCTACACCCCCAGCCACACAAGGACCTCTAGATGCTTTGCAAACCCTGGATCTGGTGACTGGGAATGTGGGCTCCAGGAATTTGGCTAAACAGTGTAGTCAACCAGAGAAATCACTACCAATCTAGCACAAGTATCTGGGGTCTCCTGTGGGAGTCACTTCCCTCTGTCCCCTTCATTTAGTTGCCATGGCTGTCCAAAGCATCACTCTGAAATGGATTCAGGCCTTGGAATGAACCTGTTCCCTGAGTCAGGACCATAAGGAGTCCTTTAAAATACTTAGCAACCTGACCATCCGACCTCCTCTGTTCTAAGCTTTGCAGATTCTCACCATTTTGAAGAAGGTAAGTCGTGCAGGTGCTGAAACATGGCCACCAGGAAAACCATTTCTTGCAGTCCACGGGACCCTAGGAGAGTGCTGTGTGCTTGACGGGGTGTAAAGTCCTTCAGGGTTTCACTGGGAGAGTAGGACACAGCCAGTGTTCTAAAGGATTGTGCCGTGGCGCCGGCTCTGAGTCCTCCAGGACTGTGGCAGAAGAAGTTCTCTCACAGGATTGCAGGAAAAGCTTGCCCATATGGGGGGCGGGCATGACATAAGACAGGAGAGGGGACAGTGGGGGTCAGACAGGGGATGACCCTTCCTTTTCTTCAGGAAGGACCCCTCTCCTAAACCATACAATGGCCCCAACTCTCTGAATCGGGTGTACATTACCTGACAGGCTCCAGGGCAGCAGAGGAACCTAGCAGGGAGCAGAAAGCACTAAAGAGGCCACACTTGTGACATCATCAATTCTAGCACGTAAGTTCAGGTACTTGACAGACTACTAACTCGGGCTATCTCAGCTCTCACCCCGGTCTGTTAACATTGAACATCACTCTTCCGTGCTCGCACACTGCTTACAGTAGATACAATGACAAGCATTTTTACTTATTAATGTGGTAGCAAGGGGTGCACAGACGACAACTTAGAGGAGTTGGTTCTCTCCTTCCGCCACACAGGTCCAGGGATAGAACTTAGTTCATCAGACTTAGTTGCGGGTACTGAGTGTGATGGTGCACACCTGTGACCCAGCCTTCTCGTGACCTGGGGCGGGAGAAGCTCAAGTTTGAGACAAACTGGGCTGAATACCAGGACAGGAAAGAAAAAAACAGTAAAGAACTGGGAAATGGTTTCGCGACCACAAAGAGTGGTTGAGGGGGATGAGACAACACAACCCTTGTGGGTGACCCTGAGTAGGAACTGGTTCTCATTGTGGTGATCACGGATGGCCCAGTAAACACTGAGGAACTGTTGAACATCTGAAGGCAGGAAAGTGACAGATACAGCTCAGAACAGAGTTTGTTAAAAGTGCCAGGAGCTTGGAGTGCCTTGCCTTAGCCATTTTGGTGGGTAATAAGCTTACCCTCTGACGCTTAAAGTTGGGATCATTTATTGCTGAAGTTCATGTCTTGTGGGTCACTTGAAGGTCATCTCATCTGTCATGCTATGGGCTGACCCTGGCTGGCTGTGTTCTGTCTGGGTCCATAGACCAACTTGGCACTAGTGTCCACTTACGGGTAGACGTTCAGTAGGTGTGGCTGCTAGAAGGATAAGGCATAGACCCATAAGATGCATGTGATAATCACACACCTGGGGTGGAGTTAGAGCAACACTCTTGCTTCTTTGAAAAAGATACCCAGGTGCAGAGAGGTTAGTTAGAGAACTCACCCGAGGCCACACAGCTGGGCTGTGGGAGATCTGGAGAGTGGAGTCCGAATCTGCTTCAGGTCTGGATAAATGCGCAAGTGTCCTTCTCAGTACCGAGAGGCTGCCCCTCTGTCCTCGGAAACTCTCCTCTCTGTCCTTCGTCATTCCTTCCCTCCTACCTTGTTCTCAAGTGGTCCGTACCCAAAGTTCCAGCCAACAATTGAATCCTGACTTAGGTGGCTGCTGTTGTTGTTGGCTTTTGATCTCCTCTTATTGTCCTCGTGGCCTTGAACTCACCACACAGGTCAGAGTGGCCTAGGTATCAGTCACCGCTCTGTCTTAGTCTTCTCTCTCGTGTGCTCTGGTTCAGACACACAGCTCCCCGTTCAGCTGACTCTGCTTTGTAAGTGTGTGCGTGGCTTGCCCTGTCACCGGTTGATCTCTCTGACACTTTGATGTTAGTGGGAACCTAAAAATCAGAGTGAGTCAGGGTGTTTTGGACGATGGGGATCTCCTTGTAACCAAGGCAACCTCCACGAGCCACCCTACCCTCTGCCTACATGGACATAAGCTCTATAAAGGTTTCCCAGCCAGGCAGGAAGAAGGCAAGTGGGAACTTTCCCAGGACATTTGCGGATCCACATTTCAGAATCCAGATCAGGAAAAGGCACAAATCTAGTGCGGTAGAGCGTGACCACCGGGGAGGACGCGGTTCTGTTTGGGCGATGGAACCCCCCGTCGTTACTTTTGTGGTCTATACAATGTCCAGCTACACACTCTGTTGACTGGAAGCCTGCCAGACCACTGATCGGGGACATCCAGATTCTTGGCAGTCGATCACAGGTCATTTATTTGTGTCTGATGCTGGTCAGCTATTGCTTGACGTCCCATAATGCACTTGCAGGCCATCTCCTCTCATTTAGCTCCCCATATTTCCTCTGGATAATAAAATCAGAGAGGATTCTTAAGTTACAGGGCTCTCTAGGAGGTCTCAAGCATCTGCCATCCCCATCCCAAACCTCTATAGAAGCAGGGGCTTTCTCACTGCCTTCCCCCCAACCAAGCTCTATAAAAACAGATGTGCTCTGGGAGGTGGAAGGCTCGCCTTTGGCCATCCTGACCTCCTCTCCATCCCTCCCATTATCTTTCAGGATACCCAGGCCTGCCTCCTTTATGCACAATCATACAAAAGCAGCATAACTGCTTTGGGGACTGAGAGTCTCTGGCCTCCTTGTGACACACAAGAGGCTGGTGACCAGCCTGCCTTATGTGCTCCTATTGCCCCTGAGTTCTGCCCATGACTGTTACCAATGCCCATGCCCCAGACCTCCCTGTTGCAGAGCTCTCTGACATCTAGAGAAGGACCTGCTCCTTACAGCATCCCCCACAGTAAGGGGTCCCAGGTTTGAACGCTGATCATCACGGCTAGGAACTGAATTGTGATGGGACTTGACTTCACTGGGGTGAGCTTCAAGTTCCTGTCTGTAAAATGAGCAGAGCAGTCTCTGTCCCACAGACATACTCTGGGAGAATTTATTCATTCAGCCAAATTCCAATGAGAGCCAACCATGTGTCTACACAGACACAACTATCCCACCCACAGGGAGCTTCTGTCAGCCATCTGTGAGAACTTGTCCTGGCTGGCCTGCTGGTCACTGCTGGTCACTGCCTTTATGCTTTGGATCATGGAGAGAACAGGGAGTTGAAGGTTAAGTTGTTTTAATTGTTAATGGTTAAAATGTGGATGGTTTTATATTTTAATATATTTCTGGTATCTCTTAAAAACAAATCTCTTGGGATGTTGACTGACCTGGTGGTTCTGAATCCTCCTTTTGGGATGGCACATCCACTGTGTGTAGAATCTGCTCCTGTCATCCAGAGTCCATGTCCTCCTACCTCACACCTACCCCACACCTGCCTCACACCTGCCTCACACCTGCCTCACACCTGCCTCACACCTGCCTCACACCTGTCTCACACTTGTCTCACACCTGTCTCACACCTGCCTCACACCTGCCTCACACCTGCCTCACACCTGCCTCACACCTGCCTCACACCCATCTCACTCTTCTCATTGTATCTGCTGCTTTGGGCCCCTCTGGGCATGTGACTGTAAGCCCTGGGGACAGAAGTCCTGCTGGCCTTTCCCTCCCTTTACAGTCTCCAGACTGTCTTTCTAGATTCCAAAGGTCTGCACGGTTGAACTAAAAGGCAGCAGTCCACGGCAGCAATCTCCACAACATGGTTCTGGAGAACAGCAGTCTGTGACAGTGACCCCCTCCCCATAACACAGTGCTGGAGAGCAGCACTCCACATCAGTTTCCTCCCCATAACACGGTCTGGGCTGGGCTCCACGAGCTAGACCCACCTAGCATGGGCAACATTTCAAGTCTTCCTGGTGATCAGAAGGTTTAGCCATAGCTAACCACTGCACTGTAGCCAACCGCAGAATCAGTGAGGCTAAAATGCAGACCCGTGGGACCCGCCAGGAGGTTCTGGTTCTGAGGGTTCTAGGGTGGGGTTAAGCACATGCATCTCTGTGGTGCTTCAGACGCCTCCAGACTTCAGGCCCGCAGTCCACACTGAAAACCACTGCTGCAGCTCACTGCAGGGCTACGTCATTAGCTTCCCGTGGACACAAATCACCTCCAGCTTTCCTACAGTCCCAGAGGACCAAAGTCGGAGATGATTTCCAGTGGGTGGAGGTCAAGGGCCCAAGGAAGACTCCGTTCCCTTGCCATTTTAGAGCTAAGCTGTAGTTCTCAGATTCTTTGCTTCTTTCTGTGTTCATACGCAGCCATGCTACATGTTGCCTCTCACTCTCCTTTCTCAGTCTGCTGTGTTTGTTTGTGATCTTAGGGTATGAACCCAGGGGCTTGTATGTTTTTAGGCAAGCACTTTAACACGTAGCTACCTCCCCAGCCTCCGCCTGGCTCTTAACGGAACACTTGTGATTGCATCTGGGAAGGCAGATAACACAGGATCGCCTCCTCAGTCTAAGTATCTTAGTTACCCACAATGCCCCTTTTCTCACAGAAGGTCACATTTACAACCACTAGGTCTAGACACTCATAGAGGCCACGTTTGCCTCATTCTTTGTTTAGACGCTATGGGATTTGATGTGGAGTGTGGTTGCCAGCAGTTTATTACCCAGTGGGGCAGTTGTTGTGTCCAGATCAGGAAAACCCCAGAGAGACCACCAGGAGCCACAACTCTGATGCAAGCCCATGAGAGTCTTTATTCAAGCTCGAGCTTGGGCCACAAACCTTCCTGATGCAACAGGATAGGAGAGCATCCCCAAGGTCTAGGGGAAGGGGTTTATAAAGGAAAAAAAACCTCAAGCTGGGGTTTCCAAGCCTTGGCATTTTATGTGAGGGTAAAGGAATGTTGGTCTTTCAGCTAATTGGTTTACAGCCACAAGGAGGTAGCCTACATCAAAAAGAGCACCTTGACCTGGGAAAGACATAGGTTTCCTTAGCCCCCTCTGTTATTGTCAGCCATCTGCAGCTGCTGTGTCTATTTTGCCACTGCCAGGGACATTTCATGATTTTTTTTCAGACCTCAAAGGTGGGGGCCATGCCTCCCTAAGGGCAAGTTAACTTAGAATGGAGTCTTAAGCACAAAATGGAGTTTATTCAGCTACCTCAGTTCCTTCACAGTGAAGAAAGTGAAACTCGAAGTTCTGGTGAAGTGTTTGCCTGAACTCGTCACCACGTGGGTCACTGGATTTCAATGCTACTCAGGACCTGGGGAAGACAGGGATCTGGACTAGTTCCAAGCCGAGTCGTGGGGACCAAGCTTTCTCCCCTCCAGTGGCATCAGGAGTAACACTTCCAGTACTCTGCTCCCTGGGGTCAAGGTTTTTGTTTCTCGCAGTAGTATGACTTTAAGCCACTTGCCATCCGTGAGGCTAAAGGACTCACAAATACTTCGTCAGGACGGAGGGGGCTCATTGTGAACAATGTTTATCGCACCCAAACCAAAACTCGAAATAGCTTTTTGCTTAAAACACGTAGTGAATTAAAGCAAGAAATCCACATTTCTACCACTTTTCGTTTGCAAACGAGGCCTTAAGGAAGGATGGTGCTGGGCAGCTACTCCACGAAGAAGGCTTCCCTTCCCTAGTGATGGGCTTCCCCTGATGTCTTAAAAATATACCTGGCTCTCTCCCATCTGTGAGCCCCAGGCATCTCCCGATTCTCATCCATGCTTATCTCCCCATGGCAACCAACGAAAACATGGGGGGGGGTGGGAGTTGCTCGTTTGAGAACTGGGAACAGCTGAAGGAAGCTGGTGGCTGGTGTGGTCTTTCAGTCAACTACTGAGATAAGGACTGAAGAGAGGAAAGAGGGGAGCATGAATGAATCATGCAAGCCCCGCCCCTTCCGACCTCCCCACTTCCGGCCTCTCCTTTTGGACTTCCCCAGGCCCTCCTCCACTCACCCTCTAGCTATTTCCTTTTGAAGAGCTTGGGAAACCCCTGGCAGCTGTCCTCTTGCTTCAGGGACTTCCCTCTGGGACTCGTGCTCCAGAGAGGCCTTCCTGACTTCAGGCAGAGTGTACAACTCTTCAGTGACAGGGATGGCAGGAGGTAGGGTGACCACAGCCGTTCTACTTACAGAAATCTGCATATACAACTGGAGCGCCCCTGTTGCGGCGATCCTCGTTCAGTCCAGGGGTGAGCATGTGCCTTATGTGAGGGGACTGGAGGGTCTCGCTATCGGGAGAGGTTGACGCTGGTTGGTGTGCCACTTTGTGCCCATACAGGGTCAACTTATCTTCCACCGCCATCTTTATTGGGGTAGACGTCACCGTGGTCCCTAGAAGCTTCCAAATGCTCCATGATCAGACAGAAACCAAGTTCTCAATATGGAGAGTTAATGTTTGGAGGGATGAAGACTCCAGGGTCTAGAAGGCAGCAGGGTCTTGTGAGAGCCGTATTGGTTTGGCTGACATACTCCCTCAGTAGAGGGATTTCTATAGGAAGCAGAAGTAGACGCCTGAGTCGGCTCAGAGAGAGTTGGGCCCAATGAATGAGCTAATGGACAGTTCTCAGAGGAAGCAAGAATGGCCAACGAATATATGAAAAAAATGTTCACATCCTTAGTCATCAGGGACATGCTAATCAAAACTGCACTGATTTTTTTCACCCCAGTCAGACTGGCTATCATGGGATAACAAGGTGGGGGGTGTGGAGGAACCCTATGTACAGATGGTGGGAAAGCAAAACTCATGAAGCTGCAGTAGAAGTCCATGTGGAGGAACCTCAGAAAACTGAAGATACAGCCACTGTATGGCCCAGCCACACCACTCCTGAGCCCACCCAAAAGGACTGTGTCAGTGTTCTTCCGAGATGCCAGCACACCCATGTTTATTCTAGTCCTAGTCACAGAGACCAAGATACAGAAGCTGGCTAAATGTCCATCTACAGATACAAGGACAAGGAAAAGGTGGTGTGTAAACACAGTGAGGTTTTCTTCAGCCATAATGAACAAAATTACACCATTTTCAGGAAACTGTCTGCAACTGGAGATCATTGTGTGGAGCAAAATAAACTAGATTTAGGCAAATATATTTCTCTCACAAAAGGACTCTAGATGCTATTTATAAACACAGAGATAATATCTGTTTATAACGTGCATAATTATTAAAACATTGTACACACACACACACACACACACACACACACACACACACATATATATATATATATATATATATATATATATATATATATATATATATATATATGAAATAGGAAGGAACCTAGACAGAGGAAGGAAATGGACAGGGAGACAAGGAAGAAAGACAGAAGATAATGTCGCTCACATGCAGAGTCTATGTTTAGGTGCAGTTTGATTGTGTGCAGGTTGTCACAGCTGCAGTGAGTCTATGAGTGCCTCAGCTGTGTCAACTCCATAGCAACCCCACCAGCAGCTCTTGAAGGCTTCCCTGAGGCTTGTGGATGTGTGTGTGCAAATGGCCCGTTTGTAGCCAAGAGTCACTCACTCTCAGCTCTTTGAGTTCTGAATCTCTGTATGAACCATTACAGGAGGCAGTTCCCCCAAACCTGTGGATAGAAATGGAAACATGTCAGGGCAGTTTGTTGCTCAACCATTTAGCAAAGCAACAGTATGAGGGACAAAGATGTGTGTTCTCTCCCCTCATGTGTGGAACACACACACACACACACACACACACACACACACACACACACACACACACAAAGACTATTTTGGAGAAGAGAGGAGACCAACAAGAGTAAAAAGTAAAAAGGGGGACAAGGAATGGCAGGGACAGGTACATATGAGTAAAATGAATTATAATTATATATATCAAACATGATAAAACCCCATTATTTTGTATGCTAACTTAAAAATTAATAAAAAGGAAAAGTAACTATCTAAGAAAAAGTAAACACATTTATATCTTATACTGTAATTAATTACAAACTAGTTAAATAGAAAATACCGGGATAGATATATTTTAAATATTAAATAGGTACTGTAAAATTATTAAAAGAAAGCTTACGAGATTATATATATCCCCCACTGAAAAATGTGTGTCACAGCTGGACACTCATTGGTTAAGAGCACTGGTCTTTCCAAGGACCCAGGTTCAATTCCCAGCACCCCCATGGCAGCTCACAGTATCCCCTGACTCCATTTCCAGGGCTTCTGACACCCTCATACATACAGGCAAAACACCAACAGATACAAGATAAGTTCTAGCTGGGCAGTGGTGGCACACGCCTTTTATCACAACACTCTGGAGGCACAGGCAGGGACTCAAAGTTCCTAGTTCAAAGACAGCCTGGTCTAAAGAGTGAGTTCTAGGACAGCCAAGGCTACACAGTGAAACCCTGCCTCATAAAAGTAAAGAGAGCGAGAGAGAGAGAGAGAGAGAGAGAGAGAGAGAGAGAGAGAGAGAGAGAGAAAATGTTTGAGGCCTTAACAAACAGAGAAAAGAAAGGAAGGAGATGAAGAGGGGTGGGGGGAGGAAGAGGAAGAGTAGTCATATAGTGGGATATAACTCTCCTTATTGATAAGAAAAAAGAATTAGTTCCAGCAGCCCCCTGAAGAAGGTGGGAAGGTTCTGCAGCATGTGACAGTGTCATCCACTGTGAGGGAATCGTAAATGAGAACCATAGGACCATGCTATGTCTCACTTCTCACAGCTATGGCAGTGGGCTGTCCGTGACAGCGCGGAGACAGACAGACAGACAGACGCTTTCATCCCCTGCTCCTAGGAAGGAAGGTTGGCTGCCGACACTTTGTGGAGTGAAGCAGACAGCACGTGCAAACCCCACGCCCTGACTGGTGTAAATCCTCTCATACACAAAGCGTAAAGGAGCAGGAGGTGGTTTTGTGGCCTCAGTTGCGTGAGTGTTTGCAAGCTGCCCCCTTGCACATCAAAAGGAGAAGAGCAAGCAAATTTTGGTTCTTTGGAGTGAAGAAATATTACAAAGCTGAATAAAAGAATGCGTGTGCCTTGTATACAGTGCGGCGGCCTCTGCAGCCACCTCAGCCAGCAGCGTGATGGTCCCTGGGAGGCCAGTTTGGTTCAACATAACTAGGCAGTGCTTGTACATAACCAGCCAGTGTTTGTACATAACTAGCCAGTGTTTGTACATAACTAGCCAGTGTTTGTACACAACTAGACAGTGTTTGTACATAACTAGCCAGTGTTTGTACATAACTAGCCAGTGTTTGTACATAACTAGCCAGTGTTTGTACACAACTAGCTAGTGTTTGTACATAACAACTAGCCAGTGTTTGTACATAACAACTAGCCAGTGTTTGTACATAACTAGCCAGTGTTTGTACACAACTAGCTAGTGTTTGTACATAACAACTAGCCAGTGTTTGTACATAACAACTAGCCAGTGTTTGTACATAACAACTAGCCAGTGTTTGTACATAACCAGTCAGTGTTTGTACATAACAACTAGCCAGTGTTTCTACATAACTAGCCAGTATTTGTACATAACAACTAGCCAGTGTTTGTACATAACAACTAGCCAGTGTTTGTACATAACTAGCCAGTGTTTGTACATAACTAGCCAGTGTTTGTTCAAACTTCTGGTGTCTGACCCCGATTAGTATGTTTTAGATATGTTTAAGCACAGCACAAGTTAGTGAAAACTTATTCTGGTGTTTAATTAGCTCAGCCCCATGTGCACCACAAAGCATACTTAAATCTCTTAGAGGAACAAAATAAGCTAAGTCCACAGCGGATGTGACTACATCAAACCTTCTTGTAAAGTCCATAAAGATGAGTGCTACAGGGGTGGGGATTTAGCTCAGTGGTAGAGCGCTTGCCTAGCAAGCGCAAGGCCCTGGGTTCGGTCCCCAGCTCTGAAAAAGGGGAAAAAAAAAAAAAAGATGAGTGCTACAGATTGCCTGGAGAAAGCTGGCTTATAATAAGGTCTCTGTCACACAGATAGTGTGAAGGTCACCGAGCTATTAACCATGTCTGCTTACAGCTTTCTGGGCAGATAACAGGTTACACATTCCTTCCCTTGAAGGAACAGCACCTTGTGTTTAGTATTCCAGGTTCCCCTAGTGCTTACTGTGAGCACAAAGACCATTGCACCTCCTATGACACAGCGAGACGGAATAATCCTAGGGGTGCTAGAAAGGGGCTCAAAGGGCTGGGCATGAGAAATCCAAAAGTGCTCCTAGTACTTAGGAAGTGAGGGCAGGAGGATGTCTGCAGTTACAAGGTTACAAAAAGCCTGGCTTTATTTTGGCAACTTGCTCCATTGAAACGTTGTTGCTCAGTGGAGTCCAAAGAGGCAACCCTGTGTCCCCCTAAGTTCTGGAATACAGGGATTCGTGAGTTGGCTAGATACAGTATCTCTGGGCCTTGAGCAGCCAAAGGCTCCGGGAGTCCAGCTTCTCTCCTTTTCACCTGTGGAACTCCCTCACTGCAAGTGAGATAGAAAAAGCATTTAGGGGAAGGGGTTAAGGGAGCCACAGAGTTTTGTATTCCAAGTTTCCATAGTGACGTGTCACTGTGGAAAAATGAAGGCATGGTCTTTCCACCCGGCCACAGCTGTCAGCAGGTGTTGAAAATAACTCACCCTGCAGGCCCAGGGCAGCTGACCTGTGGCCAGATTTCCTGAATAATTGCACAAACTTGGCCTTCCCTGTCAAGCCCAGCAGAAGATTTAATAGTGCCTGTTGATTGATGCCGGCTGCTGTAATCCAATTCTGAGCCAAGGCACAGCCAGCCTCCAGGAGGCTTCTTCATGTTCCTGGCCTCCTAATAACATTGTCTCTCCTCCTCTCTCTCTCCATCCACCACAGGCCATTTGGTCAAATTAGAAGATGAACTCAAAGAAGCAGATGCCTTTCTTTAGATAAGATCCAAAACAACTCCCCTGTGGAAGGAAAGGGGGATGGGTTTGTTTTCTTTTGTTCTTGTGGGCTAAGAAGGCGTTGTTGATATGTGGCTTTAGTTAAAATAATAACAACCAGGAGGTGGCGCTCTTTCACCCTTGTGGCTCCTCTCAAGGTGTGTGTGTGTGTGTGTGTGTGTGTGGCAGGGGTTGGGGGTCTTGTCCTCATGATGAGTGGCTGCAAACTCCCAAAGCATTGACACCTAAGTTCTGTGTAGCCTCAGTGTCCCCAGATTGGTCAACAGAGGCTCAAGGCAGGCTGACCTGCCTTAACCTTTATCTCGGGGTTCTAAGTAGCTTGTTTTCTCTTTTTAGTATTATAACTATTTTCAAAAAATTCAACAGGAATTGTGGAAAGAATCATTCAGGAGTCACCAGTATTCAGCTCACTGCTCTGGGCTAAACAGTGCCCCCTTAAGTCACCAGTATTCAGCTCACTGCTCTGGGCTAAACAGTGCCCCCTTAAGACTCCTCTCCTCTACCCACGGCCTGTACATCAGAGTGGAACTGTTAAGGCCAAGGGGGTCTTTAAAGAAGCAACTGAGTTAAACAAGGCCTGAGGGTGAGCCCTAATCCACTCTGACAGTGGCCCGATGAAAATTAGGCTTTGGCATACCAAGAGAGACCAGGGACACAGGCACAGAGGAGATGAGTGGAGGGGCACAGCAAGATGGCACCTAGTTGCCCACAAGTCAATGAGGAAGGGCACAGGAGAATCTAACCCGTCAACACGTTGACTTTGGCCTTCTGGTGACCAGACTTGTAAGGCATGAGGGGGTGTTAATGAAGCCACCTGGTCTGAGATGGGCGGGCAGTAGCCGGGAGGGAGGTAGCCAGCTACCTCCTAGAGAGGTAGAGATTGCTCCGAATGGCGGGGAGCTGCTGGCCCACGGAAGCAGTGGGAAGAACGGGAAGGGTGGAAGTGGCTGCAGAGCTGTCCACCAAGCTTGGCTAGGGCGGCTGTGGGACGCTGCCTCCTCACAGGGTTCTGCGCAAAATTCCTTATGCACTCCAGTCTGCTCTAGCTCTATAGCCCAGACCCATTAACATGGTTTCACCAAGAGTCATTTTCCCCTTCGCCAAATGGAAATGGTCAGCCAAGAGGACGAACAACAGAATGTGTGCAAAGTGCTGATCCAGATCACCATTATTTGAGGGTAGAAGAGGCACAGGCATTTAAGAAATATTTGAGGACTCCAGTAGAATGTAGGGCTATCCTACCAGAGCACTGGATCTGGAGACAGAATTTAATACATTTCAAGGCCTTTGCCATTGGCGTAAAGACTAGCCCAGAGGGAAACAAAGGTTTAGATCAGCTCCAATACAAGGACAAGTGGGGACTTACAGCCAAGGAACCAGCTGGATGGGTGGATGGATGGAAAGGTACTGAGAAGAGACCTTAGGGGATTCTGGCAGAACCAGCTCGGGGGGTTTTGCAGGCCAGAGTCATTCAGTGTCAAGGGTGGCAATGAGGACTTGACCTGATGATGCCAAGGATGAGGAATTCCTTTAGACTGATTAACTGGGGGAGGGAGAGGCGGCTACAACTGTGAGAACGGATGTAGGAGCCCAAATTCAAGCTGGAGTCTTAGTCAAGAGAGGGAGGCAGGGAGGTTTGGCCAAAACTTGGTCAAGGGGAGGGGGCAGTCTTTGCCAGTAGGCGTCTTTGACCCATCTCACTGCCCATCAAAGTCTGAAGATGGGACTATAGATTTGAAGGGGTCTAGGACTGGTGGGATCCCACACTCTGCTCCCAAACATGGTGTGTATGTGTGTGTGTGTGCGTGCGTGCACACGCGTGATGACACAAGGTCAAGGGTCCGCTCTCAGGAGTTGATTCTCTCTTTCCACCATGTGGTGCCTTGGGCCTGAACTTTGATTGTCAGGGTTGGTGACAAGTGCCTAAATCACTGAGCCATCTCAATGACTCTTTCCCTTGAACTGTGAAATAGGGTTTCACTATGTAGCCCAGGCTGACTCACAACCCTCCTTCCTCAGTCTCTAGAGTGCTAGGATTACAGGATCATAGCTGTTCACCACCATATCTGGCTCCAGTGTAGACACCTTCGCCTCATATAAGAACTTGGGTGCCCGGGGTCAGGTGCTGGAAGTAGGGTGGCTCACAGATATCTATCTGAGCAGCAGTAGTAGGAGAGCCAGAGGAGGCAGACGCTGTGACAGAATCCATTTTGGCTGTGAATGTCAACTACAGGCCCGTACAACAGTGGGGACTGGAAGGTCTGGAACGGTGCCCGAGGAGGCAGAGCTCCAGAAGTGGTCTTCTAGCCTGGTTGATAAATCCCAGAGCCACAATTAAGACAAAGCACTGTGAATGTGACACCTGTTGACAGCGGCAGGATGGGCCAGAAACTGATTATGAATGTGGCTTTGCAGGCAGCTCGTCGGTAGTAAGCTGGGCCTGGCCCACACATAGGAGTGAAGCTAAGGGCAAGACTTGATACCGGGGAGGAGGGCTCACCTCTAGTTATCCAGGGCCTTGTGGAGGGTCCCCCTTGTCCAGGAAGTACAGCCTCTATAGAGTGAAGCAGGAGAGAGCTCAGAGCTCACCTTTCACATGCAGGGAAAATAAGTCATTCCCATTCAAACAGCAGTTTCCGGCCAGGGATCTTGACCAGGGATCCTAAGTCCCTGGCTGCTAGGAGCTTGGGGAGCAGCAGGAAGGTGGAGATGTGCCTAAGTGTTTGACTTAAGGAAATGCCGCTGTGGGTGCCTGAGAAGACAGAGGACAAAGACAGTAGGTGAATGAGATAGAAAAAGAGTGGTCAAAAGACATACACGGAAAGATGCAGGTCACAAACTTGCAGCCCGTTATGAAGATCAATAGAAATTGGGAGCCAGCCAGGGCCCAGTGTCTGCAGAAGCCCGTTGCCTTGCTTTCACAGTAGTGACGTGTCCGGCTGAGCTGGCTACATAAGTAAACCTTTAAAAAGAAAAAGTTTGGGGTTGGGGATTTAACTCAGTGGTAGAGCGCTTGCCTAGGAAGCGCAAGGCCCTGGGTTCGGTCCCCAGCTCTGAAAAAAAGAACCAAAAAAAAAAAAAAAAGAAAAAAGAAAGAAAAAGTTTAATGTTGGGATCTGGAGAGACGGCTCAGCAGTTAAAAGCACATGTTGCTCTTGCCAGGGACCCAGGTTCTATTCCCTGCACTCACACAGTGGTTCACCACCATCCACAACTCCAGTTCTAGGAGATCTGATGCTTTCTTCTTAGCTCTGAGGGCACCAAGCACATACTGGGTGCACATTAATGTATGCAGGCAAGGCATTCATACATGAAATAAAGTGAATACATATATTTTTTAAAAAAGTTTGGTGCTACGTGGTTAAAAAAAAAAGATTTTTGCGGTGAAACTGGGCAAAACATCCAAGGGCTGAAAAACGTCCATGATGCTGGGGGGGAAATGAAGATCTAATCAGACGTGGTGGCAAAGCCTGCTATCCCAGCATGGAGAGCGCAGGCAGGGGAATTACTTGAAATACTTAACTACACAGTGAGTCTTAGGATGCCTTGGGTTACAGAATGAGACTTCTCCAAAGAAAGAAAAGGATTAGGATTAGGAGGAGGAGGAGGAGGAAGAGGAAGAAGAGGACTAGGATGAGGAAGAGAAAAACAAAGAGGGGGAAGCAGGAGGAGGAAGAGGAGGAGGAAGAGAGACAACAAGGGGACAGTCTTAGTTACTTTTCTATTGCTGTGACAAAACACCATGACCAAGGCAACTTACAGAAGAAAGCATTTAGCTGGCCCCGGCTTCAAAGGATTAGATCCATGACGGTAGAGCAGAGTCAGGGCAGCAGAACCAGCTGATAGCTCACATCTGGGCAAGCAAGAGGTAGAAGAGAACACAGCAGAACCTCAGGCTGCCCACCTAACCCCAGTGACACACCTCTCCCACAAAGCTAACCCTGATCCTTCCCAAGCCAACCCATCAACTGAGGATGGAGTATTCAAGCAAATGAGCCTGGGGGGGCCACTCTCATTCAAACCATCACATCAACATGGCCACACAGGGAAACCGGGGAAGACCTGCAGGTGCTATTGTTCAACTGTTGGGCCTCTGAACTGAGTGTGCCCTGTCCTTGCGCTGCTGGCTCTGAGGTCTTAGACCTGGTTCCCAGAGGAACTGAGCCCAAGCCTTTCTCTCTCCCTCCTCCCCGAGTTGTGCCAGAAAAATCTCTGCTTTTAAGGCTCATCTCAGATGCCACCTCTTCCAGGAAGCCTGTTCTGACTACTCACTTCATTCTCTCTCCAACTATCTCTTCCTCCCGTAACTCCCTCCAGACACCCCTAAGCCTATGCTCCCTCTTTCATCCTGACCAAGTTACCCAAAAATAGGTTAATAAAGAGCCCTCGTCTGTGCCAGAAATGGGAAAGCCTTGGTTCCAGTCCTTTCGGATGAGTAGCAGAGTAGCTTATGCAACACCCACTTTACAGGTGAGAAAGCTGAGGCTCAGATAGATGAAGCATCTTGCTCAGAGGCAACAGCCATTAGGTGCCAAGCCCAGGAGTTCAGGATCAGGACTGTTAATGCGGCCCAGAGCAGCACACTCCTGAGCCCAGATATTAGGTCTGGTCACTGCGTGTCCACACAGTTGGCCTTCTCTAACGAGTTCCCAGAGGATGGTGCATACAATGAATGGATCTAGTCACCGAGCTTAGCTTTCCTTTGGTGCTTCAGGGCTGGGGTTGACAGACTACATTTTGGGGGCACCCCTCCTATTTTTATAAATAAAGTGTTATCAGAACCTGGTCACACTTATCTTTAGATATTGTCCATGACTGCTTTTTATACTTAATAGCAAAGTTCTTCGACACAGACTATGTAGCCCATGAATCCTGAAACATTTAATATTGGTCCTTTGTAGAGTAACTCTGCTCCTCTCGTTACAAAGCTCATCACCAAGCTTCTTAAGTCAGTGCTTGTTACTAAGTACCAATAAGTCAGTGCTTGTTACTAAGTACCAATAAGTCAGTGCTTATTACTAAGTACCAATAACCTTATCTTTTATGGTTTAGAATATTACGTTTGTTCATGCTTTGGGCACATTTCAGTGGATATCTGGCATGTGCCACTTTGTTATTTTATAGACAAGGTTCTTATAAAAAAAAAGATTTGAGACTGGGAATATAGCTCAGTGGTAGACTACATGCTTAGCTTGCATGAGGTCCAGGTTCAACTCTCATGGTCTTTGGAAAATACATATATGTATGTGTATGTGCATATGTATATTTATTTACATATGTGAAGACTACATAGCTACATACACACACACACACACACACACACACACACACAGGTAGAGTTTGTGTTCTGTTATTTTGCATGTGACTTATTGGCAGCGCCTTGCTAGATTTAGCAAACACTGAGCAAGGCAGATCTTCCCTGAAGCAGAAGAGGGCAGAGTCTCCATGGACACCCTCTGTGGGATGTGACTCTGATGCATGCTGAACAGTACTGATGAGGCAGTTTTGAGGCAAATGAAAAGCCTCCTGGTTGACAGATTGTGCTGTCTCCTCTTTGCGGTGTCTGAGGTGATCATTGTACGGAGCTCCCAACCTCCCATCCTGCTAGGGTAGAGGCTACTGTGTCTTCACGTTCTGCCCTGCAGGAGCATCCTGAGCGGTTAGAGCTGCCTACCCAGCCCAGCTCCCTGGACCTCAGGACTGGCCCCAGAAAGGCTGGCATCTGGGGCAGGAGCAACATCAAAGCAGGGATTGGCCGACTCCCACCACAAATGCCAAGCAGGCCAGGCGCGGGCAGCACTCTGGGGCGTGACAAATCTCAGCCTGTCTCTAGCTTGTGTTCCCCAGGCCAGTCTGCCTTGGGCTTGCCACATGATGATAGGTCTGTCATTCAGCTTCACTCCTCTTCTCCTCATTGTCTCGGGACTTCTCTGTCACTCAGCTGGCTACTGGGGTAAGTGTTTGTGTGTGTGTGTGTGTGTGTGTGTGTGTGTGTGTGTGTGTGTGAGAGAGAGAGAGAGAGAGAGAGAGAGAGAGATGGAGAGAGAGAATTTGAGAGACAGAGAGAGAGAGAATATGCATGTATTATTTTTTAAAAAAAGACTTGAAAAGTAGGCTTGTCCTGGTAGCATCAGCAGACTTGAAACTTGAAACTTCTCAGTGAGCGTTAAGATGGCAGGGTGAAGGGATAGGACGGAGTCCGCGGGGGCCTTGCTTGCATGCTTATGTGTGTGAAGTTCTTTGTTGTCCCTCTTGTGACCTTGACTCCAGAGTGGCCGGCAGCTGCTGTCCCTCCCCTTGACTTTGCAGTAAAACAGTGCTCTGTGGTCCACAACTCCCCCTGGCATTAGGTGGCTGGGGTGCTCGCCATCATTCCCGGCCAACTGGCTTGGGTGATGTGGCTCAAAGACAGCAGCCACCAAGCCACCAGATCGCTTTCTTTGCAGGTGTGTCCTCCCTTGCTGCTTACGCTCATACAGGTGCAAGCCTTGGCTGATGCAAAGTCCCAAGGAGGCGGGCTTCTTTGGATCTGTGCAGTGTGGGCAAGTTTGGGCAAACTGCAGCCAGCTAGCAAGTGAAGAATGTCACTGTTGCTGGGCCTTGCAGCCTATCATGGGTGTTCCCAGAGACACCATGGAACATGTGTCTCTCACTTTCTCACTTGTTCTCCCCACTCCCCCAACAGGCGGGGGAGAAGTGGACAGGCTAGGCTCAGACAGGTACAGCATCACTAGCAGAAGACTGCACTCGGCCTTTTCCAGCCCAAGGTGGGCTTTCTTCCCTGGCTGCTTCCTTTGCTGGCTGTGGTGACACACTGGCTCGCCTTGAGGGGTGGCACTTGGTGTGAGAAGTTGGAATAGGAACCTGGTGGTCTGCTGATGGACTTGTCATGTAATGTAGGGAAAATGAGAGATAGACCCAGTGGCGATCCTGGCACTACACCTCCTGTCATCGGAGGTGGTATGGGCCAAACTCTCGATGGTACAGAAGAGGAAACTGAGTCCTTGGGTTGAGGAAGTGAGTGTACGGGGGCGCCACATGCACTCCAGACTCAAACTCTTAGATGCAAGTTCCTGCATTTCCAGGAGTCCATTGGTGTGGATCGATTTCCAAGAATGTGCCTCAGTTTCTCAAAACAAAGCAGGGAAAAGGCTCCTTTCCAATGAGGGGGAAAAGAAACAAAAAACAAATGCTTGCCAAAACCTTCATTGGTCAATTGCCTATCCTCGGGTAGAGCAATACTGGGAGATACAATGGCGTCAGTATCAATAAGTGAAGACCAGTGGTCCTGGAGTCCCTTGGTAGTTGACATTGCTGAGGCAGAGCCATGCACGTGGTGGTATAGCAAGTCACAACAGGCACCACGAGCTACACGCCCAACAGTTTCCATTACAATGGAACCTTCTGGGACTCTTCCAGGCTGGACCCTGAGCTTGGGTACTGTTCCCAGGGAGACAGCACAAGCCTGGGAGAGATACATAGGGCCATTCAGCACCAAAATAGACATGTGAAGCCCTGGCTTAGCTGACAGGGAGAGCGAAGAGGGGAAGCTACTCCCAGACGCATCCACCTGATGGAAATACTCAGTGCTGGAATGAGCTGTAAATAAACCAGACTGTGCTAAAAACAAACAGCTCCTGGGGCTGGGGGAGGGGCAGAAGGCGGAGGCCCTACACCTGCTGGCACAAAGTAGGTCAAAGGGGGAGGAAGGGATGGGGGGCGGGTAGAGTAAAGGCCGATGCTTTGGCAGCAAAAGCAGCTGATAATTTATGTTCGCTGGAGATGCCTCTCATTTCCAGGAAGAAGCAGAAGTGATTGCCTTGAGAGACCCAAGATCTTTCACTAGGGGACTTCCAGTGTGCTGGACAGGCAACATTAGAGACCATATATGGCCTTGGAAATCAATGGTCATGGTGCAAACTAACCACATGGCCCACCCAGCTCCCAGGTGTCCCTTCCAGGAGGGCTGCAGCCCTGCTGTCTACTGAGACAAAAGGCAGGCAAGGGAACCTGGATCTGGAGGGGCTCTAACAGGCTTCAGTGGCTAATGTGTACCTGCCGTCCTCTTCAATAGCCCAGCATAGCATGGAGAAACCAACGTTGTCCACTCCTGGCTTCCCGATGCTGGCCAAGAGCTGGTGATAGTTTGAAAACATAACTATCAAACCAAGAAAGAGAATGGTGGAGAGTGGAGGGATGGCTCTGTAGTTAAGAGTGATGTCTGCTCTTCCAGAGGACCAGGGTTCAAATCCCAGCGCCTCTGTGGAGGCTATGTCCCAGGTCCAGGAGATGCCCTCTTCTGGCTGTCTCAAACACTGCATGGGCGTCATGCACAGATGGAGCTCAGGGATGTGAGGCATGGGGAGACACACCTAGGCTTGTTCTGTGAGGTCAGAGATCCAGGAATCTGAGGTCCAAGCTAGGAACTGGAAAAATATGGCTCTCCTTGTTGTCGTTGCTACAAGCATTCTAGGTCACCTGCACTTTCTGTTAGTGAAATCCTAGAAGTGAAATCGCTGAGCCGTACCTTCTGTCCACATCCGGCTTTAATAGAAAACACCACGCAGTTTCCCAAAGACCATACCGATTTCCATTCCTACCTGCTAGAATAGGATAACAGTTCTGATTGCCCCCGCTCCTTGCCATATTTTTCTCCTGTCCCTTTTCACTGTAGCCACTCTGGTATGTAAGCATCAGTACCACCTCATGCATACCAGTGACACTCGGCGGAATGGGTAAGAATGTTCTGGTCTAGCCACACAGCAGAACTCTGTAAGAACTGTAATTACAGCCTGTTCTGCTCCCTCGAGTGCTGTGTTGAGAAGGAGAAGACAGACATAGGGATTCACGTTGTGAAACTCAATTTGCTTAAAATATAAACATCCTCCTGATGCATCCCTAGTGTTAAGATCCAGCGGTGTGTGGGGAGTGCGGAGGTTAGAGGTTACGGGCCTCTGCAGCTGGCAGGGTTTTTCTAGCTCTGAGGTGCTGTCGTCTAGGCTCTGTTCTCTTTGTAGAACTCTACTGTGTTACAGTGTGGGATCTAAGTCTTTTTACCTTAACACCGGCCACATATTAAGGCCAAACATAGATAAGACTCTGTGAAAATCAAATATGTAGAAGTCTAGTGGCCCATTCACCTCCTCGTGTCAGGAATTTGGTTACCTACATAATGAGACTTTTACGTGGGACTCCTTAGCAAGTGGAGCATCCGCCATGGCTCTGAGCACCTTGGAGTCAACACTGCCTCCAGCCCTGGTTACCTCCCTGTTTCCTGAGGACAGCATCACACGCACTTCCTCTGCCCAACTTTGGGACCATGATAGGTCTGTCTAAACTTTGCATTCCTTGCCACACTTACAGAGTTAGTTTCTGAAGGGGAAAAAGACACACACAGCATCTGGGACATTTCCCTTCAGCAGAGGCAAGAGAGGGTCTGTGTATGTCGTCATTGCCTCGAGGTGATGAACGGGGGTCTGCTCCGATGTCAGGTGACCATGTATGTGCCCCCTGAGCATGGTGGGCATGACGCAGATGACCGTCCTACCCCGTGCTAAGGAACAGCAGTTTTCTCTGAACAGCCCTTCCTGGCCTGGATCAGAAGAAACGAGGCAACCACAAAGCATGCTGCCTACTGATGCCCCCGCCACCCCCACTCTTCCCACCGCCATTCTTCAGAGGCAGCCGAAGCCCGGTGAGTACGCTGGACTCGGTGAGTGAAAAATCTCCAGACTCCGCCACGTCAGCCCCATTCCCGGCTCGACATGGTCACCTCAGAACCCCACTTAAGAGGGGCAGCTCTGATGTCACTCGAGGACAGAGGCCTGGAGTGGGCATTGTGTCAGTTGTACCAATTCATTCACACGTCTGTTCCCTTGCCAGGTCCGGTCTGTGAAGAGGGGACCTTTTTCTCGTCTGGGAGTTAGATGGGACCAGGCTTGGCAGCAAGACACCTCATCTTTTTGAAAACACGAGGGGTTGGGGATTTAGCTCAGTGGTAGAGCGCTTGCCTAGCAAGCGCAAGGCCCTGGGTTCGGTCCCCAGCTCCGAAAAAAAGAACCAAAAAAAAAAAAAAAAAAAAAAAAAAAAACACCACGAAGGTGCATTCAGAGGTTCCAAATCCCCATGGGCTGCAGAGTTCCCCCATTTTCATTGCTTTGCTTTAATCAAGCATTCATGGAAATCTGTGCAGTGGGGGCGAGGATGGAAGAAAGAAGACGGAAATGGGAAGTGGAGGATAGAAAAAGAGAAGCAGGCTAGAGAGACACTCAGTAGCAAGCATCAAAATACAGTTAGAGTAAAGCACTGGGATGCTACAGTCTGATACAATGTACTGTCTACTTAAAAGGGAAAAAAACATGGGGGGGGTGCAGAGGTTCCCACTGCATAGAAATATAGCGGGGGCCAGCCAGGAGGCAGCTCTTTCGTTGGTCTGACCTCTAACCCATTGTCACCTTCCTCTGTAGCTTCTCTCCCCAGACATGAAGAATCTTCTGGAACTTGAGGCCTCCCCATCACCCTGCATGCAAGGCTCTCTAGGCTCTCCTGGCCCCCCTGGGCCCCAGGTGAGTTCGCCCTTCCAGGCCCCCTCCTGTGTCTTCACATAACCCAATGGACACAGCCTCCTAGCGTCTGCCCTGTGATGTGCTGTGCGGCTCCTCTCCAGCCTCGGGGCACTGAAGAGCCTCTGGGTGAATCCGGCCTCGCCTGTGCAGCCCCTGCCACGATAGATTTGAGGGTCTCACATCATATTTGAGGATGCTGCTTATAGGCGGTGGCTGTTGTCATTGTCATCGGATAGAACGTGACCATCCACCCCACCTGTGGACTAGAAGGTTTCATGCTCAATTCAGGAAAGTGGCTCTCTGAGGGACCTTAGGTTTCCCGGGCTCTGGACTGCTATGAGCACCAGCAGCCCCCAAGCGAGGTACAAGAGAAGATCACTGCTAGAGAAAGAACCTTTGCACTCCGCAGACTCCCATCCCAGGCTGATCTGCTGCCATGAGTTCATGCTGCCAACTGCTCCAAGGCTCTGGGTCCTCCACCAGGTGGAGTAAGAGGATGCCATGAGCTTGTATGTCCCAAGTGTCATCCTAGACGGGAGGCATCGAAATCACCACTCAGCTACTTGACCCTCTCATGGCTTCCTAGCATTAGGGGACTAAAAGCCAAATGTCCTGACCTGGAAGACAAAGTCCCAAGACTCTGGCTCCCTCAGCTTGCACATTCTCCACCTTGAGCTTAGCTATGATGTCTGCCTCTCTTCCTCACGCACTGCAAGCTTGCCTCAGCCTTGGGGTGTGCACTCCAGGGCCCCGCTCAAGTTTTGATGTACTCCTCCTAGTCTCTCAGAGGCTGATTTCCATGTTCCCTCCTTAGAGCCAAGCATAGCTCTAACTCCAGCACTCAGAGGAGGCTGAGGCAGGAGGATTACTATGAGTTTGAGACCAGACTGGAACCCACTATATGAGTTCCAAGACTGCTCGGGGTACAGAATGAAACCCTACCTCAGGGAGCAGAGGAGGGGAAGAGAGGGGAGAGGATGGGAGGGAAGAGGAGGTGGGGTGCAGGAGGGGGAGAGGTGAGCCTTTCACTATTGCCAAGTCTGAGAGTGTGGCTCTGAATGCAGCCCTACCTCTTTCTGTAACTACAGTTTTACTGTCTGTGGCTGCTTGCAGGCCAGCAGGGCAGAGCTGAGGATGTGACAGATGTGGCCCTCCAAGCCTAAGAGAATCACTCTCTGACTTTGTAGAGGAAAAGTTATTGATCCACTTTGGACAGGGACAGGGATAACATCCACCCCACTTCCTAGTCTACCCAACCTGGGGGCTATAACTAGCCTGCTCTCCATAAACATTCATTGACCGTGTGTGATAGCATAATTGTAATCCCAGCACTTGGAAGGCTGAAGCAGGAGGACCCTGAGCTTAAGACTAGCCTGAGACCCTATCTCGAAAACAAAATGAATGAGGAAGCAAACGATAAAATCATCTGTTAGATGTTATAAATGAAAATGGGACCCAGAACTCAGAAGCCAGAGGCTATCATAAAGGGGCTGGGGAGTGCAGGAAGTCCAGGTGAGGTACTGTAAGGTGGACTCCTTTCTTCAGCACCCTTCTCTGATGGGTCTTGATGTGCATGAGAACCAACCAAGCATTTGGAAGGAGGTGGGGGGGGGTCCTCTGGCCATCTCAGATCAGCAGTCCCAGTCATACTAGTGGACCTCTGAGCTCCCACAAGCCTGAGTCACATAGAGGCTCCTCTGCCCACACACGGAGTCTGTGCAATGTGAGATCTCTAAACCTGCAACTAGCATCATTAGAAAGGCAATCTCACCAGGTGCAGTGGCTTAGGCCTGTAAACCCAGCACTCAGCAGATAGAGGCAGGGAGACTGCCTTGAGTTAGCCATTTTGAGTACCAGGACAGCCAGGGTAAGACTTCTACCACAGCAAAGAAGAAATGGAGGGGGAATGAAGAAAGGAAAAAGGGAGGAAGGGAGGGAAAGAGGGAGGAAGGGAGGGAGGGAAGGAGGGAGGGAAAGAGGGAGGAAGGGAAGGAGGGAGGGAAAGAGGGAGGAAGGGAAGGAGGGAAAAAGGAAAGGAAGGAAGATCTCGGGTACACGTGTATGTGCGTGCCCACACACACACACACAGACACAGACACACACACAGACACACACAGAAACAGACACAAACACACACACACATTCACACACACACATACACACACCCCTCCATTCGATCAGAATCCATATTTGTTTGGTGCGTGCTAAGCTCGATGATCTTTGAAAACAGTTCTATAACCGTTTCAAGAAACAAAAGTCTTGGAAATAGAAAGCAACTTCCCAACTCTGCCTCCTAAACCAGAAGGCAGATAACCCAAAGGTGGTTCCTCCCAGCTCTGTCTTCCCCTGAGATCCCCGGGAAAGGCAAACACTCTCAGAGCTCTCCCACTCGCACTGCCCCAGATGACCAAGTGATTGCTCTGGGTTTGGCCTGAACTTTGGGAAATTGTAACGTGAGGACAGGATCGTTTGGACAAGTTTTGGAGAAATCTCACTTGAGACAGGCTGTCATGTTGGTCACTTGTAGACAGTAGGGGTATGGAGGCCAAGGGATTGGGCAGATTACTCTCTGCTATTCCCAGAAATTTGGAAAACAGTCGTGAGCTTTTCAGAGATATGAGAGCAGAAAGCAGGCGCTTCTGGCTGTGAATGTTCAAAACACTGGCGTTTTTACAGCCTCTGCTGGAGCCTCCTGTCTCCCAGATGGGATGGCAGCCATTGTAAACAATGTAACAACTCTTTACCTTTCATTAAGAAAGTCTCTGGCAGGAAAGGATTATTCCGCACCTGGAGCCCACAAATCATTTGTGGAAAATCTTTTTCTTTCCTTTTTTTGTTACTTATAAGACAGGATTTCAAGTAGCCTAGGCTGGCCATGAATACCTGATCTCCCGCCTCCAGTACTCATGTTCTGAGATTACTGGACTGGGCCACCAAGCCCAGCTCCTCCCTGAGGTTATCAGAATCAGTTGCTCTCCATGCAGAACTAAACTTTCTTTCCTGTCAGGGCCTCAGAGAAGTGTAGCCAGAGCACAGAAGGAAGAGAGCCAGCAAGGGGAGTGGGTTGCAGGACTGAGAGGTCCCTGCGGGTGTCCCTGGACCTCCCCTCCCCGACCAGGGTCAGCCTGCTCTGTAAAGGCCCAGTGGCAGTCTCTCCTGCAGTCTCGCCTTGGTCAGACACATGTTTTCTTCACCTCTTTTCTCGGTTGTGTAGGGTCCACCTGGGCTTCCTGGCAAGGCAGGACCAAAGGGAGAAAAGGTATGAACTTCTGCTTTCTAATCAAACCTCACCTTGGTAGCCACCACTTGCTTTCTGGCCATGCCACTGAGAATGTTCTGGTCGGGATTTCAAAACATGTGCACATTCCGTTTTGGCAGATGAGAAGGGCTCCCCATTGAGTGGATGCAGCTATAATAGGGGGTGGCGTTGGTGTGTCCCGCTTCAGGCCGCTGGTATGGCAGGGGTGCTGTAACTGGTCAAGTGACCAACTGATTGACTAAGCCACAGCATGGCCAGGCCTCAGCCCTCCTAAGTTGTCAGTCCCAGAACTCCTCTTTCAAACAACCTCTGTTTATCTGTCTTCTCCATGCACAGGGGGATCTTGGCCGCCCAGGAAGGAAGGTAGGACCCATGCTGTTTTGTCGGGTAACTGTGCTGCGTGTGCATGCAAATGTGTTCAGTGGCAGCCAATACCCTGGGGGAGTGGCGGTGCTGGCGCCCACTGATGACGTCAGCACTGATGACGTCAGCACCCGATGACGTCAGCACGCTCGCCTTTTCTGCCAACGCTTTGGTTAAGAGCTGGAGCACGAGGCTGCTAGCATCTGACCAACCTCTTCCAGAGGCTGCTGGTCACACTTCCCCAGCTTCATCCTGCCACCCAAAGGGGAACTCTCCAAGTCCCCAACCGGTGACACAAAATGACTGTCATCAAACTGGAATAAAGTGTCGGAGTAGACGGGAGTGAAGGTCTTTGCTTTGGACATTCCAGGGGCTCTGAGTGGACTAGCCTCGCACCATCATTAGCGTCAGCGGAAGAGCCAGCAGGCTACGTCACCGAGGTCAGCGAGTGGTAGCTCTTAAAGTTCTTAAGGGATTGAAGGAAGAGCAAATCCATCCTAAAAGATGCCAGTGACTTTATTAGCGACCGAAGCCATAAATGGACCTTTGCGTGGTACAAATAACAAGGCCAGCCACAGCTCAGTGACTGTTGAATGCTGTCCTGAAGAAACTGTGGTGGTAGGAACCTGCAAGGTCTGTGTTGATTAGTAATGTCTGCCATGCCCGTGAGCATGGTCTGTGTTGATTAGTAATGTCTGCCATGCCCGTGGAAGGCAAAAGCAGAGTGAACATGCCAGCACCTGGCATCCCTGAGCTCTCAGCTGAGTTTTTGGAATCCCTAGCTAACTGTGAAGTGAGCCACCAAGTGTAGAGCTCAAAACAGACACCTCCACCCCCCAGTCTCATCCTCGTTCACGAAGGTCATTCTTCTGTAACCCTTAGCTGAGATGGGGTTCTCTGGAAGCAGAGACAGGTACGAGTGAATAGATTATGGAGGAACACTAGCAGGAGGAACCTGCAAAGAGGGGAGAAGGGTGTCACGAGAGTGTGCAGAGGGGAAGTCCAGCTCTAGCAGCCTGAGCTTGGGTGTATCGACAGCCTGTCTGTTTGTCCTTCCTTGACGCCTTCATGGTAAGAGGTCTGTGATGCTGGGTATAGAAAGGGAAGGTTCATAAGTTACCGGGATGTTCCAGTGCCCAGAAGTGAGCTTCATGGATGCAGGCTTTTATGGAAGCCGACAGTGTAGCCACTGATGGGTGGTACAGCAAGCAGGCAAAATGCTTCTGAGGGAGTCCCAACAGCATCTGCTGCTGCTCCCAACACTGTCCCAGCTCGTGCCACAGGACAACCTGTGGAGAACTCACAGGAAACAAGTGACAGGCAGGTATGCTCTATAGAGATAATGAAATTTGAGAGACCGAGAAGTTTAGAATCCTGCTGGCCACTGGTCTCCATTTCTTAAGTAAAATAAAATGTTTGGTTTTAAAAATCCAACTCTGTTTGACACGGGTTTTTAAGCCTTCATTCTTGGTAGGGTAGGGATGGGCCCATGTCTGGTGGCCTCATACTCTTATCAGGACCCCAGTTATTCCTGGCTGGAGGGAAGCATACCAAGGTATCTTGACTTTTGTTCTTGGTCTTTGAAGGGTAGACCTGGACCCCCAGGTGTTCCTGGCGAGCCCGGGCCCGTTGGCTGGCCAGGCCCTGAAGGACCCAGGGTAAGTGTCATATATGTTTGGGGCTCATGTAGTATCAGAATATGAGGGGGACGATGGCTACCTTGGGTCAAGCACATCACTTCCTTCAGAGGGAAATAGCTGGAATGCAGCTCCCAGCCCCTAAGTGCTTCTTCTTCCTGTCGCCTGCAGACCTTGGTCAGTGCTGTGACTCTGCTCCTGTAGAGAAACGGGGGCTGCTCCCTTCTTTCCCAGGATCTCCACTTCCCCTTTGTCCCGAGAATGAGTGTGCTAGTCTGATTTCTCTGAGAGGACCCAAAGGGAACTTGGGTCTGGGAAGCTCTCGCCTGTTCCACCGATCTGACGGGTGGACAGTCCAGGACTCTAGGCAGGCTGGAAGGATACAGATTCCCCTCTGAGAGAGTGCACAAAGCAAACACACCCCCATCTTCCTTTGTCTTGTGTTCCTGCCGCCTGCCACAGACCGCAGGGTGCCGAGGCCATGACCTGAAGATTTGACCAGCAGAAGCCAGGGCAAGGCAAGCGAATATCCTCTGTTGCTCTGCCTTACTGGCTGCATTGGTAATAAATATGAAGACGTCCAAGGAAATCTTCCTTAAAAGAACTACTGTATCTTGAGCTGGAGAGACGGCTCACGGTTAACAGTGATGCTGTTCTTGCAGAGAACATGTGGTTAGTTCCCAGCACCTACACTGTGGCTCACAACCATCTGTAACTCCACTTCCAGGGCATTCAGTGCTCTCTTCTGTCCTCTCTGGACGCTAGGCATGCACATGGTGCACACAAATACACGCAGGCAATTTTCAGTTTACTGTATGGCCAGGCATGGTGCCTCATACACATGGACCCGTACTCAGAAAGCTGAGGTAGGATCACTATGAGTTAGAGTCCAGCCTGGGCTACAAAGCAAGTTCCAGGTCAGCCTGATCTAGAGTAAGATCCTGACTCAAACAGAACAAAAGCCCCACTGTAGAGAGCTAAGCTGTCCATCACGACAACCACAAATAGCTGTGAACCCCTTGAAGTGTGACTAGTATAAATGAAGACCTGAACGTTTCATTTTGACTCACCCAAGTTTTAATTTATAAAACTATTCAGGGCTGGGGAGATATATCAGTCAGTAAAGGTGTTTGCCACCAAGCCTGACAAGCTGAGTTTTATCCCTGGAACCCACATGTGAAAGGAGAAGGCTAACTCTCACAAAAGTTGTCCTGTGACCTCTACATGTGTGCATGTGTGTTGTGTGGGTTTTACACACACACACACACACACACACACACACACACACACACACACTAAATAAGATGCAATTTTAAAATCTTATTGTATCGTGATTACATGTTGAAGTGACAATTATATTAAATAAAAGTAAAATACTGGCAAGATTAATTTCACTAGCTTAATTTTACATTTAATGGAATTTCTTTTTAAAGATTTATTCGTGTGTGTGTTTTATGTATACAAGTGCTCTGTCTTCAGACACACCAGAAGAGGGAATCAGATCCCATAGCAGATGTTTATGAGCCACCATGTGGATGCTGGGAATTGAACTCAGGACCTCTTGAAGAACAGCCAATGTTCTCAACCACTGAACCATCTCTTCAGGCCTATTTAATGTAATTTATAAAGACACTTGCAATTCAGAATATGTAGCCAGGCGTGGTGATAATATTTCCTGTAATCCTTGAACTCAGAGGCAGGGAGGAGCATCGGTTCAAGGTCATCATCACATGAATTCTCATAAACCGGGAGGGTGGGGAGTACATGAGACCTTGCCTAAAAAACAAAACCAAACAAGCAAGTAAACAAAGGCAACAACCGAAATGAACATCACAAAATAATCCCCCTGATAGCATATAATAGACTCTATATTTCTACCAGTTAGAGGTGGCATACAGTTTTGTAAGAGACCATGAATATGTCCTACCCGACTACCACCTTCCTCTGGTGTCTATGCCCTGAGGCTGATTTTCCCTCTACTTGGCTTTAAACTGAGGGTGAGAGTGTAATGAGATGTCTGAAAGATCCTCCTTATGCAAAGAGCAAAGCAAACAAAGACTTAATAGGTGGGACAGCCTATCTTCTGAGACCCTCATGCTGTCTCCCCTGCCTTATCACACCCCTTTCCAGGAAAAGACCAAGCACCGCCATTTACAACATGTTAGTGAGTATTTAGTTTGGTGATCTGTCCACCACAGGTGTTTTTTGTTCTCTGTTTAATCTCAAGGACCACAGTGAAAAGTGGAAAGAGGAACCCTGGGAGGAGGCAAAGGGTATATGGAATTCATGTTCCCAATTGCGCCCCAATACCCTGGCCCCACCCCAGTTTCCCTGGCAACTGCTTCTGCTTCTCTGAGAAATATCACCACGGGTCTTGTTTTCTATCCTCTCATTGCCACAGGGCGAAAAAGGCGACGTGGGTATGATGGGTCTGCCAGGGTCAAGAGGACCGATGGGCTCTAAGGTCAGTGTGTGGTGCAGATGGGTCCCCAGGTCTCCTCACACAGACATCTACAGAGAAAGGGAGGGCAGCACTGGGACACTGTCACGGTGCTGGGAAGTCAGCCCTTTGGGGGACAATCGTGCCCTGTTCCTGGTCTCTTCAGCTGGCAGGGTTAGGCTCCTGATTAGGCATTTGGGAGCCGAGAAAAGCGATGTTGTTTGTATGTTGCCTGTTCTAAGCACACACCTCTTGGATATCTTCGTGTTTACTGCTGCGTGTGCCTTAGAGCTCACACTACAGCCCGTTCAGGGACTCCTCCCATTCTTCAGTACGCCCAGCTGTCCTAGGGGCTGAGTATAAACATCTGCCTGCTTTCTTTTAGGGCTTCCCTGGATCCAGAGGGGAAAAGGTCAGTGCGCCTCTGTCTCCGGCCGTTCCAGACCCCGGTCTGGGCACAGCTCTGGAGTTGGCGGTGGGTGGCAGACAGACCCAGCCCTCTGTTCAGTCACCAGCTACTCCTCTGTCCTCGTCCTGTGTAGGCGAGGGAGGCCAGAGGGGCCTCCTGAGACAGGACAGTTCTGGTAAAAAAGGGCTCTCAGTGAGGCTCATACCCTGCCCCTCGCAGGGAGAAGGGAGCAAATGGGACAAGGGAAGAGTTTGGGCTTTGACTATTCAGCAAAGGGGCAGTGGAAAAAGAGGATTTGTCCTCGGGCCAGGTTTCTTCCAGAAGCCTAGAGCTTTGAAAAAGTGAGGGTGTTGGCTTAGGGAGTTTTCCGATTTGAAATGTTCCTATCACTACCCCTCACCCCAAACCCCAACACAATCCGATATGAGGCCATTGACCCTCCCTTTTGTTTTTCTCCTAGGGATCCAGAGGTGAAAGAGGGGACTTGGGTCCCAAAGGAGAAAAGGTAATAGCAAATCTGTACAACTTCCACAGAAGTGTCAGCTCGGGCTCCCACGATCTATGGACTGGTGGGCAGCCATCTTGAAAATGGCTGATCAAATCCGCCCACAGCTCTCTTCCAAGTGGTATTTGAAGACAGTCACGGTATTCGTTGTTCTTTTCACAGGGTTTCCCTGGATTTCCTGGAATGCTGGGGCAGAAAGTAAGTATCTAGACGTAGAAAGACTAGACCTCAGGCCCTCCAGACATAGCAAACAGTCCCTCCTCTGCCCTTCAGGCAGAGAAACTGATTTTAATTGTGGGAAGTTCCAATTTGAGATGAGGAATCGGTGTCTTATATGCTGGGGAGAGGGTAGTAGGAAGGTCTGAAGTCAGCCTCCAGTTTAGCAGGGAAAGACTGTTCCCACTCTCTCCCCATATGCACCACAGAGAGAGAGGCTCCCTTTGCTTCTCCTGCCTCCTGGAGCTCCATGGTAAGATTTAAAACCTGAAAGTTTTGTGAGGAGCGAATCCTATCTCCTATCTGAGCCGCAATGGTCAAGGACCCTCTTTCCTCTCAAACCCTGAGTGATGTGTTTGAGAGTCACTGCTTCCTAAACACCCAAGGGTGGCAGACACTGCTGGAGGAACTCAGGGTTATTTTAAACAGATGACAACGATTTTATTTAAATAGTGAGAAATTTAGTATCTCACTTTGGACAGGCCTAATTTGAAAAGGAGACAGGTTTAGGTATTAAAGAAAAATTATTCGGTAAATAACCATGGGGTGATGTATTGATAAAACAAAAATGTGAAGGTAGCAGTAGACAGGCAGATTTGGGAAAGCTTTGGCTTAGACTGAGGATGTGGAGTAAGGTTAGGTGTTAGACAAGGGAGGATGCCACAGTGTAAAGAAAGAAATGCATAAATGACCATGTAGGACAGTCCTAAGCTGGCATGAAATGCTGGGTTCCCAATGCTGTAAGGTACTGACCATGTAGGACGGGTTCCCAATGCTGTAAGGTACTGACCATGTAGGACAGTCCCTAAGCTGGCATGAAATGCTGGTTTCCCAATGCTGTAAGGTACTGACCAATCAAAACAGTTCCTGAGATAATATGGTTGCTTTTCTATTGCTGTGATAAGACACCATGACCAAGGCAAGTTGTGTGTGTGTGTGTGTGTGTGTGTGTGTCTCTGTGTGTGTGTGTGTGTATATGTGTGTGTGTGTGTGTGTGTGTGTGTGTGTTGTTTCAGAAGCTTAGAGTCCATGACAGTATCAGAAAGAGCTAATGGCTTCCATCTAGATCCATACTTGGGAGAGGGAGGAAGTGGGGGGTAGAGAGAGAGAAACAACACACTGGACATGGCACAGTCTTTTGAGACCTCAAAGCCCACCCCAAGTGGCACGCCTCCTCCAAGAGCACTCCTCCTAATCCTTCCCAAACAGTCCCACCAAGTGCCGACTAACCAATCAAATGCACGAACCCATGGGGGCTGTTCTCATTCAAACTAGCATGCATGCTAACTCGGCGATGCTGGGTCCTCGTGTTATAAGTCATTGGCACTGGAGATTGTTATCTCTACCTGGATCATAAACTGGAATGGTTAAATATGCAAACGAATGTTTTCTTAGTGTCTTTAATTTTTAAAAGCATTCGCTTTAAAGGGTTACTTTCTATAGTGAAACAGTTCTATCCTGTGGTACACAGCCACCGGTCTTTATGCAAGTCGATATGACTTACCTCAACCTGTCAGGAACTCAGTTCCTGCTACCCTAGGTGGATGCTACCTTTCAAAAATAGATTAATCATGTAAACAAAGCAAAACAAACTTTGAAAGAGAAGAAATACCTTAAGATGCTCCGTCTAGATTTTCATTCCCTGCAACAGTGACTCTCGAAGACTCATAGGTTACTATTAAATTAAATTTGACAGGTTCTCTGGCTTCTGCGCCATTTTCCAGGCTTGGCATAGAAAACGCAGTCTTCCCCGCTTCGTGGCAGGCTGCTTTAAGACAGGGCTGATATGATAACCGTAATTAGGTCTTAGGAGAGAAATTAGATCAGAAATCCCTAGCTGCTTCCAGCTGGTAAAGAGAAGAACCACACTTCCTTCCAAAGACCTCTTTTTAAAAATGTATAATTTTTCATGCTGATGTTTTCTTCTGGCCAAACAAGATATGCCCTGGGCCTCTCTGAACAGCTCAGGAGGGTTGAGAAAACATCCCCAGGGCCATGTGGAACCACAGACCCCTAACAGAGACGTAAGGAAAATTCTTTCTTTAAGTTTATTTTTAATTGTGCGCGTGTGTGTGTGTGTGTGTGTGTGTGTGTGTGTGTTACACACGCCAAAGTGCACATATGGAGGTCAGTGTTCGCCTGGTGGGAGGTGCTTCTCTTTCACCTTTAGTCTCAGCAGTGAGTAGCTTTTCCCACAAAGCCATTTTGACAGTCTGAAAAATAATTTTTGCAAAAGGTTGGCCTCGAACTATGAAAGAGTTATTTTCAATTAGGCATGTAATTTACACTGTTTTCCATATTTTAATAATATTTCTGTGGTAACTATTTGAATAAATACTTGAAGCCTCTCTTCTCACAAAAAGGGTTTTCATCTGAGCTGGACAGAGTGGCACATATCCTGCACCCGGGAGGTAGAGGCAGGAGGAGTTCAGGGCCATCCTCAGCTATATTGACGGGTAGAGGCCAGCCTGGACTACAGGACACCCTATCTCAAAAAGAGTTTTCTTAAATATTTTATTTATTTATTATATATATATGAGTACACTTTAGCTGTCTTCAGATACACCAGAAGAGGGCATCAGGTCTCATTACAGATGGTTGTGAGCCACCATGTGGTTGCTGGGATTTGAACTCAGGACCTCGGGAAGAGCAGTCGGTGCTCTTAACCACTGAGCCATCTCTCCAGCCCCCTCAAAAAGAGTTTTCTAAGTAGGGAGAAGTGAGCTGGAACTCAAAATAATACTTACTGATTTGTGAAGAACTGATGAACGTGACTACCCTTTAATCCCAGTGTGCAGGGGACAGAGGCAGGTGGGTGTCTAGGAAGGCTAGCCTGGCCTACATATCAAATTCCAGGCTAGCCAGAGCTCTGTAGTGAGACCCTATCTCAAAGGAAAAAAAAGTGGAGAGCTGTGTAATCCTCAATAAGAATCAGAAGCATGCCCAGCATTACGTCGGAAAAGACTATTTCCCAACTATCAAAAACAACTCACACGTGTGAGTCTGTACTAAAAATGGAGTTGTTCAACTAGACAAGAAAGCCTTTTCCCCAGTCAGGAGTGACACACGCTCATATGCAACTGAAATGCAGAAGCCACCGCTGACCGCTATGGACCAGGTTGTCTCTTCCGTTTGACCACCAGGGCACCTATGGCTTTACTAAGTCACACACTCGGGGCTGCCTTCTTCTTTACTGTTCCTTGGATATGAGCTCAGCACTCTCCCATGCTCCCGGGACAGCCCTACCTGGGAAGGACTTAGTATAAAGAGAAGATGCTGGTGCCAAGAGACCAGCATAGGTGTGTCTCCTGTTTCTCTCACTTCTCTCTCTCCTCCCCAGGGTGAAATGGGTCCAAAGGGAGAATCTGGGATAGCAGGACATCGGGGCCCCACAGGAAGACCAGGGAAACGAGGCAAGCAGGTAAGGGCCTCCGGGTTTGCTCCCACTGAGGTCACACCCTGTGGCTTGGAGGGGTGTGGAGAAGCATTCGGAGTCAACTAGAGCCATCCCACAGCCCTGCACTCAGGCATCCTCAGGACTGGTGGACAGAGCAGCCTCACCACTGACCAGCCTTTGGGCTTCTCACAGCTGCCACGGTCCAAGAGTACAGGCTCTGCTCAAGGTCAGAAGTGAGAGTGGGCAGAGTTCACCTAGGTCATAAGCACACATACGTCTCAACTAAAGCAAGGAAGGCGGCTGAGGTCATTCGGCAGAAAACCTGCCTTTTGCCCAGTGTACTGGGTATAGATGGAGTTTTAGAGGAGGGCCTAGGCACTTCCTGGCTGCTAGTAGGTCTTTTGGGCCCCGGTGACAGTTTTTTCTACACAAGCTTCTATTTGGGGGTGATTCTCTTCATTGGGTTTGTTAAGAGTTTAGGGAAGTTGTTCACCCTGAGCTCCCAAGTCAGCAGGGCAAGCCAGGTCATGCAGTTGGGAAAGGGAGGAGGAGGGCTCGTGCTCCTGCATTGGCTTGAGGACTGTGCTAAGTGCCCACAGGAAAACTAGCCCCTTCACTCGTGGACAGAGGCATCTGAGAGATGAGCCGTGCCACCTTTTGTTGTTGTTGGGTTTGGTTTGTTTGTAAGATGAGGTCTCACTATGTAACACCGGAGGGCCCTGGCCTTTTCTACACCTTCATTGTTTTTCTTTTTATTATTATTACCATAACTTTGCTGCCCATTTCTTTTTTGTTGTTTTGTTTTTCGAGACATGGTTTCTCTGTGTCACCCTGGCTGTCCTGGAACTCCCTCTGTAGACCACACTGGTCTTGCCCTCAGTAATCTCCCTGCCTCTGCCTCCGAATAGATACTTGAAATCTAGCTTTATGTAGGGGCTGGGGCAGTTACTTATGGGTAAAGTTCTTCCCGGGTAAGCATAAGGCCTGAGCCTGATGCCAGCATTCATAAGAAAAGCCAGTGTGGCAGCTCATACCTGTAATCCGAGCACAGGGAGGCAGGGTCCCAACCACTCTGGCCAGTTCCACAAGCGAGAGACCCTGTCTTAAAATAAGGTGTGTAACAAAAGAGGAAACCACCTGATGTTGACCCTTGGCCTCGGCTTGCACACCCAGAAACAAGTCAGCTTATGTAAATAACCTTAATTGTTGAAAATTGATATTTATTCTTGTGATATGTATACTTGTAATAAGTATACTTTTTAATATTAATGATGTTGAGTGTGTTGGAAGAAGGTTATTTCAAGCACATAAATAAAACATTTCTTACTTTTAATTGTTATCGTATTTTATGGGGTAGATGGTGATATAATTATGTACATACCTACATTGTGGAGTGGCCAAATCCAGTTCTTTTTTTTTTTTTTTTTTGGTTCTTTTTTTCGGAGCTGGGGACCGAACCCAGGGCCTTGCGCTTCCTAGGTAAGCGCTCTACCACTGAGCTAAATCCCCAGCCCCTCAAATCCAGTTCTTAGACATAGCTAGCACCTCCAATTTTTACTGTTTCGTTGTAATGAGAATATTTGAACTCTATCCAGCTCACTGGCTTTCTGCCTCTATCCCTTCGTTGGTTATGGCCTGACCTGGGTATGATAACCTTACATAGTTTTTCCTTCTTTCATTTTAAGATGTCTTCCTTTGTTTATCCATTTATTATGTTCTTGTTGCTTTGAGACAGAGTCTCATGTAGCTCAGGCTGGCCTCAAACTCTGGCCTCAAACATGCTGGGGTTACATGTAGTTCAGAATTATTTCTTTTCTCTTATGTCCAATATGTAGTTATTTTGTCCTTTTCTTATAACTTAAAATCGCAATGTGTGCAGCTTATTGTTATTGTACAAATTAATGAATTTGTAACGTCTTCTAAAAATACCTGCATCATATTCTAATAAACAAGGAAGATTGCGTGGGGCCACCCAGACCATAGGTAATGCAGAGAAGAGGACACGCTTTTTCCATTGGGTTGGCTCTTTCCCAAGGCAGAAGTGAGGATCCTCAGATTTCAGTCCAGGAAAGCTGCTGTTGACTTGATCCTAAAAACCTCCATGGGGTGGGGATATAGGTCAGTAGTAGAGTTTTTACCCAGTGTACAAAGGGCCTTGAGTCCCAGCATCACAAAAAGAAAAGGAAAAAAAAATCTCCAGTTAAGGATACAGAACCATTTCCATAAGAGAATCCTCCTAAGTTCACAGCAGATAAAGACTAAATAATGTTTCCCCTTTAATTCAGCCCAGGGAAACCTCCCATAAAGACATGGTACCTTCCACACAATGAGCAACGAAGCAGAAGCTTCCTCTGCCACTGGTGTCAGAGTCAAGGAGCGTTTCCAGCTCCTTCAGACTGTGCACTTCCTGAGCCCGGAGCCAGCTGGCCTACTGTTACAAAAACAAGCCTTACTGGCTATATTAAGCTGGTGTGACTTCCTTTGCCATTCTGGGACCCATCTTGGTTGCCGTTCGGAATACTTCACCCTGGCCTAAGGATTAACAGCCTCCTCTGTGAGAGTGGAATTGGAAACAAACCAACCTCATGGGTCCCCTGGGACAAGCATAGGAAAGTCTCCAGGGGCCATGTTGGCAGGAAGGTTGCTCACTGAATCAGTGTGGTGATTGGAAACAGAGTAGCTACAGGTGTGGCTCTCTTTAAGAAATCAGGACTTCTTGGGTGTAAGGGACATTTGGCCGGGACATCTGTCATCCAGTTGGTCATCATGGTTGATCTAGCTGGTCTGGCTGTTGAGGAGGGAACTCACTGGTCCATGTGCTTCTTCCAAAGCTGCACGGTTGGATGAGGAAGATGGCCTTCTCCAACAGAGGACTGCTGTTTGGTCAGTGGTATAGAGGTCATTGTACTTCTCTACCAGGATCTCCAGAGGGCTCTAGGAAATCAGAACTTGTGTCCCCATGAGAGAAGATGAAGCCTGGCCAGCCACAAGGGCAATCAGCTTGTTCCTCCCTTCATTCCTCACAAGCCATATCTTCAGTCCTGCCATCTGTGTTAACCTCACAGAACCTAAGTGGGTGCCTATTTACTGGTCCTACTTTAGAGAAGATAAAAGCAATTACCAAGGCACAAAGCAATTACCTCGCAGTCAAGGTAAAATATCTTGACAGAAAGATCATCAAAAATCCCTCCCCATCCACTGCCAACTTCCTTCTTCCCCTTCTTTTGGTCTGGGGAGAGAAGATAGACAGGGTTAAATTCTAGCCTACATGGAACTTATGTCTCCCAGGGAGACCGTGATGAATGATCACACAATAACTTATGACCAGTGATCTGAAATAAATGCTAGAAGAACCATGCTGTGTGTGTGTGTGTGTGTGTGTGTGTGTGTGTGTGTGTGTGTGTGTGTGTGTGTGTGTGTGTTTGGTTTCTGAGACTGAGTTTCACCCTGTAGCTCTCCGTGGCTTAGAACTAGAACTCGCTGTTTCTCAGACTGCCTTTAAACTAGTAGCAATCCTCCTGCCTCAGCCTGTTGAGTGTCGTGATGACAGGCATGCACCTCGCCACTCAGCCTGAAGAGAAGCTTTAAGAGAACACGAGGAGAAACACCAGTGTTGCCTGGGGAGATCTTGCTGCTGAGACATCAGAGCTTAAAGCTGAAGGCAGAGGGGCATAAGGAAGAGCTTGGAGTTTGAAGAGAGAGATTTTTTTTTTTAGAAGTAGGATAAGAATCATGGTGTTTTTGACAAAACAAGACATCAGCAGCAACAACAAACCCTCTGACTCAAGGCCAGTCCAGGACCAGCTTCTTGAGCTCAGTAAGGAGTACTATCTCTACCAAGAGAGCAACAGGAAGTCCGTGGGTAGAAACAACTCTTCTGATAGAATGAAAACGACCCTAACATGTAGATGAATGTTTACGTGATAGGTCCAACTCGGCCACCTGAACGTAAGGCATTGCACAGATTCTGGTCTGAAATGCCAGGGATGAGGTGAATTGGTTCTGCTGTCCTATGCCACGTTTCTAGAACAGAAATGAACTTCCTGAGGTCATTGAACTTGCAAGTGTTGCTTGCTCTGTTCGTCTCAGGAGTGGGGTACTGGAGACCAGTGATATCGCACTACGAGCTTTCACTCTTCTGAGCAAGGTGGTCTCTGACTTAGAGACAATGTGGAGGAAGACCCTTGTCATGCCATGATATAACAACGGGTTCCATCTTTCTCTCTGTTAGGGTCAGAAGGGAGACAGTGGAATTATGGGCCCACCAGGCAAACCTGGGCCTTCTGGTCAACCTGGCCGTCAAGGTCCTCCCGGGCCCCCAGGACCCCCATCTGCAGGTAAGACTTATGTAGCTTCACTTGATCTACACAGTAACACTCTCAACTATGTCTCCCAGAGAGGACACAAGGAGACACCAACAGAGCTCTGCTTTGTATCTCTTGCTAGAAACTACCAGAGTCTCCTTTGCATAGCTTCCTAATTTCTCTACGATTTGTCTCACTGAACTTTGTTTTAACATTCTGGAGAACATACAGAGGAAGTAAAGAGAGTAAATTACATTGGTGATACCATTTATATTTTCAGGGGAAAGGGTACCTATTTCATCAACTACAATCTTTTTCACATGTTTCATGTCTCCAAACATTATCTTAAACCCAGAAGAAGGCATTGCAGATTTTTCTGTCTTACACAGTGAGGTGAAAGCTATTTGCATTGGGTATATTGGAAGGAACTTCTAAAAAGAAATTAAGAGTCAATCATTGAAGATGAAATAGATCTGCTTCTACCTTGTTTTATCTATTGTCTTAGGGTTTTGCTGCTGTGAACAGACACCATGACCAAGGCAAGTCTTAATAGGACAACATTTAATTGGGGCTGGCTTACAGGTTCAGAGATTCAGACCAGCATCATCAAGGAAGGAACATGGCAGCGTCCAGGCAGGCATGGTGCAGGAGGAGCTGAGAGTTCCACATCTTCATCCGAAGGCTGCTAGCACAATACTGGCTTCCAGTCAGCTAGGATGAGGATTTTAAAGCCCATACCCACAGTGACACATCTACTCCAACAGGGCCACACTTTCTAATAGTGCCACTCCCTGGGCCAAGCATATACAAATCATCACACCCATTTAATTTGATTAGCTAGGTCCTTTAGTTTATTCCCTGGTCAGCTCAACATAAGGCCTTTTGAAGCACCTCACCTGTAAAAAGACGACATTCCTAAGTCAATCTTCAGCTATACGAAAGGAATCACAACTGTAATTACATCTTTCTTTTCCTTAATAAAATAGAAATATTTTAAAAGTCCACAATGCCTTTCTTCTACTGTATTTATAGGAACATGTTTGCCCACACATGCTGAGGTTGTCATGGAATGTCCTATTCTGTTAGATTCCCTCAAACCAAAGAAAAGTTTGCTCTTAGACTCTATCTTGACAAGGCACCATGAAGAATCAGTCTCACTCAAAGCTCTTTTGGGTTTTTTCCCTACCTTTCTAACTGCCGCAAAAAAGGTTATGTGAAGAGCTAGGAAGTATTGGCGCTCATCCCAGCACTCAGAAGGGAGAGGCAGGAGCATCTGTGTGAGTTCAAGGCCAGAGTGGTCTACAGTGTGAGTTCCAGGACAGCCAGGGCTATTACCCTGAGAAACCCTGTGAAACAAACAAAACCAGAGACGATTAGGTGAGGAGCCTGGTGAACTGTGGCAGGAACACACTGGCGAAGGGCCCTTCTGCTTTGGCCTGCTCCTTCCCCACCTCTTATTTAGCTAATTGTCCATGGATTCTGGGGACCATTGTCTCAAGCTGTGCTTGGGCATCACAGCATCTCAAGACAGGGAGTCCCTGGAGCCACAGGTACCAGTCATGGTGGAAGCCAAGCTTTGCCTGTGGGAAGAACCTCCTTGGACCTTGGAGTGTTTCGGGGCTAATGTCCCGAGGATTCTGGAGATGTGGTGGTGGGGTAGATGCATACGAAGGTGGGTGGCAAACTGAGACCTCCCTGCTGCCCCCCGTGTGCTTTTGTGTATTTGCAAACCTGGCCCCATCTGACCTCAGGATGTGTCTGGGAACGGTGAGCAGGTTCTCAGAAAGCCATGCGTGTACAGTCTGTTGAGAATTGCAACCCAGAGATTTGGCAGCCAGCAGAGTTTTGTTGTCCGTCCCTGGCCTCTAGTTCCTTCTCTCTGGACGGGTATGACTGTTTACCTCTCCACCCTGGCCTTTCCTAACAGGATGGACTGTCATTTCTTAAATGGCTCTCACTGTTGGTGACTTTCTTTCTCTTTCCTTTCTTTTTTTCTTTCCTTCCTTCCTTCCTTCCTTCCTTCCTTCCTTCCTTCCTTCCCTTCTGTCTTTCCTTATTCCATTAGAGTGTGTGTGTGTGTGTGTGTGTGTGTGTGTGTGTGTGTGTGTGTGTGAGACTAGTGTTGAGCACAGGTCAGGGCTTCTTATACAAAGTCTCTAATGCTGATCTATACCCGCAGCTGACTCACGTTTGACAGATGTGTTTCATTTTCCTGCTGGGCGCCAACCACCTTGAAAGCTGAGTCAGCATCACATCCCCCATGGCATCACAGGACTGGTCCCTACAGAGACTCACTGTCCCTCCCTCACCTGCAGGTTTGAAGGTCATCTCTTCAGACTGATGTCCCCTCCCTGTTCCTTCCTTTCAAATGACTTCCTTTCTGAGGAGCTACCCAGAGGAAGGGGTGAAGAGGACAAAGGGAGAGTGGGTCAGTCTCCCTGCTCTTTGTGAAAATCTGGCGCGGAGGGTGTAGGTAGGGGTTTAGAAGAGACATCCCTGTGTCTAACTTGGATAATAATACAGAGTTTGAGCGGTTCTCTGGAGTGACTCCCCCACATTTTAATCTGATAAAAGCCCCCAAACCTTTAAGAGTATGGGAAGTGCTAAGGCTGGCCTGGGGAAAGAAGTAGATCAAACAAAAGCCACAAAGCCACTCCAGAAGAAACTGCGCCCTCTGCCCCTTCCTCCAATCCTCTTCTTTCAAGAGGACACAAGTTACAGTGTGTTCTGTCCAATGCCCTATCCCAATCCTTCCTTTTATGTCTAAGAACCTTAGACTTCCTCAAGGCCACAGAGATCGCTGGTGGTCCAGAGTGCATCTGTGGCTCCTGAAACCCCACACAGCCCTTTGGTTGTTATTCTGGTTCCTCTGCCTTCTCATGCTCTCCTCTTCCTGCTTCCCACAGGCAGCTCCTGGGAGAGATGGAGAGCGAGGTCCTCTGACAATCGGGCATGGCAGTGAGACTGGGGTGTAGAATTTACGAGTTTTGGTTTCTTTGAAAAAAAACACAGAAATATGAGAACATGTTCTCATTTTAATCCCAGGTGTGGGATATGAGGCTGCTTCAGATTGTCCATAGCACCTGACTATGATTTGTCTTGTGCTCTAGCAGGGGCGTGACTTTGTCAGCTGCAGGGAGTTTCTGTGAACTTGTCAAAGGGTACATAAATGCTAACGCCCTGATAGGTGGGTTGGAGTTTGTTAAGTAGTCATGTGTGGAAAAAAAAATTAGATATCCAGACGGCAAAGATCAAAGGAACTTAATACCCCTAATCGATTGGAAGTACTCTAACGATAATGTCACCCCCTGGGGGATGGAGAGATGGCTCAATGGTTACAAGCAATGACTGCTCTTCTAAAGGTCCTGAGTTCAATTCCCAGCAACCACATGGTGGCTCACAACCATCTGTGATGGGATCCGATGCCCTCTTCTGGTGAGTCTGAGGACAGCAACCATGTACAAAATAATGTCGCCCCCTCTCCAATTCCTAACTTTATTCAGGGATCTCTTTCTTTTCCTCTCTGTCCTCTTTTTTTTTCTCTTTTATCTAGGATTAGGGGGTAAAGGGGTGGAAGGAAAGGGGTGGCAAAGGGTAGAAGAAAGAAGAACTCACAAAGTAGCAAAGACAGCTGCCCTGGGGTAAAGAAGTTCAGGCTGTGTCTTTCAGAGCAGGAAGCTGGCAGGATGCTGGATGTCCTCGGACACCTGGGAGGAAGTGGAAGCAGTGGGGGACTGCAGTGGTAGCAGCAGGCTCCTTGCCACATCCTGTTGGAGGCCACCTCAGGTCTGTCAGCACCATGGAGCCAGCTGATGTAGGAGTTGGAGAGGATAGGAACGCTTTAACTACTCAGGTTACGGGGAAGGGGGGATGGGAGTAAGGAAGGAATACAGGCAAAATCTAAGATGTAATTTGCAATAATACGATTATAAATTTGGACAGTTCTTTCCTGTAGCCAGACAGGATATGAATGAATCGACATGGTACCTGGGAGTGCCCATGTTCTTGGATCTGTCATCCGAATGGGGCAGTTATTCAAATATCAGTCATACCACTAATTAGATAAATATCTGAAAAGCCCTGGCTCTTTCCGGGGCTGTTTCTGGTGGAGCTCTGAGGTCATAGAATATTCCAGAAGGTTGTTGAGGTGCCTCTCTCAAGTTGTCCCTCATCTCTCTGGAGTCATCTGAAAATATCAAAATCCAAGACTATGCTTTCCCACAGAACTCTACTCCTATTCTTCGTTAGAACTGTAGTTTGACGTGATGTTGAAGCAGCTTGTGAGCCAACTCAGGAAGACTTAAAGCAGGTGGGGGTCTTCCAGGGGGTCCTTTCTACTGTGTGGCGTCTTCCCTATGGTCCTAACATAGGTCGTATCCTGGGTTCACTTTATTTGCTGCCCTTCTAGGATCTACAGACTCTGTTCCCAGGAGTCAGTCTCTCTCTCTCTCTGTCTGTCTCTCTCTTTCTCTCTCTCTCTCTCTCTCTCTCTCTCTCTCTCTCTCTCTCACTCACACACACACACGCACGCACACACTCTCCTCTCTCTGTCTGTCTCTCTGTTTGTCTCTGTCTCTGTCTCTGTCTCTGTCTCTCTGTCTCTCTCACACACACACACACTCTGTCTCTCTCTGTCTTTGTCTCTCTCTCTCTCTCTCTCTCTCTCTCTCTCTCTCTCTCATTCTCACTCTCACTCTATCGCTCTGCCCAGTCAAATGTCTCCTGTTCCAGCCTCTTTCTGTCAGACAGATGTGACTTCCAGGAAGACCTTTGCTTGCTAATTAGTTACTCAATCACCAAACAGATACTCTGCTTCCAACATGTGTCAAGCCGTGGCCTGCCCTTGTCAGACTTACCCTGTGGGAAGAGAGGAGGTGATAGAATAACCTCAGAATGTGTAGGCTTGTAAGTGGAGGGGAGTGCCAAGAAGAACAGACAGACGTAAATGTGACAGAGTGGCAGGCTTCTTGGAGGAGGTGATGTTTGAACTGAGGGCAGAGGGAACCTAAGAGACTCTTGGAGAAGGGAGGATGGATGCTGAGAAAGAGGATTTGATGGGGAGATATTCAGTACACATACCATTTCTCTAGTGATTCTCCATCATGAAGAACACTGGATCCTGAAAACTTAAAATTATGGATAGCCAAGGGCTCGAGTGTGGCTCAGTGGCAGAATGCTAAACCAAGCGTATGCAAAGGTCCTGGGTTCCTTCAACAGCCCTGATAAAAACAAATTTGCAGATGCCTGGGGGTCTGTGTGGAATCCGTTTTGGTGTAACTTAAGCATCGAGGTCCTTAAAAGCTATGGTGAAGAGTCTGGGTATGATGGCTTAAACCTGTGATTCCAGTACTTAGGAGACGGACAGGAGAATTGCCACCATTTGGAGACCAGCTTGGGCTACATAGCAAGTTCCCGGCCAGCCTGGGCTACCAAGTGAGACTCAGTTTCAGAACCCTGTTTTTTAAAAAAAAAAAGTCAAGACAAAACTGGGTATAGTGGTACATACCTGAAGTTCCAGCCACTTTCAAGGCTCAGGCAGGAGGATTGCTTAAATCCAAGCATTCAAGACCAGGCTAGGCAATGTAGTCAGACTTCATCTCAAACAAATAAATGATCAATATGAGTCAAAATGTGGCTGTGTGGTGGTGCACACCTTAATCCCAGCACTCAGGAAGCAGCAGCAGGCGGATCTCTGTGAGTTCGAGGCCAGCCTTGTCTACAGAGTGAGATTCAGGACAGCCAGAGCAACACAGAGAAACCTTGTCTCCAGGGTAGGGGGTTGGAGGAAATCAACATGAGAACTACGAACCAGGACATTGCTACAGAGTGAATTTCCTAACCACACTCTTCCAGGATGTATCTTGACTTTTCTTAGTACTGGGATGGAGATGGGGTTAGGAGAGAAAAATGTTCTATTTTCTTCCAGGAGAAATAAAACACACACTCAGAAATTCCTCTGTAAATATCCTCTATATAAGAAACTTAGAAGGGCTGGAGGGATGGCTCAGTGGTTAAGAGCACTGACTGCTCTTCCAGAGGTCCTGAGTTCAATTCCCAGCAACCACATGGTGGCTCACAACCATCTGTAAAGAGATCTGATGCCCTCTTCTGGTGTGTCTGAACACAGCTACAGTGTGCTTATATATAACAAATAAATAAATATTTTTAAAAAAAGAAACTTAGAAGACAGTGTCGGTTGGACAGGCAAGATGGCTCAACAGGCAAAGATACTTGTTGCCACAGCTGATGGCCTGAGTTCTGTCTACAGGTCCTGAATGGTGGGAGGAGAGACCTAACTCTCAAAACTGGTCCTCTGACCTCCATCCGTGTGCCCTGCTGTGCCTCAAATAAATAGTAATCATTTTTTAAAATACAATAAAAGTCTTCCATCCACTGCATATCCATCTACAAGATAACCTTTTCAATTATGGTTACAAAGAAGGCTTGTCCTCCACCAAGGAAATCAAGAGCCATCAGCAAATGGTCTATTAGCTTGGTTCAGTCTCTAGATGCTGCTATCAGGGCTGGAGGGTCCACAAACCCCTCGTCTTTCTGACAGGTTGTTACTTCACGGTCAAACCTAAGGCTGTTGTGGGATCCGAGGCATTGTCTGCCTTCCAGGGAGGATTGAGGGGAGGCCCCATTACTCGCTGGTTGGTTCTCCCTTATTCTGTCACATCATGGCCCAGAGCCTCTCCCTCTGCCTGTCCGGCCTCGAGCTCTCACTCCTCTTCTTTACACAGGTTGCTCCTATCGCCTGACCTGCTTGGCTCTAGTTACACAACAGTCTGTTGCTTTCTAGGACAACTTGTAATGGGACTCAAAGGGGAAAGAGGATTTCCAGGGCCCCCGGGAAGATGCCTTTGCGGACCCCCTGCGAATGTGAATAACCCCTCCTATGGGGACCCCATGTATGGGCGCGGCTCCCCTCGAGTTCCTGCGGTAAGACTCTTCTGGGGCGTGGTCTGGGTGGGTGCCGCAGATGCTGTCTACCAAATCTTAGGCCTTCATGGTGTACTTTGGGAAAATTCACTCACTCTCTTTTGTTACAATGGCTTCCACCCACGACTGGAAATTGCAAAGCAGGAACAGAATCAAAGGAAAACAGGCGACCTGTTACTTTGGATGCGAGGTCATTAAGGGGCTTTTTCCACACTCTTAATTTCAAGTCTGACTTTGACGTGGTTGAGATTGTATTGTCTGAAAGAGCTGTGTTTGGGCTGGGGTCGTAGCACAGTGGTTGAGTGCTTGATCATGTGCTCTGAGTTCAACACACCATACTAGATGTAATAATCACCATTGTGTATGACCACTCTTGAAGAGTCATCCCCAGACAACAATTACTTACCTTTGTTGGTTGTGTCATCTTCTAAGCCTTGGTAGCCTGATTTTTAAAAGCATTTAAATAGTTAAATCAAGGTGGATAGCTATGGTTCAAACTCAGACATTCTGAACTGGCTCAACACTGTCCCCTGAGAAGTGGACGGAGCATCGGTTCCTCTGGCCTTCCTCTGCAGGGAAGCTTCTCTGGCCCCTGACCACTATGTTCTCTGGCAGATTTTTGTGGTCAACAACCAGGAGGAGCTTGAGAAGCTGAACACTCAAAATGCCATTGCCTTTCGAAGAGACCAGCGATCTCTGTACTTCAAAGATAGCCTTGGCTGGCTCCCCATCCAGGTACTCTGGGCTAGCCCTTTGGGCTGTGATTGCCCTGTCCTTATCCAGGAGAGAGATGCTCCTACTAGAAGGGAAGGAAGCTGGACAATTGAAGCTGGACCAAGCTTTTGCTGAGCTGCAGGAGAGGGCCAGATATCTCCCTCCCTTATCTCCTGAGCAGCCCTCCACAGCCCCATGTCCAAACAGAAGCTCATCCTGAGCCAGGATTCCCTTTGGGAAAGATGATCTCTCTCACCCCCTCCCCAGACGAAGACGAGGGATGCCTCCTAGACCCAGAACATCCGCTCCAGGGCCAGAGACTCCCCTACCTTGTGGCTACTTAGGCATACCACCATCTTAATGCTTTTGTGTTTCTCTGCCCAGCTAACCCCTTTCTACCCAGTGGGTTACACCATAAAGCAGCATGGCACCTGTGGGGATGGGGTCCTGCAGCCTGGGGAGGAATGTGACGATGGTAACCCGGATGTGAGTGACGGCTGCATTGGTGAGTGGGGCCCAGGCTCAGAGGCCTGGCCAGAGGGGCAGGGGTGGGGATGAGGGGGTGGGGGAATAAGCCCATAAGCCCTGGCTACTAGCTGTGATGGTTTTAGACCAAGGCAAGGAGCAATGTACTGGAGGCAGAGGGTGGGTTCCCCAGCCACATTTAATTCTTACCCCATCCAAGCATGTCAACAGGAGAGGTGTTCAGGGTCATGTCTCCAGAGAGGTTTCCTTGTCCCTGACCCTCTTTCTTCCAAGCCTGACTTCTTGGCAAACACATATTGCAGGCTTGGGAGAAGGTAACGGCCCTCTCTTTGTACGCTAGAGAAAGGGGCAGCAAGAGGAGCCGAGAGTGAACCAGAACTCCTTTTCTAATGAACACTAGGTATGAGCCCTGTCAGCTGTCGGCGGAACAGTGGGATGGCCAACTCGGCCTCCAGACTCTCGGACAGTGCTAGGACCAGGGTCTGGAGGATTTGCAATGATTTGGGGGTTTTGCTGTTTTGTTCTGTGCTGGTTAGTATGTTGTTTACATAAGGGGACCAGAGCATGAGGTGAGATGGAAGCACAGTTTCCAGAGTCAGCGCAGACTTCCACAGCTGGCTCCGGTTGCCACTTAGCCCATCAAGAAGGTGGAGGGCCACCTGAGCCTGGCTCTCTTGACTGTAAGAGAGGTTTTATATGACCGTGGGTCGTGCCTTCAGAGAGCCCTCAAGCTGATGTTGTCTGGATATAGCTTGGGGTCAGTGTGTCCATCCATGACTCGGTTTGCTGAGGTCAGAACTGGAAGTGTGTGGACAACATCCCTGTCCTTGCTTTCTAGAAGCTCAGGGGACAGATGGCAGACACTGAGAGGAAGATCTAACCAGGACAGGACTGAAAGGCAAGGAGAGATTGTTACTCTGTCTGTGTAGTTGCACCAGACCTCTGACAACTTTTGGGTGACAATCTAGCCAGTGCTGGCTTTTCTAAGGATCCCTTCAATAGGAGGCATCATAATCAAAAGAAAGCAGTGTGGCCTCCTTGTCCTTTAAAAATGAGGGTGGTCAGGCATTGTAGCACATATAATCAAGGCATTTGGAGAGCTGAGGCAAGAAGATTGCCAAAAATCAAAGGCCAGCATGGGCTACATAACTAGACCCTGTGTAGTTGATATGTAGGTGGGTAGGCAGGTGGACAGATGGGTGGGTGGATGGGTGGATGGAGTCCTACTCCTTGTAGGAAAGCCATGATCTTTGCATGGTTCCTCAGGAACCCAGGCCCAGCCCAGTGGTAGCTTGCCTCCCCAGAGCTCTGTGGTGGCAGAGGCTTCCCCATGCTCTCTCACTGGGCTCTGCTGTTCCAGTCTCCTAAGCCTTACCTACCAATGTTCCACATTGGTTCTATGAAGGGGAGGCAGTGCCACTATCTTAGTTTTACAGAGGATGTGAAGGCTCTTGTCCCCCGTAGGCTTGCTCCACAGAACCTTCACCTCAACATTCTTACTTCAGTGTGACGCTTGGTCTTGGGTGAGTCTGAGGCCTCACGCAAGTTGGTTCTGAAGTGGGTGCGATGCTCTTGGGACTCCTCTGGGTCCTCACTCTGCAGGTTAGCCTGCCCCATCCTGCCCTTTCTCAGAGCTATACTTTTTGTCCTTTTAGACTGTCATCGGGCCTACTGTGGAGACGGTTATCGGCACCGGGGCGTGGAGGACTGTGACGGCTCTGACTTTGGCTACCTGACGTGCGAGACCTATCTCCCTGGGTACGGAGGCCTCCCACGCGCTCACAGCAGCTCCTCCCCTTCACAGACATTTTTCAAAGACCCTTTGTATTCCTGGTTCTTTGTAAACACTGAGGTAGGGTAGAGTCCAGGCTCCCCCTAGTCACCAAAGTGCCTGAGAGGCCTCTGTCAGGCAGTCTTGCCATCAGTGGCACGCTGGGCCAGGGCAGAGAAGCAGTCTCCAGGTCTGCTGGCTACAGTGGTGACTGGGTGGTGGCCGGGGAGGACAAGGTGAGAGGGCAGCAAGTTACATAAGGACATTTCCAGCTTCTATCTGTCCATCTAGCCGAATTCCCAGAGCACACTACCTACCTCCACAAGGTCAGACCAGAATTAATATGTAACTTTAAGGTCTTAAGATCCAGCTCAGAAAAGTAGAGCACAGTGGTACATGCCTTTGATCCCAGCGCTTAGGAGGTAGAGGCAGGCAGGTCTCCAAGTTCTAGGACAGCCAGGACTGCACAGAGAAACCCTGTCTCAAAAACCAAACCAACCAACCAAATGAACAAACAAACAAACAAACAAACAAAAGAGGATATCACTCAGTAAGCCAAGGTTCCCTAGAAAGAAAAAGGAGACCAACAAGATGGTTCAGTGGGTAAAGGCTCTTGACTTGCAAGCCTAGTGGTCTGAGTTCAATCCTCAGAACTATGGACATTCGAGATCTGACTCCACAAAGTTGACCTCTGACCTGCACATGTGCACTATGGCACACTCCTAACCCCCCTCTACGCCCTTCTCTCTCTTTCTCTCTCTCTCTCTCTCTCTCTCTCTCTCTCTCTCTCTCTCTCTCTCTCTCTCTCTCACACACACACACACACACACACACACACACACACACCACATACATACATATACACTCACACTGAGACAGACAGACAGATACACATAATTTTTTTAAAGGAAAAGGAAAAATAACCTAATCTGGCCAGCCCGTGGCCCCTCCGAGAAACTATCCCCTTCAAGGACCCCTCTAGCTGCCTCAGAAAATCCCCTGTGAATAATGACATGTGTCTGTCCTGGCTTCCACAATGATGTCTTCCAAGTTACCTAAAGACCCCAGCTCCCTGCCCTAAAGGTAACCTTCCAGTCAGAATGGCTCTAGATGACACTGTGATCACCTGAGCCAACAGAATCAGACGTATGGTGCTCTAGGGGGCAGTCCTGGAAGCTTCCAGCCTCCATACAATCTTATCCAGGCCTAGAATGTTTTCAGCCTCTGAGATTTGCTGCTGAATAAGCTCACTCCTTCTTGTTCTGTCTGAACTCTGGCTGGTGTAACTCAGCTATTCTGACTCATAACTTCTCTCTCAGCCTCTCCTGAATTTCTCTGCTTGGCCTCACATTAACTCTAGCAATCTGTTCTAATCTTCTGGCTCCTTCTGTCTTCACCTGCGTCTAGCTTGCTCTCTCTTCACCCTTGTCTCTGTAAACCTCTCCAGGTAAAGCTGCCATCTTCCTTTCTCTTTTTCTGTCTGCACTGCTCTCTTAAGTAGCTTCCCTTTCCTCTCTCTGTTCCTGTGAGAGTTGGGAATTTCCTGTCTCTGACTCATTCTGTCAAATCTTCCTCTGATTTGTCACTTTGTCTCTCTACTCAATTAGACATCATTTTCAAACATGGGTGCTTCCTTCTACAAACTAACTTTACCCTCATCGTTGGGATTAAAGGTGTGTGCTAAGGGTTGTGCCACACCTCAACTAGAAGCAGGTTTCCCAGTAACAACCCAATCTCGGAGGCTCACGGTGTGATCAAATACCCCGCAGCAGCTGAACTTTTAGTTCACGTATCTCTCATGAGTCCAATATCCTCAGCTTTAGCTTTTATCGCTTTTACTGCTTCCCTTCTGGCAGGCCTTCAGCGGGCCGGGAGTAAGCATCACCTTTCCCTCAGTTACCTCTGACCCACATTCTCAGAGGTCTCCTCAACACTCAGTCTCCAACACGTATCAGCCCATGCAACCTGGCTGCAGGAGCTGCACACCTCCAGCCACCCCAAGACTTCACTCCAACTCTGGGTAGGCTCAGCCAGGATCCCAGGAGTGTGTGTGTGTGTGTGTGTGTGTGTGTGTGTGTGTTTGTGTATATGTGTGTGTTTGTGTGTATGTGTGTGTTTGTGTATGTGTGTTTGTGTGTATATGTTTGTGTGTGTGTTTGTGGGTATTTTTGTGTGTGTGTTTGTGTGTGTTTGTGTGTATGTGTGTGTTTGTGTATGTGTGTTTGTGTGTATGTGTTTGTGTGTGTGTTTGTGGGTGTTTGTAGGTGTGTGTTTGTGTGTATGTGTATGTTTGTGTGTGTATATGTGTTTGTGTATGTTTGTGTATGTATTTGTGTGTGTGTTTGTGTATGTGTGTGTTTGTGTGTGTATATTTGTTTGTATGTGTATATGTGTTTGTGTGTGTGTGTGTGTTTGAGTTTGTGTGTGTGTTTGTGTGTATGTGTGTGTTTGTGTGTGTATATGTGTTTGTGGGTGTGGGTGTGTGTGTGTGTTTGTATATGTGTTTGTGGGTGTGTGTTTGTGTGTCTGTGTGTGTGTCTGTGTGTGTGTGTTTGTGTGTGTGTGTGTTTGTGTGTCTGTGTGTGTGTGTCTGTGTGTGTGTGTTTGTGGGTGTGTGTTTGTGTGTTTGTGTGTGTGTTTGTGGGTGTGTGTTTGTGTGTATATGTATGTGTTTGTGTGTGTGTATGTGTGTGTGTGTTTGTGTTTGTGTGTATATGTATGTGTTTGTGCGTGTGTGTGTATGTGTGTGTGTGTGTGTTTGTGTGTGTGTTCATGCTGCCTGAACTAAGGAAGGCTCCTCCCAGCCATACAGGATCTACTCAGACTGAGCTGCTTAATGGCTCATAGAGTCCGGTAGTGTCCTCTGCCTCGGACTTAAGGGCTGAATAGAGCCTGGGGCTTATTCTCTAGCTCACCAGAGCTGTTTCCTTTAGTCTCTGGAAACCTTAAGAGACAGTTGTGAATGTGTGTGGGTCAGACACTGCTTAAGGATTATATTTGGGTTTGCAGATGTGAAAACTACACTGTCCAACATGGCAGCCCCTATTCCGTGTAGCCATTCAATTTTAACATTATTAGGATCTTTAAATTCAGCTCTTCAGTCACACTAGCCAAATATTAAGAGCTCACCCATTGTACCAGGCCAATGCTGTCCCTTGGCACAAGTAGAGGACATTTGCATTAGTAGAGAACGATCTCATAAAAAGCATGGGACACCCTTAGGCCTTGAGAAGGGGGTGGGAGTCTCCTAGAGGATGTGTTAACATCGGACTAGCCATCCCTCTCACCTTAGTCTCTCTGCTAGACCTTAAAGTGGAAAACGCCAGAGATCCACACCCCAAATAGAAAAGATTTCCTAGACTTTGGCCCTCGTGGTAGTCTAATGCACTTTTAGAGTGTGATTTTCCCTGCCCACTATGCTGCCTGCTGTCCCTGCCCTGAGCAGTAATTTTGCCTCCCCGCAGATCATACGGAGAACTTCGGTGCACCCAGTATTGCTCCATCGACTCCACACCCTGCCGATACTTCACGTGAGAGGCTGCAGGGACAGGTGGGCTGTGGCCCATGGACCCGTTGGCTGTTTCTCTACCCTTCACATCAAGCTGGCCTTGCCCTCTCCTGGGACAGTGCCCTTTGACCTTCATGTGACAAAACAAGGATATATTCTTGCTGCTACGACATGCTTTTGACTCCGTATGACTGGAAGTTTTGGACCACTGAATCCTGTCTTAATTCTAAGAACCAGAATCCTTCTATACGCCCACCCTGGAAACTTCCCCATCCCCTCCAATCTGGCTAAACAGCTGGCTGTAATGCCTGATCTCTTCTGGAAAGATGCTGGCTCAAGCCGTGGATTTGGCTTAGCACTGTTAAGCATACAGGCATCTACAGGCCTGGCGTGGTTCGTTCTGGTCTCATCCAGGTTTAGGGGTGCTCGTGAACAGGCTTCTGCACCTCCAAGCACATCTGTTCCGACCCAAGGCAGCCAGCTGCTGGGTCTCTCAAGATTTAAGAACCACATCATAGGAGGTGAGAAATTCTCTTGGTGCAGCTCCCAGCTTCAGACCTGCTAAGGGGGACCCTTCAGCTGGCTGGAGCCTGGATCAACTTCATGTTGATCAGTCAGGGGTACGAGAGAGCCACAAGGCCCAAGCTTGGTCCCAGGAAGAGGGTGAAGGCTCAGCTGAGTCACTGCCATGTGACCCCTACCAGAACAGAAACCTTCTTCCTCCCGAAGTTCTCTGAGGGCACCATCTGACCTTGTGCTTCTCTCTGCACCTTGACCTCTGTCTTGACAGTGCCCTCTGCAACCGTGTCCTGTGTGAAAGTCTCACCCCTCATGCCCTCCCATGGCCCGTGCTGCTGTTTCCTCATGCTGGCTTCCCTGGCTTGGGCTCCACTGCCAAGTCCTTGGCTGCAGGACGCGCCGGTGACTCTCTTCCATGCCCATCTTGCATACCCCTTGTTCCCTCACTGTGTGCCCAACCTCTTCCTTTATCCTGGGATTCTTTTTCCTAAGCCCTGCATTTCTGAGAACTGCCTTTCCCATATTTCATGAATGGGGTTTGGCTCTATTTGGGGAAAACATCGCTTTTTGTCCCCCTCCCCAATGCGCGCACCTGCCTTGCCCCACTACCCAGGCTGCCTCTGGGCTGTGCAAAGCTCTTCAGTGAGCCCAAGCCTTGGGAATTCAGCAGGTGGCACCTTCTCACCCAGCAAGTCCGAGCTGTGAATGGTATTTCCTGAGAGAAATCAGCCTGAGGCTGTCTTCATGGGCAGACAGCTATGCTATTTACTATTCTGGGACTTCTGGGTGGGCAAACAAGAAATAAAGGTGATTCTTGGCTGTGGCTCAGTCTCCCTTGGGTGCTGTTGTGAGTGCTTACTGATCCTGAATAGAGTGGGAAGATTGGATTCAGTTCTACTTCCCAGATTCAGATCTAGAACCACAGAGCACCCAGCTTCCTTGAGAATATGGGAGAAAACTGATGATGTCCACGGGGGTTGGGGGGTAGGGAGGCTTGCCGGGACAGTCCTGACTCTAACTGTGCTTAAGGACCTGTTTAAAAGTGGGTGGAGACTTAGTGCCACCTGTAGATCTAGCTAAGAAGCATTCTGTCATGAGTCCCAAACCTTGGGGAAAGGCACTTGAGGCCTTGGGTGGCCTGACCCTCTTCACAGGCAGCCACAGAGTCCACCTGTGCCAGGTCGATGTCCCCTGAGGTAATTTTATGACTAGCATGGAGCTAGATGAGGGGCTATCGTGTGGTGAGAGCATTGGTGGACACTCCCTAAGTTCACACCTGGTGAAGCACCTCTCCTAGCCTCAGGAGGCAGAGTTAGCCAGAGGCTGGACTTTCTTCCAACCCCACCAGCTTGCCTGTGTAGATGCTACTCTGTAACTCTGTCAAGGAACTCTAGAGGTAGGAAGGGATCCCTCAGCTGCCCCTGAGGCTGTTCCCTGAATGGCTGAGATTATGACTAGATCTTCAGAGATGCGATTAGCAACCAAACGAGGTTCTGCCAGCCACAGGGTGGTATTTATTGAGTCACAACTGAAGTTGTGGGTAGGCAGCATTTAATGAAGGCCCCTGCTTCATTTCTCTGTATCCTCTCTGTGGCCAGGGTCTCTTCTGCTAGTGTAAGCTGACTACAGTGTGGCTTCTAGCTCTTTCTGCTCCCCAGCAAGACTCAGAGGAATCGAAAACAACTATTCACAGGTTCTCAACCTCAAAGCCTCCGTTAAATCTTGCCTTTAGACCATTTGTCCTGTTTTGGGTCCCAGGACTGTTTTTAAACAGTCAGAAACATGACGTCTGCTGAATCACTCAGAGCTGGGTTCCTGAACACATACTGGCAAAGCTCACAACATTACACTTAGCCTATCTGAGAGTTCTCCAGAAACATAATGGCTACCTGGCTAACCACCGGGGGTGGTGTGGGGTCAGGAAGGGAGATGGTTCAACAGGTAAAGGCACTCACCACTGGGCTTGATGACCTGAGTCCGATCCCTATAACCCACATGGTAGAGGACAGCATGATGTTCTCTAAGCTCCACACGCGCACCATAGCATGCATGTACCCACATACTTATACACGGATGACAGATACCTGTGATTTAAAAATATTTTAAAAGACAAACTTAGGAGATAATGGGTTTGTTTTTACTTACAATTATAGGCTACAGCCCATCATAATGGGGAGGTCAGGGTGGTAGGAACTTGAAGCTGCTAAGTCATATCCACAGTCTAGAGCCAATTAAGAAACTGATGTGCATGCGTGTGTGTGTGTGTGTGTGTGTGTGTGTGTGTGTGTGTATGCATGCATGCACGTGCACGCTTAGCTCACATTCTCCACTCTTAATTCGGGCTCACTGCCTAGGGAATGGTGCCACCCACAGTGGGCTGGGTCTTCCCACCTCAATGAACATGATCTAGACAGTCCTCGAGGTTGTTGCCACAGATCTAGACAATCCTCCATCAAAACTGTCTTCCTGGGTTCAGTCCCCAGCTCCGAAAAAAAAGAACCAAAAAAAAAAAAAAAAAACTGTCTTCCGAGGTGCTTCTAGATGGTGTGGAGCTGTCAAAGCTCACTATTACAGATGCAAACACTCTCCATCCCTGTGGCCATCACTCTGGATCTTCTCTCTTTCTGATAGGACATCAGCCACTTGTAGTAGATGTTCAGGAAGACTGTGCATACCCAAGCTCTAGACAGGCTCTGTATGGTCTAGTAAGAGAGGCTGGGTCACAGGGGACCACAGCTGTAGAAAGATGGAGAGTTTAGGGGGTGGGGATTGGATTCCCATATTTGGGTTATTATTTACTGGCTTGGGTCTAATAAATCATCTATCTAGAGAGCCAGCAGTGGGGGTTTTTTTGTTTGTTTTTTTGTTTGTTTTTTTTCCCTTAAAGCTGGTTATGAATGCTGATTTGGGGACCTGTTTGAACCATAGCTCTTAGTGCAAAATAGAAAAAAAAAAAAAAGACAATGGTTCTTATATTGCTGCACAGTTTCCCTACTGGCACGTCCCACCAACAAAACAAAACAAAACAAAAAACAAACAAAAAACAACAACAGAAAAAACCACCGAAGTAGTTTCCTTCACTTGCAGGGTGACAAAATGCCATAACAAGGGACAGCTCTTCATGCCAAGACAGAGGGGACAGGATTTGAGGAAAGATGCGTATAATAAGCTGACTGTAAATTGAACAGTGATGATGTCAGCTCAGAGCACAGCAGGCTACTCAAAATGGATTGACATCAGGCCCCATGGCAAGGTGGGTGCAGGCCCGCTCCTCTCCAGAGTTGAGATGCATAGGGAGTGTTTTGCCTGGAAACCTATCAGGAATTCTGAGGCTAGGAACTGGCCAGTCAGTCTGCAAAGGCCTTGCCAGACAAGCACCAGGACCTGAGTCCTGAGTACTATCTACGGAATCAATGTTTTTAAAAAATAAAGCTGGGCCTGGGGGGTGTGTGCTTGTAAAATCATCCCCAAGGAGGCCAACACAGGTGGATCCCTGGGCTCAATGTCCGGCAGGCAGCCAAGCCTAATTAGTGAGTCCCGGGGTAGTAAGAGAGAGACCCTGTCTCCAAAAAAGGAAAAAGGAGGAACAACACGCATTGAGGTTGTCCTCTAACCTGAACACACATGTATCTGCATACATACATACATGTAGAGAGGAGGGAAATAAAACAGGAGAGACGGGGAGAGAAGAGATGGGAAAGAGAGGGAGGAGGAGAGGGGAGAGAGAGGAGGGCGGGGAAAAGAGGGAGAAGGAGAGGAAGAGAAAGAGAAAGAGAGGCAATTCTGTGTTTAGGCTAGAAGTCGAAACTGCTTTTCTACGGCAGCATGACCACGAGACCAAATCTCCCAGGCGACATTGGGATGCTCAGTTCACACCGATAGGCCTTTGAGGCAGGAAGGTGTAACAGGCTGCTTGTTCAGCCCAAGGCTGACCTCTACAGGAGTGTCAGGTGAGAACAATAACAAAGGGAGGCTGGAGATCTCCGAAAGGGCAGCCACTGCTGAGAGGAGAGGCCACTTGAAACTGCAGTGACAGAGAAAAGTAACGTCACTTCCTTTTTATTTTTTTAAGCTGGCTTTGTGGTGTCTGCTAAGGCAGGGGCATAGGTGGCTTTGACTCCTTCTTGGCTAAGTGTTTACACTTTGGGTACTAAACTGCCTTTTGACGGTTTCATCAGTAAGAGAGGCCCACGTTCTACACAATTCACTCCCGAGGACACAATCTGTCAGAGGTCAGGCCAGGTCTCCTCACTACCCCGCTGTAACGTTACATGATGTAAACAAAGTATGACCTCTGGAGAAAGCCTAGCAACTGGTACTTAGGGAACATGGTGGAACAGAGTACTTCCTGCCACACACAAGCATCCATCACCCTAATAGCAACCCAGGGAGCACACTGTGCATTTCAATGGAGGACCCCCAAAGTTCATCATGATCGATGGGTCAGCCTATGCCTCAGTGCCTGTTCCTGAGAATCTAGACCTTCCCATCTTGGGTAGTAGGGCAAGCCAGTTTAAATCATCAGCGAGGTTCTTTCTCCCACCCGTGTGTCAAGATCAGCTCCTGGGTCAAGGTTCTTGGCCACTGACCAAGGATCTCACTTCAACATTAACTACATATGTGACAGAGGTCCCAGGGGGAAAGGTTCCTTGGCATATGACATAGAGTGAAGCTGGGTGTGGTGGCACTCACCTATGATCCCAGGACTTGGGGACTGATGCAGGAGGACCATGAGTTCAGGCTAGCTGAAGCTACCTAGCAAATTCAAAGCCACCCACACGACTACTTCTAGGTACGTGGAACTGAAGGTCTATTGTAGATAAAAGGGAGAGCACAGCCAGAAGCAGACACATCTGGAAGAGTCCAGAGTGAATGTGGCCGAACTGAGCTGGGCCAGACTGTGTGTGAGTGTGAGTGTGTGTGTGTGTGTGTGTGTGTGTGTGTGTGTGTGTGTGGTGGTGGTGGGGTGGGGGAAGCCTTCAAGTATCTAAAAAGAAGCAAAACTTGTATAGCTCAGATATACTTTGTTTCGGTAAATATTAGAAAATGATACGGGGCACCAGAGACCAATACACACTACCTCCTGTTACTCTCTGTCCCCAGTGATCTCTTGCCCCCATGTCTAGACCCCCGTTGGCACCAGCTACTCTCTAGCCCCAGCAGAGCATCTCCCCTCTTGTGACTGTCTGCTGCAAACTCTGCTCACCTTCTCAACATCCGCCCCCTGTAGTCACAACTCCCAGTAACCCGTTAAAATCAAAACTCAATAAACTTGTAATTTATCAATCAGATTTATATCAGTAAATTCTCACTCCACAAAACATCCACACAATAAACTCACAACCAACTGATTTGATGTAAACTGCCCACCTAGATAAGACAAATTGTCCTATAAAACTCCATCCATTATGAACTATTCATAGCTACCTGTGGCCACTTAAAGCCACACAGATCTGGGTCGGCCTTCTCTGTCTCCATCTTGGTTCTTTTCCTCCCTTCTCATTTCTCCCGCCTTACAAAAACTGTGCCCCCGCCTTTCTTTTTCACTGCCCAATCACAGGCCTTGCCTTATCTTGTGCCTGCCCTCACCTGTGTATAGACCTCAATCCACAATACTTAATGGATAACGGACCTCAAACTTGTCAGAGATCTGCTGAATATGTCATTCAAAATGTTTAAGCTTCCCATAACAGACATGCTCCTTCCTAATGGGAACCCAACGGTCCCCAGAGAAAATAAGTGGGCCATAATGCTGCCACCTGAATTGTGGTAACACCTAATCACCGGACAAAGCTTCCCCATGACTCAACCCCACCAGCGCTCTCCTCTAGATGTGGACACTTTGGGGCTGGTTGCCTTACTCTGCCTGGTCAGAGTATATGGTCAGTCCCCCCAAGTTGTTCTTCTACTGAAAAATCTCAGACCTGAATCTGATAGCTGAAGGTCTGAGGAACTATGTGTCTATTGTAGGATATTTGATCCAGAAAAAGCTCGTTGTGGTGTAGTTTAGCTCTAGCGCGCATCTTTAACCGAGCCTCTGTAAACAGGAGCTAAATTAAGTCAATAATAAGTTAAGAGGTGGAGCAACCAACCAGTTGACAGGAAGTACACAAAAGGAAGTAGAAATGGGGGACATTGGGCTGAAGGGTATTTAAGGCAGCATGGAGAAGGAACTTTTTCCTTCTGGGATGTCAGTGGGGTAGGAAGGTCAGCTGGGTGCTTTCTCTCCTTCTCTGAGCTAGCGGGTTTTTACCACAGTGTCTGGCTTCTGAGCCTTCATTTGGTAAAATTGAGCAGCTTGGAATTCTGTTTTTGAAACATGTGTCAACTAAAGATTAAACGCTGTTCTATATGATGGCTGAAGACTAACCACCACTGCCCAGCCACCCAGACACTGGAGCCTAGAGCAACCATCTAGGTAACGGGAGATTCTCTGCCATTTCAACTGATACAGAGGCCATTCGGATTATACTTCCTGCTACAATGTATCCTTCTCAGGTCTCTGACCGCACTGATGGCTAGACTAACTGTAGCTTTGAAAGTTTAACAGCAGCAGGTAACCAGCTCCTTCCCCCAAGACTGCAGCCACCTTTTTAGTTTATTTCATATATAAAAGTCAGGTCTTGGTGGGTTTTTTTTTTTAGAGCTACTAGGTCACTTGTTAAGAAAAGGCAGACAGGGACTGGAGAGATGGCTCAGGGGTTAAGAGCCCTGACTGCTCTTTCAGAGATCCTGAGTTCAATCCCCAGCAACCACATGGTGACTCACAGCCATCTATAATGGCCTTTTCTGGTGTGCAAGTGTACATGCAGACACAACTCTATAAATAATAAATAAATCTTTAAAAAAGAAAAGGCAGCCAGGTCTCCCTTGCTAACGTGCTTCATAGGAAAGGACAAACAGGTTTCAGATGTAACTTTTCACTAAAGGGACATATTTTACAATAGTTGTTCTTAATAATACCTACTCATACCTCTGATAAATAATTTAGCAGGAAAGAAAAGGGTTAAAGTCTATGCAGGTTCTGAAGAAAATGTTCCAAGATACATAAATGCAAGTTGTAAAGATCTAAAATGTGATTTAATGTATATGAAAAAATGTTTCGGACTTCTCCCCACTCCACTATTTTTATACTGAGATTTCTTGCAGACACCTGTTACCTGCTTCTTCTACAGTTTGGTTGTAGTGCAGATTATAATCAGTGGCAATGATAATATATTTAAACCTTTATCTCTTTTTGTAAACTAAAATATTCATGTATGCTTCATTGACCTGGGATCCACCTTTTTTCAGGCCAAATGGACTCCAGCCAAGTACAGCCTGAGCTTCCCCATCTTTCTAAGCCTTTAGGATGGGATGGGATTTTTTCTTTCTCTCTCTCTTGTTCTCTCCTGGCCTTGGGACTCCTCCCTTTTCCCAATCACCAGGACTGTGGGCCTGAGAGTTCCAAATGTTCCTAAACTTCATCCTGTGTCCCTCGTCTGTCGGACGAGATTTCCACTTGGCTGACCGGACGTAATGCAGGAGTCAGCTGAGGACTGCAAACTGCTGAGCTCTGAACTTGCTGAAAGCTGATGTGAACCAGTCCAGCCAATGTGACTGTTCCCTGTCCCTTCAGCTGGGTCAGCTAACCAGATGCTGACGAATGTGCCATTGCCCAAATCCCCTCCTGGCCTTCCACTAGCATTCAGCTTACCAGGCCTGGAAGTAATTACAGAAGAGAGTATGTCTCCCCTCGCCCCCAACAGGCTGGGAAATTAATTCAAAAGAAAGCTCCCGGGGCTGGGGATTTAGCTCAGTGGTAGAGCGCTTACCTAGGAAGGGCAAGGCCCTGGGTTCGGTCCCCAGCTCCGGAAAAAAAGAACCAAAAAAAAAAAAAAAAAAAAAGAAAAAGAAAAAAAAAAGAAAGCTCCCTGGCATAAGGAATAAAATGGCTACCTATAATCCCAATTGGAATACCAGGAAGTAGGCCCAGTTCTATACACAGGTAGAGTCATTCACTGAAATAGTTATACAGAAAAGGTTAGGCTGACTCCATGACAGGCTTCAAATTGGAGTTCAATAGACAAGGCCTAAATCTCCATTTCCAAGAACTGGGCAAGTCCAGGCAAGCCTATGCCTCGGAAGCTGCCCTGCTGTACGGCACCCTCCAGTGGTGAACAACGGTACTGCGCATGCGCAGGTTTTGCACCTGGTGTCAGTTGGCCGGTAATATGCTAATGAGGGGGCGGTACCATGCTGGTGGGGTGATTCGTTCTCTGCCAATCCCTGGAGGACAAGTAGTGGGGTGATAGTGGGGTGACCCGTGCCCCACCAATCCCTGAGAGATTATTAGCATACTGTTGTGTATATAAGGCGAGCGACTTTGCCGCTCGGAGTCCCCTGTCCCTGTTCAAGAGAGCTGTACAGTAAAGGCTTGTTCGCAGAAGAATCCTGTTGCCGTGCGTCGTTCTTACTGGCAAGACGTTGGGCGTGTGACACCCTGCCACCTGCCCTGGACAATGGGTCAGCAGCAGTTTCCAGCCCCAAGCCCCAGTATTGGAATGTCCCTAGAGCAAGATAAAGGTCACCTACCCCGGAATCCCCTAATGTGCTTTAAATCAGGTCTGTGAGCTCCCTTGGTTGTTTCTCTAGCTTGGTAATGGGAGACCCCAGCATGCTGGACTTCTGCAGAAGAAAACACTCTTTGCATTTATATCTATTTGAGTTCAGGGTATCATTCTTTGGGGGGAATCATGGACCCTTATATTGCAATGTGTAAAACAGAGGGGTTATTGGATAGATTTAGGAGGAAATTGTTGTTTCTATTCAAACCACCAAGGAATCATTAGAGACAATCTGGTTGTACTCAAAGAAATATTGCAAAAAGTGGGACCTGAGGTGAAATAAATGACTGGAACCCAACATGGCTGCCCGTTCTCATCCAGGCTCCTCGTAGATGTTAACTCATGTTAGCCATGCAAGGCCTTTGACCCTTCTGTTTCTGCTAATTACTGTTGACTCTTGAATCATCAGTGCCTTAACTAGATGATAATTCCTGTCTGGGCATCTTTTGATCCTGATATAAACAGATACCCACCATAGAGTCAAGGGTTTTACTCAGGATACAACTCAAGGGGGGAATATAAGAGCCAATGTCAACCATTAAGCCCCACTTGCCCAAGGGCAGAGAACTTCCTGGAATGCTGGGGGCTGTGGTTTGAGATCTGCTGCCTGCCCTGCTTTCCTCTGGGGCAGCCAACTTCTCTATGCCAGACTGAGGAGAACAAAGCAGAGCTGGAGACAAATAGGTTCCTCAGGACTCTGATCCAGCTGGGAATGCTGGGTGGGTTACAACTGTTAGAAGAGAAATAAAGAGGTTTGGGTGGCCTGCACAAGGCAGGTAGCCAAGGTCAGTAAAGAGGCTCTCAGATGACCCTCAGTGAAATAACTTGTGTGCTTTATTCCACACAAGGGACTATATGAACCTTGGAGAGTGGGGTGGGATTTGAGGGTAGATGTTTTCTATTGGCTGAGTTTGAGATGTTAGTGATGCTCTATTTGCATGGGGAAGGCCTCCAGGCTCTACATTACATGACTGACTGGACTGACTGCCCATGGTCCTCTCAGCTGGGTGTTGTGGTGACATCTTCCAGAGTAGGTACAGAGACAGGTAGGAAGTGGCTCCCCTCCTGCCATTTTCAGATCTCTGAGATTCCCAGTTTGACCTCACTCAGCCTCACAAGTTCTGATGTCTGTCTGGTGGCATACCCAACTTGCCCTACACTGGGTCTTGAGGAATAACAAGCTACATGTTTGCTCCCCTAGACAAGTGTGCATCGGATGTGTTTGATTGGATGTGAGAGGGAGGGACGTAGGCAGCGATCAGTATACATGCTTAGATCTGATGGGATCCCATGGATTTGCCTGTGTAAGCCTCTGCAAAACCTCAGCGACTCATTACCATTTCCTGGGAACCCCAGAATGAACGTGCCAGGGTCCATCATCCTGGTCAGTATTTAATTGAAGCTTGCTTCAGTTTTTGGCTCAAAATTGTGGAACTGGTTTTTCTCTATAATTCTCAGGTTTAATGAGGGGCCAATTCCTCCCTGCAACGGCTGGAGTCTGTTTCCTCACCCCTAGTGACGCATAAGCAATTGTGAGCGAAGCATCGGCTGCTTTCCACACTCTTAAAAAAAAAAAGATTTTATTTTGTGCATTTTACTGCATGCATGTGTACTGCATGAGTACCTAGCTGGTGGAAGCCATAAGAGGATGTCAGAATATCCTGGATAGGTACTTATAGATGGTTATGAGTTGCCATGTAGATGTTAGAAACCAGGATACTAGGAATGGAACCCAGGTCCTTTGCAAAAGCAACACATGCTCTAAACCACTGAGTCATCATCATTCCACCTCTCCTCTCTAGCTCTTGCTTCCCGCCTTTGACAGCCTGGACCAGGCTGCCAGACGGAGACAAGGCTCATAGAGCAAGGGTGTCACAGCTCCATTTGAGCTGGCCAAGGCCATGTCAGATGAATTTAACGTCACACTGCATAGCCTATGAAAGAACCAGTCATCCCAGCACTGTCTAGCCAAGCCCAGTCTAAATAGTTAACCCACCAACTCATGAGGCAAATAAATGCTTGTTGCATTCAGGTACATAGTTTGGGGTGATTTCCTGTATAGCATGACAGAGGTAGTCATTCACTGAGGAAAAAACTCCCCTGGGAGGTGAATTATGCAATCGCTTTCTACTAAGATGGCTCAAGTCTGCGTTCACCTGAGAACAGAGATCTCAGCTGCAAAACAACTAGAAGAATCCCAGGATAGCTCTCTTAGAATGCAAGCTTAGCCAGCCCAGATTTGCTGGGTATCTGATTAGAGACACTGGAGAAAAACATCTAGAAGCTTACAGTTGTCTTAGGGTTTCCACGACTGTGAAAAGACACCATAACCAAGGCAACTCTTAAAAGGGACAACATTAAATTGGGGCTGGATTACAGGTTCAGGGGTTCAGTCCACTATCATCAAGGCAGGGAGCACGACAGTGTCCAGGCAGGCATGGTGCAGGAGGAGCTGAGAGTTATAGATCTTCATCCAAAGGAAGCCAGGAGCAGTCTATCCTCGGGCAGCTAGGAGGAGGCTCTCAAAGCCTACCTTCACAGTGACACACTCCAACAAAGCCACACTGCCTAATAGTGCCAGTCCCTGGGCCAAGCATATCCAAACCACCACAACAGGCCAGCAGGGGAGTCAAGTTCACAAGCCAGAGATGGGTTGTGATGGAGCAGTTGTGTGAATGGACCCAGGAAGGCAAAGTCACTGCCAGCTGAGTGTCAGGTGCATGTCCCAGGTGTGTATACATGTGTGGCAGGCGAAGTGGGTGAGCTAAAGTGGCCGGATGACATACATAGGGATCCAGCTTAACCCTCAGACCCAACGCCGAGCCTCTTACACATCAAGAACATGCCCTCAAATGCCGTGTGTACAGTTTGAGCTCTAGAATCTTTATTCTTTGCCATTTGATACATGTACAATGTTTATTTCTGACAGGGACTTCCTATGTGTGATGGTTTGCATATACTTCACCAGGGACTGGCACTATTAGGAGGTGTGGTCTTGTTGGAATAGGTGTGTCACTGTGGGCGTGGGCATAAGACCCTCATCCTAGCTGCCTGGTAGTATTCTGCTAGCAGCCTTCAGATGAAGATGTAGAACTCTCAGCTCCTCCTCTACCATGCCTGCCTGGATGCTGCCATGTTCCTGCCTTGATGATAATGAACTGAACCTCTGAACCTGTAAGCCAGCCCCAATTAAATGTTGTCCTTATAAGAGTTGCCTTGGTCGGGGTTGGGGATTTAGCTCAGCGGTAGAGCGCTTGCCTAGCATGCGCAAGGCCCTGGGTTCGGTCCCCAGCTCCGGAAAAAAAAAAAAAAAAAAAAAAAAAAAAAGAGTTGCCTTGGTCATGGTGTCTGTTCACAGCAGTAAACCCTAAAACACTATGCAACCCAGGCTGGTCTTGAACTTTTAATACCCCTGCCTCTTCCTCGAGTGCTGGAATCAGTATTGTTGGAGTTCTGGAATCGCACCTTGTCTGGAACTTGTATGTTTAAACTAGGATAAACATGCAAATATCTGTCCTTCACGGTGAAAATTTCAAAATAATCTGTAGCAAATGATGTCATTTGTAATGGCTGAAGACTGTTCTACTGTGTGTACAGACTACATTTTCTTTACCAGTTGATTTCTCAGTTAGGCTGCTAGCAGATACTGACTTCCAGGCAGCTGGGAGATGGGTCCTAAGCCACAGCCACAGTGACACCTACAAACCATCACGGTTGATAAACACTTAAGGCTGTTTCTGTTTCTTAGCTCTTGAAAGTAGTGTTAGAATGAGAAAGCAGATGTCCCTTCAACAGACTGACTTCATTTCCTTTGGATACAATACGCAGTAGAAGAATCGTTGGGTCATAAGGAAGTTCTAAGTTTACATTTTTGAGGGATTTCCATGCTGTTTTTTAAAAAATTATCTAGTTTTATTTTCTATTGGTGTGAAGGTGTCAGATCCCCTGGAACTAGAGTTACAGACGGTTGTGAGCTGCCTAGTAGGCGCTGGGAATTGAACTCAGGTCCTCTGGAAAACTGGCCAGTGCGCTTAACTGCTGAGCCGTCTCTCCAGCCGCCATATTGGGTTTTTTATATATATAATGAATGTATTATATTTCTGTCATTAAAGTGCAAGGATTTCTTTCTCCATAGTCTTGATAATAGTTGTTTATCAGTCATTGGCATTAGTCATTCATACTAGGGTGAAGAGAGATCTCTTTGTGGCTCTTGAACTGTGATTTCTTGATAATGATGTTGAACATATTTTCATGCACCCATTGGCCCATTTTAATATCTTTGTCTGGTGTGTGTGTGCGCACATGATATGCCCACATGTATGTGGGGGCTAAAGTTTTAACTTCCTCTATGCTCTCCTCTCTATTTATTGAGGCAGACTCCCTCACCGAACCTGGCACTCAGAAGTTCTGGCTTGCCTAAACAGCCAGCTTGCCCCTGGGATCCCAGCTTCGCCTCCTTCACACTGGGATTACAAGCAGTGTGTGTGCACATACTCTTGTATGTGTGCACCATATTCCTGCCTTGCTTGTTTTTGAAATGGCTGCTGAGGATCTGGACTCAGGTCCTCATGCTTACACAGCAAGTGCACTGAGCCATCTCCCCTGCTCCTAACCGTATGTCTTCTTTTGAGAGCTGCCTATTTAGATATATTGTTCATTTTAAAATAAAATGTGCTCAAGAGTTCTTTGTGTGTTGGGAGCGATGCCCTTGAAACCCTCCATTATTGATGTTAATAATATGGTTAGAGTTAAGTATGACTGGGTTCATGGAAAATCCCCAGCCAGCTGCAGAAGAGGAATACAAATCTGGTGGTCAGGATGAACAATGATATGATAAAGTTCTGACCTTGCTGAGAAATACATCAAGATACCCAATGTGATGACCTGTAACCTTTCTGAGAAACCAACATCCTGTTGACATCAGCTGACCACACGAATACTGTGTCCTTGGCCTGTGTAAATGTTTCCCACTTCCCCCCTCCCTCTGTTACCCCTGCTATGGTATAAATTCAGCCTTGGGAAAAAATAAAATTGTTACCTTGATCAGACTCTTGTCTTGGCGTCCTTCTTTGTGTCTCTTGTCCCCCATTCTCTTCCAGGCACCCTCTGCACCCTCGTTGACATTTGTGTATTCTGCATATATTACCAATATTCTCTACTACTCTACTAGTGTTGAATGTTCCCTTCGCTGTTTAGAAGCCTTTTAGCTTTATGAAGAGGTAAATAATTAATTCACTCTGTGCTCCCTGTGGGTACATCCGTGCATCTGCCCAAGAGCTCTGGATTCACAAATGAACGGCATGCACACGCAACCTTTATATTTTGATATGCCCTAGCTACTTCAATGGCTGGGCCACTCCTGAACCTCCACGTAGCTAACACACTCCCCTCCGATATTCCTGATTAATACTTGATAAATCTATATTTCATCTTTGCCCCCAGACCTAGCCTTACATGTCTCTCCCTTCCCCTCCCCCCAATGGTAGAATCTCTCTTCCCATCTCTTGCCTGGGAATCCTAAAAGTCCTGCCTCTATCCTTCTGCCCAACCACTGGCAATTTATTAAACATCCTTCCCCTTCTCCAAAGCATGTTCTCAGCCCTTCTGTTGAACAGTCAAAAAACCAACTGTTGGCAGGGACCTGCAGTGGACATGCGAATTCCCATGTAAGCACAAATGAAATCCCCAACAGCTTCGTGTAGTCCTGTTTGCCCATTTTGCTTTCATTTCCTGTGCTCCTGGGCTATTAGCAAAGCAAACAAACATCATCCACCCTGTGCTGAGATTACAGGCTTCACCACCAAGCTAGCTCCTCGATGTTTTCTACCAATACTTCCAGGCCTTACATTTCAGTCTTTAATAATTCTGTCGTTGATGATTTTGTAACCAGTGGGAGATGGGGAATCTAGCTTCATTCTTACACGTGTGGAGACCCAGTTTTCCCAACAGTATTTATTAGAAATTCTTCCCCTTCTCCAAAGCATGTTCTCAGCCCTTCTGTTGAACTCAATCAGCTGTAGAAAGGTGGGTTCCCTTGTAGGCTCTCTGTTCTGTTCTTACCTATGCATCTGTTTTATACTGATATATTCTAGCAGGGGTGGGGTTGGGGCGGGGAGGGAAAATTATTTGGTTTTTAAGAAAAGTTCTCACTGTGTCTTTGAACATGTGGTTGTCCTGCCTCAAACTCCCTAGTGTGGAAGTTGCCAGGCTGTTTTGATGACTATAGCTTTGCCGTATATGTTGAAGTGTTCTAACCTGTTCATTTCGTTTACAGTTTTTTAAGCTATTTAGGGATTTTTTTTTTTGTGCTGTCGTTTACATTTTAGAAATCATTTTAGTTCTATGAAGAGGCGGTGATGATTTATAACTGGTCATCGATTTGATAGGCTCTAGAACCACCTTGGAGACAACTATCTGGCCACAGATAGTTGTGAGGGATTTTCCAGATTTTCCAGCCCTAATTTAATGTTTTCCTTTGTAAGAGTAGCTGTGGTCACAGTGTCTCTTCAAAGCAAGAGAAATCATTGCTAAGACAACACCCACACAGGAACCTACATACCCAAACTTTGAAATAAAAATTAAGCAGTTATGCAAACAAATGTTTTAATATTATAAGCCCAATGCATGAAAAGTTGAATTCTCACAGTTGCCCTCCAATCTCTACGTACATATTTGCCCCGATAAATAGTAATATTTGTGCCAGGAAGTGTATATGAACCCCCCTAAAAAATAAAAAAAATTGATTTTGATGTAATCATATTAGGGTCTCTTTATTCAAGCTCAAGCTTGGACCACCTCCCTGTCTCAGAACAGGAGGGTATATCTCTGAGCTCTCATCAGGACAAGGCTTTATAGGAAATGGAGAGCAAGTGGAGCGTTTCAGTCTGGCAAGCATCTAATCGTATGACTATTGTAAGCCAACATCTGGGTGCTCTGAAGCAAAACCAACAACAAGCGTTTTCACGATTACTTAAATAGTGACTAGCTAAGAATAACCAATGTTTGACAGTTCAGTTATGCTACAGATAGTCTTCAAAAGTGTCAGAGATCCACAGAGTATAACATTTAACATTATTTCGTTATTAAAGACCATTTGAATGTGAGACATGTGTGCTCCTAACAGTGTCCCCCTTCCAGGGAAGACATTGAGCATCATTACCTCCAGGCAGAGTTGCTTCAATCGTGGCAAGGTAGTCACTGGGCAAGAATTGCCCTAACTCATCTGCAGACAAAAAAATGCTGTCCAAAACGGACAGAGGTGGGATAGTTGACTGCTAAGCTCTGCCAAGTCAGGGTAAGCTAGTCCTTCATAATTCCTGCCTCACTTAAGGTCTGTCAGATGGTTTTGGGACAGAAGGCTAAAGACGGATGTTCTAATGTTGTAAGATATTAGAGGACTGTCCAGGCAGTCAGCTGACTCTACAAACCGCATAGTTTTGGAACCTAAATCTTTGTGCTTCTTATGTATTCAGGTGATATTTAATGTCTTCTCAGATCTTTGACAGGGTTGAAGATCAGCTATAGTCTCATAATTGAACTTAAGTTGTTTAGCATTTAAAGGAGTTCCAGATGTGAAAGGATGGATTTCAGATGGTAATACAAGTTAAAGTCAGCAAAATTCAGGCACAGAAGAGTAAACTCTTTAAGTTAGGATAGATGACAGAGTGCTTTATCTAAATTGGATGTTAAGTGTATATCATCCCTTAAAATTTGCATTAATTGTTATAGTTGTGCTCAATTTGTATCTATAGAAAGAGCCTTTTTTTTAACATTTTTTTTTTGGTTCTTTTTTTCAGAGCTGGGGACTGAACCCGGGGCCTTGCACTTCCTAGGCAAGCGCTCTACCACTGAGCTAAATCCCCAACCCCAGAAAGAGCCTTTTTAATTGGACGAAAAGGGGGAAATGCTGTGAGTTGCCAAGATGCTGTTTGTATGCTGATGTCAATTCTGCTTCCTTGAGAGGGGTTGCCCCCAATGAGCAGTCGATCACATATTCAGGTGATCTCATGTGAACCTTCCTCGCATTCTAACTGGTCAATAAAGGCTAGGGCCTGTGACGGGGCAGTGGAGGGGAAAGGTGGTTAAATAAGAGGTTTGGGAGAACGAGAGAAGAAAAGTAGAAGGGAAGAGAGAGGACAGAAGAGGAGGAGGAGCAGAACCTCATGGCCAGGAGAAACCACAAGCAGCAGAGGGTCTTATAGCTGGAGAGTAAGTTAGTATAGTGCTAGATCTGCCCAGTCTAAGCACATAACTTATAATTATAACTGGATTGTGTGGTTTTCATATGGGTTTATTGGGGTTGGAAATGAGCTAGGGTCCTGAGAAGGGGTGGGTTGTTGTCGATTGATGTTCATAGTGGTTTATCAAGTAGTGATGTACAGAGAGGAAACAAGAAATTAGATATTCTGACAGTGAAGATCAAAACTTGCTCTAAGGAACGTAGTGCCCCTAATCAACAGGAAATAGTCTAATGATGACACCACCCCCTTTCTAACCCCTGATTTAATCCAAGGATCTCTTTCCTTTCCTTTCCATTTTCTCTCATATCTAGTGTTAGGGGCTGAAGGAATAGGTCAAGGTTAACAACTGAATTGTCCTTTATACCTGCTGGGAAAGGAAGAATTAATTTTCTCCAATAGAGTTGATATTGGGGTATATCAACCACTCCAGAACAAGCCTCGTGTTAGTTAAGGGGTACTTGACCAACATATAATGGGCTACATATTTTTTTTTGTGTAGGGTTTTTTTTTTTTTTTTTTTTTGGTCAGTTTGGTGGGTTTTGTTTTTTTTTCCCTTTTGGAAATTACTTTGTTTTCTTGATGTGGGGGTTGTTTAATTGGGATTTTGCAAAAGAAGTTAAAGTAGGGTGAGTAAAGAGGTGGAGAGGATCTGGAAAGACTTGGAGGAGGGAAAATATGCTCAAAATACATTTAAATTTAACAATTGTTTTAAATAAGAAAAAAAAAAGAATCAAAAAGGAAGGCCCTGCATAGTCCAGCTCCAAGGCTCATGCCACTCCTGGTAATGGTGCAAGGTCAAATAGAAGTCTATTCTGCTGAGTGGAAGCCAACTGTAGAACACCATCTACAACCACTGGGGTCAGTCAGCTAGTAGAAAAGGTCCCTTATCAGCAAAGTTGATAGCAACCTGGGTCTTATCTGAGTCTAGTCACAACGACTCTTAACACTCAGGAGGGAGCAGGCAGGTATTCCCACTCAAGGTCTGACATAGTTGAAAACAAGTCGGTCCTATGGGTGCACAGGAACCCACCTGATGGCCAACCAGGTCTTGAGGCTGAGCTTTGGCCTCTGCTCCATGGAAGTCCTGTGCTTTGATGCCCTGCTCCCCAGAGTGAAGTTAATTTTGCTCAGACTCTGCTGCTGATTCTCGAGTGGTTTCCAACCTTCCTAATGCTGTAACCCTTTAATATAGTAATTAAATCATGTAAATTATCTTTGTTGCTAATTATAATTTTGCTATTATTATGAATTGTATTGTTAAAAAAAAATCTGTGTTTTCTGACAGTCTTGGACAGCCCCTATGAATTGTGTTTGACTCCCGAAGGCGTTCCGGGCCCCAGGTTGAGAAATGCTGCTATTGGGGGTGGGGGTGGGTTGATGCTTGACCTAACCTAGATTTAGATATGTATTCTGCAAGTATTAGTCTAGCGGTTAAGTGTCAAGGGGCTTTGCAGTGTAGTGGATTTTACAGGGGTGCAGGTTTGGGTACAGGTCAAGTCTACAGCATGGACTTAGTGCATTTCACTGCCTTAAGTGGGATGTGCCTTCCCCCATGACTCCCTAGAGTTGAGGAAGAGCTGCTGTGAGCAACCCTTGCCACCTGGACGGGTCTTGTTCTGTTAAACTAACTGTAGGCAGTATGGTCTCTCCTGATTTCCTCAGCTCTGGGAAGACATTCTAGTGTGACTAGTTGCTCAATTTGATACATACATACATACATACATACATGTACGTGAGAAAAGACTGACTACCAGAAGATCTTAGCCACTGCCTTCATCCAACCCCAAACTTCGTCTTTTTTTTTTTTTGTTATTAGTGTTTTGCTTTCATGTACATATATGTCTATACATCACATGCACACGGTGTAGCTCGGGACCGAAAGGAAGTGTCTGATGTTCTGGAGCTGGCATTATAGATAACTGCTCGCTGCCATACTCAGAATCAAGCCCCGTTTCCCTGGAAGAGCAGCCTGCACTCTTAATGGCTGAGCCATCTCTCCAGTCCCCTGACCCTCTTATTTTTTTTTTTTTTACAATCCATTCATTGTCCCCCTCCCAGTCTGCCCTCCCACAGTTCCTCATTCTGTTCCTCCTCCCCCATTTCCAAGAGAGAATGTTTCCCCCACCAGACCTCCCCATTCCCTGGGGCCTCAAGTCTCTCCAAGGTTAGGTGCATCTTCTCCCACGGAGGCCAGACCAGGCCATCCTCCTCTGTATAGTGTTGGGGGGCCTCGGACCAGCTCCTGTGTGCTGCCTGTTTGGTGGCTCAGTGCTGATCTCAGGGGTTCAGGTTAGTTGAAACTGCTGGTCTTCCTATGGGGTCGCCCTCCTCCTCAGTGTCCTCTAGCCTTTCCCTAATCCAACCGCAGGGCTCCTGACTTCTGTCCACTGGTTGGGTCTAAGTATCTGTGTCTGTCTCAGATGCTTGTTGGGTCTCTCAGAGGACAGCAATGTCTGTAAGCACAGCATAGCTCAGTGTCAGGCCTTAGAGCCTCCCCTTAAGATGGATCCTAAGTTGGGCCGGTCACTGGACTGCCTTTCCCTTAGTCTCTTCTCCATTTTTGTCCCTGCAGTCAGACAGTTTTAGACAGGAACAATTCTGGGCCCTGACCCTCATACCTTTTTAAAAACCAAAATTCATTTTTTTTTGTTTGTTTGTTTTGAATGTTAGATCTTCTTAAAGCTCAGGGGAACTTCATGACACAAAAATGATAAAGAATCAAGTTAATGCATTAGACTTAGGCATAAAGGATTCTTAACTCTATTTCACATAGATTTTCAGCTTAAAAAAAAAAAACCCAAGACATTAAATATATTGCTGACCTTCATTTTTATTTAAATATATTCATCTTGAGAGGAAACTACACAGGAAATATTTTATATAAATGTAAACATGCATGTCTACATCAGAATTAAGCAAAATAAATTTTGAGTCACAAGATTTTAAATATCATTAAAGGACACCAGGAATTGAAGACGGAAGTGACAGGAAACAAGAACACAGATCCTAACCCTTGAGTTGGTCTTCCAAGCTACTGGGTAAGGCCTGAGTTTCAAAAAGTTTATGTTCCTTGCCAAGTGGAAATATCCAGTTTGGCTGTTCTTAATACATATCTACAAAACAAACAATTCTCTTTTAAAATAATTAATAAATATGACACACACACATACACACGCACACACACATACACATACACACATACACACAAACTAAACCAGTCTCTCAAAAAAGGGCAGGACTTTGGAATTTTCAAGTTTCCCTATGCTACAGCACATCACCCACAGAGAAGATTACTCTGCTATGGAATTCAGCTACAAGTGGCATTACTACAAACCTCTAGTTTATATATATTGCATTTCCCAATGTTTGCAAAGGATTGCCATGGCGTCTCGGTAGAGTGAGTTCCCACCTCACCCAAGTGGCCAACATTGCATAGAGCAAATAAAAGGTAATTTACAGATTCAGTAGAGCCCTGCATGGCCTTGTGTACGTATTTTCAGCTTTGTCTCAATGGCTGGAATGTTTCCCTGTGTTACCCTCTGTCCTTCACTAGGTACTTGCCTCTATCTCTTCCCCAGCCAGAGTAGGAGCACCGGCACGTCTAGTTCCGTGAAGCCCCTGCTTTGAGGCGCTAATACGGAGCGAGACTGGGTAGGAGGGTGGTTCGTACGTACACCAGGGCACACCCAGGGGTTGGAAGAAATGAAGACAGAGTTTGTGAAAACTGTGCCTGAGGAGCCCTGGGGAGGAGAGGTTTAGACCGGGCGAAGAGAAGGGGACAGCAAAGGCACAGCAACAGGAAGGGAGTCCTTTGGTTGGCACAAGGATACCCCTGAGAAGCCATCTGGGAGGCTACATTCCAAAAACAGCTTTCTTGTGGGGAAAGTGGGAAGAACCACCGAAGCGTTTGTGCAGAGAGCCAACTACAGAAGGACGTGTGGTGCTGGGGAGCCGGGTGACTGAGTAGTCTGAGGCACAGAAAGCTCAAATTTTCAAGCCCAGTCCTCATGCAAGTACTTCCTATGGCAACAGTCACCCCTAACACACCAACACCACAGTTCTGTCTACACAAACCAAGGCTTTTAGAGAAAAGCAGGGCAGGGGGAGACTTAAAGAGACATTTTTTAGTTCAAGTTCCTGGAACCTGCCCCAGTTTGAACAGGTTAAGAGCAGTAAAACAATTCAATTCCCATATCCAGTGACAATTCAAGTCACCCAATCACAACCTTCACCTTCCCTGAGCTATCATTACCGAAGAATTATAAAGCAATTATCAGTTTGCTATAAATAGGTTCTCAGCTGCCACTGGTTCCACTGAGCATCCCCCAGTGATCTGAGACTGAGCACAAGGCACTAGTGTACCGCTCTGCAGATGGCCGCCAGTCAGCGGCCTCTACTCCATCCCAGTTCACTTCGGTCTCTGGACCAAACAGCAGATCTATATGGTGCACTGACCATACAGTGGACATATATGACCTAAGGCCCCACCGTGGACCACTCACTTCCTTTTTAGGTCCAGACCACCTTCCTCCACTCGTGTAGAGGAAGGGGTGAGTGGAGAAGCCCAAGGAAAGAACAGCATTATCAATGTCTTAAAGCAAAGATAGGATTTCCTAGGATCTACTCATTCAGACTACAGAGACGGGCAGCGACACACAAGTCACCACATACTTCCTCACTGTGGAACATTGACTAGGGACCAGTTTCCAGCAAGAACATTCATTTGGAAATGGCACACAGCAAAAGGCAATCTTGTGATTCTCTTCTGGGAGTCAGGCACAAACAGTGTCACAAAAGCATACAGAGCTTCTGGAGACTTCCACACTGCAGCACTCCCGCTGCATTCTCATCTGTGGAGGCGGGATATGCTGCTCAGGGCTTTTTCACCACATCCCTCTGATTCCTAGCCTCGGCTAACATCCTTGGAATGAAGAACAACCTGGGGATGGATGTGTGAAAGCAAATGCCTCAGCTGAGCTGAGGACGTGTGTCAGCATGGCGGCTGCCAGTGGACCTGCTCACTCTGCCTCCAATGTGCTGGAACTGCCTGAGTCTGAATCCGAGTTGAATGCCAGCAGTGCTTTTGTCTGTGGAATCCAATAGGAAGCTCCATGCAGAAGAATATGAAACCAGCAAGTGTGGTTCAAAAGAGGAAGTAGTGAGCAAGCTTGCCCAGGAACAGGTGACTGGCTGTCCCCTGCTGTGTGCTTCCCTTTTCCTAGCTGTGCTGGGCTGAGCTATTCAATCTCCAGCACATGCGCGCGCGCGCACACACACACGCGCACACACACGCGCGCGCACACACACACACACACACACACACTCGCACGCTCGCTCACATGCACGCTCACACACATACTCACACACCCACCCCAACCGACCCAAAGACTCCACCAAGGCCAATTTCTATGGTCTTGTCAAACTAGGTCACAAAAAACTTCCTTACCACTTTATATCAACACTGTAAGGTGGTCTTAATGTATTTCTATGACACAATTTGAGATCTCTTTTTCCCCATGCCCTTAAAAGACTTATATTCTACTGGTAGAGACCACCCAGCCAAACTGAGGGCTGCTGGATTACTGGCCTATGAAGATACAGACTTTGAGTGTCCTAGGGTACATTGGTCTGTTTTCATTAACAATGTTAACCAAATAAAACAGAATTCTGTTAGTTCTCCTATAGATATACTTAAACTCTGAATCAAGAGATTGTTCAAAAATTACATGAGAATCACCCACCACCACCAAGTTAAAGACTGAGTATCTGAGTGCTTCCAGGCCTTAACTCCTATGGCTCTGACCGCCAATGATCACATCTTCCTGTGGCGTGCGTGCGGTCCGGGCAGAAGTGGCTGGGTCTTGCAGCATGTTTGCGCACCAGAAAGCAGATTTCAACAGCCTGGTGCTAGTCATCACTGTCACTGCCAGACTCACTTAACTGCAGGTCATTTCCTATGAAAGAAAACAAAAGCAAACCGAAAGCACGGCCATTAATGAGTTCCTTGGCTGCGCTGCCTCTCCGCTCCCCTGTGCCCGCTGGGGCGCAATGCAGCTCAGTGCACTTTAATACGTCCTATCTGCCTTCACAGAGAACACCGAGACGTCCTAGAGACTCCTCTGTGGCTGCTCAGCTAGCACATCACAGTGAAGGCTTGTTCATCAGGGCTGGAGAGACGGCTGAGAGACAATGAGCACTTGTGCTCTTGCAGAGAACCCTGGTTCAACTCCTAGCACCTACAAGGTGGCTCACAACCATCTGTGACTCCAGTTCCGGGGGACCCAATGCCCTTTCTGGCCTCCTCAGGCATCAGTGAATGTGGAGCAACACACGCAGGCAGGCAAACACACACACACACACACACACACACACACACACACACACACACAGAATAAATATAATTTAAAAATTAAAAAGCAAACAAAAATAAAAACCCAAAACTTTGCTAATCCAATTTATTAGGCAGGAAAGCCTATGTGGCTCATAGGAAAGGCTGGTGCGCTGCACTTTTGAAAGAAACACATTTTTAGCATGTGCAATGTGCAGGTTGGTACTGCTTGTCAGTACTGAGGAGGAGCAGTAAAACAGGTTTCAAAATGTTCATAAATAGCAGGAAAATATAAATGACATACATTTGTCAGACTAGCTCACATTAAATTGATTTATAATTAATTATTTTGTATATCAGAGTGTAGCTTTCATGCATGTTTGTGCACCTCGTGGGTGTCTGGCACCCTTGGAGGTCAGAAAAGGAAGTTGGATCCCGTGGAACTGGAGTGGTTGTGAGCTGCCATGTGTATGCTGGGAATATAACCCAGGTCACCTGCAGGGACAAGTGCTCAAAACCCCTAAGCCATCTTTACAGCGTCTAAGTTGGTTTTGAAAATCTAAGTGGAGCCATGAGTGATGGCTCACGCCTATAATCTCAGTGCTAAGGAGGCTGAGGCAGGAGGATCACAAATTGGAGGCCACCTGGTCCTACGCCACCTGTAGTGTGTCACTCCCACCTGCTCTCTGCCCGTTATCTCCCCAAGGTGTCTGCATCACTTTAAACTCACGTTGGCCTACAAGCTCAGGAAGCTCCAGGTTAGTTGCTATGTAGGTGCCTAGGAATCGAAAGGACTGCACACTTGGAGCTCGCGGAGGAGACATGTGGACAAAGGAATCCCAGCTGAACCGGCTGGCTGAAAGTGAGGTCTGCATTTCTATCCTAGCCTTCTCTGCCCCTGGAACCCTTTCACAGGACCCATCCCCATCCCAATTTCTGACGGTGAGGGCAGACTTTCTACCTGGACCTGGACTTGCACAGCAGACAGGGTACACCAGGCAAAATGCTAAGGTAGAGGGATCAGCAGTGGCCTGAGTAGGTGGAGGTCAGGCCTGCGCCTACACATCCACCAAGGCTCTGTACCGCCCTACAAGAAGGAACTACCCAGCCTAGGATGTCCACAGTGCTGAGATGTTAATGACCGTCTGGGCAGCACTCCTGCAGGGTTAACCAGGCCTGCAATCCCACTTCTGCTGCCAGGTCTTCCAACTTCTCAAAGGAGGATCACCAGGAGGGAGAATATTGGCCATGCAACATTCCAGGGAGAGAGCAGAACTGCCCTACTCTGAAACAAAGACAACTTTACTCTGGCTTTCTTCTGTTTTATATCGGAGGAAGAGCTACCCAAACATGACAACATTCCTTCTTTTCTCTTGCCAAAGGCTAGGAGGTATCCAAAGAAGGTAGCATGTTAACTTTTAATGGCCAGGAGGGAGGTATCCAAAGAAGGTAGCATGTTAACTTTTAAAGGCCAGAAGGTAGGCAACAGAGCATATCTTAAACCTGGTATACAGAAAACCAAAGAGCCTACCTGCGTGATCAAGTTTAAGCAGAAGTCATAGTCACAAGGGAGGGGAGAAAGAAAGAAAAGACTGGGAGTTTTGGGCCTCCCCAGTCTGTCTTCAAGACCTTTCCTGCGCCCTGACTGCCTGTACTTAGCTGACAGGTTCTGGCACAAGGCAAAAGAAGCTGCATATGGCCCTCCCTGTCTCAGTCATCAAAGGAGGGAGGGCACACTTACTGAGCGTGTTCATGAGCTGAGCGCTTCCTTGGGGCCGGCTGGTTCCATTGGCCACTGTGGGCCTGCTGTTGTAGGGCTGCTGGTGTGAAGGTTGGGGAGGAGAGGCTGGGCCATTGTCCTCCCCGGCGCTGCTGGAGCTGTCGTCATCGTCACTTCCGGAGGAGCTCTCCGAGTCGGAGGAGCTGCTCCCACTGCTGCTGCTCATCTGCTCAATGATGTCCACCTCGGCCCTCAGCTCTGCAGCGACACAGCCCTGAGATGAGCTGGGAAGCCCATGCAGCAAGGTGTCCCGTCCTCCTTGCTTCCCGAGGTAGCACCCTGAACCCCCAAACCGACAAGAACACCTACAATGTCTCCAGGGTTGACGGCAATACTGAATTCACCAAAATAAGAAAAAGGCCTGATTTAGAACGACTCTTCTGTGTAAGAAACACAGCAGGGTTATTCGCTATTCCCTTAAATGAATACTTTCATCTGGGGGTGGTGTGCTCTAGTGTGCGGTTAGACACGGGTGTTAGGGAGATCTGAGTTTAACGCCAGACTGGGCTACAGAGTGAGACCTTGTCACAGACAAAAACCCAAATGTGACTTTTGTATAAAACCCCAAGTAAGAGAAAAAGAATAGAAAAGCTTTTGTCTAGCAATTACAAGTCTGAGGGCTTATTTTAGATCTTCCTGTCTTAGTTTCTCTCTGTGTCACTGAGATTAAAAACTCTGACAAAGAAAGGATTTATTGTGGCTCATAGTTCCGGGTCCAGCCTATAAGGGAAATCAGAGGCAGGAGCTTGAGGCTGAAGAGAGAGCAGCTGACTCAAGCCCATGGAATGGGGCTGCACACTTATGTGCACACTCCTCAGTCTAATCTAGACAATCCCTCAGAGCATTGCCCAGAGGCTTAAGGAAGCCCTCGCAGGAGTGCCACGAGGCATGCACTGAACATCAACAATGAGATCGATATCAATGGACTTCGTAAGCCACGGCTGGACAGCCAGAGTCCTTTCTGACTCCCAAAGAACCCCATAAGAAGCCCTGGCAAGGGAGGGCAACTGGTGAAATGCCACACCCTCTCGTAACTCTCACACATTGATCATGGCTGTGCTTGTCCCGCATTCTGTGTGAACATCTACCAGAGGTGGGGAAAACACGCTTTCCCTAACCAGTCCCACGTCCCTGCATATATGCGGCCCTATCAATACAGCCATGGACTTCCCTGTGCAAACATCACCATGGCCTTACACAGCTATGGTCCACTCTTGGCCTACTTCCCATTGAATACAGAGATTTCCACAATAGCATTCTAGAACCAGAGAGGGAAAACAGTCAAGAAGTGCCACAGCTGTTCAAACTCAGGGTGACTCTGCCTATGACAAGGGCAGATTTCTACAGTGTAAGAAAGGCAAACTCCCCAGAACAAGCCTTCAACTTCCCGTTTTCTGCTATTAGGGGTTGCATTTGTTCCATGAAACTTATTATAAGTGTGAGATATGATGCTTAGTCCATAATGTCTGAGAGTCTGGAGGACCAGAATACTCTACCATGTGGGACGAAAGTCACAGTAAGCTTGTCTCAAGTCTGCAAAGGAAAGGCCCAAGGCAGACCTCTAAGTCCTTCTGGGCCAGATTTCATCTCCCTGGCCTGAGGGCCTTTCAGGGTTGTATGCTTTGAGTCAGCAAAGAGCATCTAACCCAGCAGAGTGCTTATATCTGCATATACTGATCAGTAGATGAGCCCAGAAGCGATATACCTACAATATTCTTTCTGGACTCTAAAGCCCTGTAAAGCTTTGCTCGATAGTGGCTTATTTAAACCCTAGGCTTCTAAGAAGACAACCACATTCAACCACCATTCCTGGATTCATTCTCGTCAAATACGGTCCATGAAAAGGTCTCAGTCCTCACAAGCTCCAGAGCAGGGGACTCTGTTGAAATAGCTGTACGGTGGCGAGTTCTGTGAGCTCCAAGAGCACCCTGCCCATCCCACACGCTAGCCCGGCTCTGGCTCCCCACCTCTTTTGATGTCATCCAGCTGGGGCTCAGGTGAGGGGTTGTCCTTCAGGGGAGAAGTTTTGGGTCCAGCCGGAGGCTTGGTCGGGGCTCGGAAAGGCATGGGTGGAGGTGGAGGGGGTGGCTGTGATGGCTGTGGGGGACGGGTGGGCTGCTGTTCCATTCGAGCTTGGATTTTACTGCTTCCCTCAGCTCTGAAATAGACATTAAATCAAGAGGCAAAACAGTCATTCTCAAGATGACCAAGCACACAGGCAGCAGAACCAATGTTCTTTCCAGGGAACTGAAAATCCAATCTTTTAATTTCACCACGAGAATGCACTCAACGCACACGCCCACTGCATCCCAGAACTGTCCTACGCACCAGCGATGCTTGCAAGGCACTCATTTCTTTTTTCTTTCCGAATCAGGCTCTAGCTACGTACAGCCTAGAACTCAAGATCCTCCTCAGCCTTCCGAGAGCTGAGATTACAGATGTGCCACATCTAATATAAGCTCAGCAGGGAGGTAAAATACAGACACGATGTGACTGAGCATATCTACAAGAAAGCTCACACTATGACTTAAATTCAATATAAATAAATATATTTATTATTATAATACACAAGTTTCTGAGTAACTGGATTATGAACTAGCCTAATGTTTCTTAGCTAAGCATCTACACGAATCCCCTGGAGGTCTCTGCGGGTTCTGACCTAGTAAGTCTTGAGATGCTACAAGCATAACAAGTACCCAGGGGTTATGCTGACAGTCCCCAAACCACAGAGTAGAGAGAGAACAGAGCACCAACGAGTATCCCAGGAGTAGCGTGTTTAAAACAGGCCTTGATACAAACCAACAATAGGCAGGACAGTGGGCTCTGATTAGGATGTAAATATATAAATAAATTAATGAAAATTAATGAAAAAAAAAGCCCCTTATTTAGTGGATCTGTGAATTAGCTCAGCCAAGTGCAGCGCTGGATCTGATGCCTAGTACCCTCCCCACAAGAACCCTAATCATTATCTTACCATGATTACTATAATGCAGAAAGTTCATAGAATGAATTGACTTTTAAATAAACTCTAACACTGAGTGAACCCAAAAGTTCACTATTTTAAAATTAGGAAACAAGTTTTGTTGCTATTGCTTTGAAGTTTTTAAAATTACAGTTTTATTTATGCTATGCCTTCTACCATTTGGGTCCTGACTGAACTCAAGCCGTCAGACTTGGTGGCAAACTCCTTTCTTCACTTAGCAATCTTGCAAGGCCACTGTTACTTTTGTTTGGAGACAGGGTCTCGTGGACTCAGACCAGTTTCAAGCTCACTACACAGCTGCAGATGGCCTTGAACTCTTGACCCTGCTGCCTCCACCTCTCAAACGCTGGGCTTCCAGGTGTGGCTCCCCGTACTCAGCAGGCAAGGTGTTATTGACAGTATAGTCACCCCAAATATATCCTAATTGACAAGCAGTAATTTAGTAAAGTTATGCAATTATTACTTTGTAATTGTAAGTCTATGCATATAAATTGAATTCCCTACTCGGTAGTATAAGAGCAATTATGAGTCTGACAAAATTGGCTCAATTATAATTGTTCTCCCCAGTGACTTCATGTTTTAGCTCTTAAAAGCATTATTTCTTTTTCTGGATTGGAGGAAAATGTACCTTTTATTGTTGATGTGTCTGAGACAGGAGTAGCTAGGATTACTGATTGAACGGTGTGGCCCTTAGGAAACTGGACTAAGTGCTCCGGAGGTTTACAAACACCTGAGGCTATTCTGCAGGAGCCTGCCTGCCGGCACACACATGAACATAGTTGTGATCCCTCCAGCACAAGAGGCCAGGGGGACACGGAGCCGCCATACCTTGTCTTCTTGACCTGGATGCTGCTGCTGAGCTTCTCCAGCACATACTCCCCAGTGTCGTGGTTAATGATGAGCACACAGTCTTTCTGGTAAGGCCGTTTGTTCCCCTTGAACACCGTCATTGGCGGAGTGGACCCCTGTTTGCCACGAAAGTGTAAACACACCAATTATGGACCGTCTACCTTTACCAAGGGCACTGCTTCATCCAATCTTTCATCAGAGCCACTCAAAAGAGCAATGACTGATCTCTGTCTTACTCCTCTAGCTTTTCAGGCAAAAGGAAAGGAACATTATAGTAAGCACCTGGTTTTGGAAATCAAGAAATATAGCATAAAAACTTTAAATTACTAGGCAAATCTTTAAGAATGTGAGGAAATATTTCAAAGAATAGTAATGCACCAACTGAGGACAATTAGCTTTGCCCTACACTTCACAGCACGGCACTAAATAACTGGTTAGAGCAGGGAGTGATCTTTACAATTGAAGAGCCCAGGGCTCCCCCTCAGGCAAATGACCAGCACAGCTTTCTCCAAGGGTAAGCCAGCCCGTTAGCCTGGAGGGTAGGAACTAACCATCACCCCAAGCCTTTCAATAACTCACAGGCTGCTCTCAGGCCAAAGGACATCTTTAGGGCAGCCCCTGGATCCTCCTCCTATTTCTGGGCTCCGTGGTCTTTAGGAAGACCTCTTGTTCCTGCCTCATGGCTTTAACTGGCCTTCTAACTGCTATATTTTGACACTGTAAATTATTTGACCTTCTGCTAAGTTCAAGTAACTCCTCTCTGGTTTTCCACAAGTGTTTATTTTGGTTTGGTTCTGAAACAGGGTCTCATGTAGCCCAGGCTAGCCTTATGCTCTCAATCATCTTGCTTCCACCTCTCAAAGGCTAGGATTCCTGGAAAGCATCATATCCAGCAACTGCCATGTATTCCTATATTTAAATCCCAGACCCTAAGCTGCACAAAGGCAGGACATGTCCTCATTTGGTTTAAAGTTAATTCTTACAGCCTAGTAATGGGCCAGCACATTGGACACTGATTTAATATTTGTTAAATATAAGATTTAACTTGGTCAGAATTTTTAAAAGTATGAAACAAGGCAACAACAACAAAAACAAACTGCTTGGCTCTTCAGCCCCTTATCTGCACAGTAGAAACGCAAGTCTGCAGGGAGCTTAGGGACCCAGTACCTAACTCCGTTTTTCACTTGGGAATTAAGGTACAAGGGAGATGATGTAATCTTCCATGGACAAGATGCAATGCAACAGGAGTGCAAATGCAGACTATTTCCTCTGCTCGAGGGCTTCCAGGTTTGCTGCAGCGTCTGCACTGTCACCAGCTACACAGAGCTTTCTGTTTGAGGACAGAGCTGTGAAAAGTGCGAAGACGCTCTTCTACTCTAACTCTGTTCTACATGTGTGTGGTGTGTGCAGGTGTGTACATGTTTTTCCTGTGTGTGGGCAGGAGAAGCCCAAAGCTGACTTTTCTTTTTTGAGGCAGGGTCTTTTATTGAACCCAACTAAGTCTAGCTAGCCAGCTTGCCCCAGGGATACCATGTCCTTGCCTCTGTAAATGTGGACTCACAAGCAGCCGCCATGTCTCTCCAGCTTTTACATGGGTTCTGAGGCACCCAAACCCCAGTCCTCCTGCTTGACTACTTCTTTTTTTTTTTTTTCCGGAGCTGGGGATCGAACCCAGGACCTTGCGCTTCCTAGGCAAGCGCTCTACCACTGAGCCAAATCCCCAACCCGCTTGATTACTTCATTCCCTCAAGCCTCTCCCCAGCCCAAAGTATGAGCGCAAACACAGTCTCCTTTCTGTTTTCCTCTGGCTGTACTGGGGATTGACCTAAGATCAGCCTGCACCGGACCCCTTACTGAATACAGAGATGTCACTCTGCCTCCTGACCTGTCTTCTGGCTGTTCTATATGTTCTCCTGCTGTGGTACATAGGGCACAAAGGGCCCTTTTCTCCAGAACTGCTGGGGTAAATGTTACATATGCCTAGCAGAGGGGCCACTGTCTAGATGGAGCCTTGCCTAGTGTACTATATATGAGGGGGAAGGGGGGTCAGGAATAAGGACAAAGAACTACCTTAAACCAAGCCCCGAGACACATGAGTAACAGCCCACCTGACTCCTAAATTCCTTTTCTACTTATGTTAGCTATTTAAAAATCCAAAATAATAAAAAATAAATAAATAGAAGGAAATATGAACTGTAAATAAAACACAAGGGTTCATCACATTAGACCAACACGGGAAACAACTTACAGGGATGTGAGGCAGTGTAATTGTGACTTCATCTCCTTTGCCAACCTGGAGCTCTCCTTCACAGGAAGTGTCTATGGATGCTGGCTTAAAGTCATCTGAAAGGAAACAATGGAGAGTTCCCACTGGGTGGCTGGGAATGAGACTCCTTGGTCTTTTAATTTCAGATTAAATAAAAATAGCTGAGGGTTCCCTTATGTATGTGTTCCTGCACGTGCATAGAGACCTGGGGAGGACAGCTCTGTCCTGTTGTTTTCAGGCAGGGCCTTTTATTAGCCTGCAATTCACTGGATAGGCCAAGCCAGGTGGCCGGTGAGTTCCTCCTGCCTCGATACCCCTGACACGGGATTGGAACTGTTTACACTGTGGCTCTTTTATGGGGTTCTAGGATTCCAACTCAGACATTCATATTTCTATAGCAAGTATTTCACAGACTGAGCCAACTCCCCAGCCCCATCATTTAAAATTTTAAGTGACTTCATCATAGAAAATGTCATATTCTTCATTCATAGTTTAATGAGCTCCGAATGCTCTCCTCCAATCCAATAGTTACCAACTCAGGAACACCTCCACATACACCGCCACCTTCAACGACACTGTATTTTAGTGCAGGGAGTTGAAACATACTCCCATGTTGATGCCAGATAATCCCGTCTTCCAAGTGACAGGTAATAGTTAGCATTTCACCACCCATCATAAGCTAATTATTAGAACTATGTGTATAAAAGCAACACAGCAAACATTCTTGACTATAAATCCTTCATGAGACACAGTGGGCCACATGAGGATGACTTCTTTTTGCACAGAAACGTTCAAAACATGCAACATTCAAGTTCTCATTTTGGTGGGGGGTGGGGACGACCTTCTGGATCAGAAGCAGACTGGTAACTCCAGAAGTTACCCTGCTTGTTCTTGCAAATTACACTTACACAACAGGAACAGCCATGTTACCTCATGTTAGCCCCTCACCTGACTCAAACTGCAGGCCAGGGGCACATGTGCAGAACCGCACATGTTTAAACTTAAACTGCCCTTCAGTGGAGGGAAGAAAATTAGTCAGCTGGGGAAATGGCAACCTTATCATTTCCCCGATACTGTCTCTCGGCAGCAGCTGGGTCTACCGTCGGTGCAAAGCACAGATGCGGCAGTGTGACAAGCGGCCTCACAAAGATGGAACTTTAATATCTGACACACCCCTGCCTGTGTGTTGAGTCACATCGATTAGCTCCCATGACAAAGCAGGTCTTAACCCATGCTAATGCTACCGGAAACCCAAAGCCTCTGAATCACAGGGGGACGTGCTTGGTCAGCCAACTCTGCCAGGGCACAGGGAGGAAGCACCCCTTCTCAGAGTCTATAATCATGTAGAAAAGGGCCCAGCATAATGACTATTCCCACATTCCTTATGCTGCTGTCTTCCTTTTCCAAACATAGATCAAGCTTTAAATTACACCAGATTCACAAACTCTAATCTTATTCTTCACCCACAAGTGAGTTGGCCCAGAAGTCAAGGTGGTGTAGGTGACCTGAAGACATTAATCTCAGCTAGGTATGGTGGATGGGGTCCATATATTCAGCACTACAGAGGCTGAGGCAGGAGGACTGCAGCAAGTTCAGGGCTGGCCTGAGTTATACAGTAACTTTTAAGCCAGCATCACCTAGTGTAAGGCGCAGTCTCAAACAGCAACAACAATAAAATCAATGCCAAAAGAAACACAGAGAGAGGAAGAGAAAACCTTATGGGTGGCACGAAGAATGCAGATCTCCTGGCTCAGGAGGAGACCAAAAGCAAGGGAAAAGGAAAGTAAGGAAAGGAATGGAGTAAATGTCGTGGCAAACGGGAAGGTTTTTCCAGGACAAGAGCCCTGATGGAAAGATTCGACCAAGAGAACGGGGACACAAGGGAGGAGAAAGGGGCATCGCTACAAAGGAGTAAAGTTTGGCTTAAGAGCTGCGAAGGGGGATCTGAAATAAAGGGTATTTGAGACTTTAAGGTAAAAGAATAGTTCGTTGGCAGAAACCAGAAGTTTGGTTTGAGAGAAGCGACCTGAAAGTAGAACAACAGGTCGAAGTTCCAGAGGATCTGGGATGACAAGTAAGGAAGGCGACGCTTTGGAGAGCCGGGATTAGATAGGAGAGTCTGGGCTGGCACGTGGCGGTCAGAGAACCCAAAGTGAACCTGGAGGGGCGCTCACTCACAGCGAATGGTATGGAAGGAGGCCCGCGGCCGTTTCTCGAAGCTCTCCCCGAGCCGCAGGCAGTGCTCCTCACGGTCCAGCAGCGGGTTCGCCGTGCCGTTCATGGCCTTGCACTTGCCTGGCACCCAGATCGGAGCTCTCCTCACGCGGCCGCAGTCCCGGATACCCGCGCGAGCAGCCCGCAGGCCTGCGCTCCCGGGACACAGCTCCCGAGCGCGCACTGAACCAAGTCCGCGCCCACCCGGGGCAGGAAACCAATCTACTCTGCGTCTGGAGAGACTCTGAGGAAGTAAGGCCGCTGCACTTCCGGTATTGGGGCGGGACTTCCGTTTCCCCAACGGAAATAGCGGAGGCAGTGCCATGGAGAGAGAATTCCCCGGAACAACCGCAACCCACAGTGCTGGGCGATTTCTGGTCTAGTCTAAGGAGGTTTACACCTCAGCTAGAAGATTCTATCCCCAACGCCTGTGCTTGCCTGACGGGTGAGTGCGCCCTGACCTATCCTTTGCTGGTGAACCTGTGAACCGATGTCCGGGAGCCCAGAGCTAGGGGAACTGAGTGAACTCGAGTCTGAGTGTAGGTATGGATGTCCCTGAACATGCCGGAGACCCTTATGGCCTTATTTATCCTGAGGGTCCAGAGAGAGATGACAGTTCTCAGGACCTCAGCCACCCGTCACTCGGTCCTTCCCCCTACTTCGCTCCATAGTTGTGGTGAGAGGATTTCAGTTCTTGGCCAACGATGCTTCCTTCAGTGTAAGGGTACGATCGGAAACTCCGGATTAGCTCCGTCACCTCCTTAACCCACCGCGATCCCTTGTTTGTCTGGCAATCGTCTACCCGCTTTCGGTTAGGGCGGTTGTTGCCGTTGTTTTGAAGTCACTTTTCCTACGGGCACTGTTCGTTGATGAGAATTTTTTTCTCATATTTTCTCAGTCGATTCGTGGCAGCGTCCCTTTGCCCTAACTAAACCTATTTCTTATAATACTTGTCTCATCTGATTTGAATTGGGAGTCCGGTCCGTGAGAGTTCTGGTCTCTGGGTGTAGTAAGCTCCGTGCAGTAGAGACTGTCTTGGTCTTTATGACCTCTCCAAACCCCGGCAGGGTGTTGGGTAGGGTCAGCATCTCGTGTTAATCGACCCCAGCACCTTAAAGAGCCCTCCAGAAACCTCTCCCCCAGAGTCTTGGACTCCTTTAGAACCCAAACTCTAGAAGTAATAAAGAGCGCTCAAGCTTGGTGAGGCCCCGATTACAGCAGTTGGGGGAGCATGAGGCAAGAGGAAGTATATTCAAGGGACAGCCTGGGCGTCTTCCATAGGAAATCCAAGGACAGCTTTTCATAACTAGACCCTGGCTCTGATGAACAGGTTGGGGAGAGAAGCAGGCAGGCTGTTAGAGAATCACTAGCCAGAATCTCTCTCATTTTTTTCCTAAGTAGCATCTTAAAGCTGGAAAGTCACCTGGGGAACTGCACCAGAGAAAGCCCTGCGTCTGTAGACTCAGCACCAGTTGCTCAGATGGTGAAAGAACAGAGAACTTTTAGCAGCTTCAGATGTGTTTCCAGCAACTGCAATGACTTCTCTCCAAAGGAAAGGACCGCAAACAAGGATTCTTAGCACTGGAGAAGAGGAGAAGCTGAAAAGAGACCAAGCTTTGGTGTCTGCTTTTAAACAGCAAAAACTGGAAAAAGAGGCTCAGAAAAACTGGGACCTTTTTTACAAAAGAAACAGTACCAATTTTTTCAAGGACAGACACTGGACTACCAGAGAGTTTGAGGAGCTAAGATCATGTCGGGAGGTAGGCTGGGGTTACTCTTGCCCTGAGCCATCTTCATTTATGATGCCTACAAGAGAGGTCCTTTATTACATGTAGAGTGAGCTCCCTGCCGAGAGCCTTGGGTGTCAGTTCTCAGGAGCTGTCTTGTTTTTGGAAACAGGGTCCCTTACTAGACTTGGGGCACACAGATTAGCTTGGGTTAGATGGCCAGTAAGCCCCAGGGAGCCTTCCTAGAACTGAGATTCCAACAGTGTGGCACCGTGCCCAGCTTTTTACGTGAGTGCCAGTGGTTGAACTCAGGCCCTTGCGGTTGTGTGACAAGCCCTTTACTGACTGAGCTACCCTAAATTTATGAAGTCTATCAAAATGTACCTAAGGAGAGTTCTGTTTCATTTCAAGTATGTTTACCAATGTCTGGGCTATTTAATAGAAAACAGAGCTTTCGGGTTTTCAATTTGCTTATTTTATTATGCATATGGTTGTTTTGCCTGCATGTATGTCTAAGTATGTATGTGTGGTGTGTGTAGAAGTCAGAAGAGGGAGGTTGGGGATTTAGCTCAGTGGTAGAGCGCTTGCCTAGGAAGCGCAAGGCCCTGGGTTCGGTCCCCAGCTCCGGGGGGGAAAAAAAAAAGAAGTCAGAAGAGGGTGTCAGAGCCACTGGGACTGGAATTACAGACATTGTGGGTTGCCATATGGATGCAGGGAATTGAACCTGGGTCCTCTGGAAAAGCAGCATGTTCTCTTAGCCACAGAGCCAGCGCCCCAGCCCCTTAATGTTTTCTACTTAGTTAAAGCTAATCTGAAGTTAGAAATACTAAATATTCAAGTAAACTTTAGTGGCAGATGGAATCTACTTAGCAGTGAATGAACCGTTCACTATAACTGTTTTCTAAGAATTTTGTATGTTTCTTAGGCTTCATAGCAACCCTATGAAGTGCATTAGTGTTGTTCCCGTTTGTAGAAAAAGAAATTGAGGCACAGCGCTGTAGAAGTGGGTTGCCCGAGGATAGAATACAGGGCAAAGGAGGGGTTGGGGTCTGAGGACGAGGTTAGCCCACAGTGTCTGCGCTGTGCTCTGCTGCCTTATTCTTCACACTGAGCTGCCGGTCGCTAGGTGGTTGTGGATGAGGTGCCAGCCTTAGCCTTTCCTTGCTAGCTCTGTTGGTTGGTATCTGCCTCAGGAGGTCAGAGATGTCCCCTGCCAACTAAACATTTCAGCCTGGTGTGTTTATTATGTAAATGCGGTGTTTTATTATGTAAATGTAATACGCTGTAACTTTTGTTCTCATTCCTCAGTATGAAGGTCAAAAATTGACTTTGTTGGAAGCCGGATGTGGGGTTGGGAACTGTTTATTCCCACTTTTAGAAGAAGACTCGAATATCTTTGCCTATGCCTGTGATTTTTCTCCCAGGGCAGTTGACTACGTGAAGGTTAGTGCACCGTATATGTATTCTACTGTGTCTGTTTCCTTAGACCTTTCATCTAATTCCTGCCCTCTTGCAGGAGCTTACCAGCTATGAGCACCACCAATGCCATTTTCTTTTGACTCTACGTCTATGAAAATATTTGCCTCAAAGCAAAGGAAAAATGTTAGTAAGCCGTCTGTGTGATTGACTCAGATGGCTTATCTTGTAGATTGGTGACTGATTGCTGGCTGCCTTAAGACAGGTTAGTGTGACCAGAATCGTGTGCGTGCTTCACAGAACTCACAGACACTCTGCGATGATAATGAAGCAAACACAATCCCTTAGAAGAAGGATGTGAATGTTTACATTTTAGTAGATAATGCTACATTTCCTCTCAAAAAAATCATGACACTTTACAGTTTTACTAGTAATTCTTTCCTCAGGTTTCTTTTTTTCCCCCCAATCTTTAAGAAAAAAAAGTCTATTATCTTTCATTTTTCCCATTTCCAGAGATACCGAAGACTAAAATACATAAGTGCACTTACTTTTTTCCCTACCCCGACCTCCTTTCTTCTGCGTGTGCTTACTGAGACTTACCAGGTGCCAGTGTGGTAAGACTTAATCTGTGCATAACCTTTGCCTGTTTTCCTGTTGAATTAGCATTTTCTTATTTTTAGAATATAGTAAGGATGTTTGTTAACATGCATACATTACAAGCATCTTTTCTCCTAGTCAATATTATTAATCATAGCTCTTTCCTAATGCAGGATTTAATTACGTTTTTTGGGGTTTTTTTTTTTGGTTTTTTGGTTTTTTTGTTTTTTTTGTTTTTTTTTTTTTTTTGAGATAGCTCAGGCTGAAGCAAGGTGAAACCGTTGATCCTTTGCCTCAGCTTTCCTGAGTCCTGGGATTACGTGTGTGCACCACCATTTCATATCTAATTTATTAGCCTTTTACTTTTGAGGTAATAGGTTTCATGTGTAAGAATTCTTTACTCCTGGCATTTAGATAATCGTGTATTGTTTTGTTTGTTTTTTTAATGATTTATTTATGTTCTGCCTGCTTGTATGTGTGTGAGAGGGTCAGGTCCCCTAGAACTGGAGTTATAGACAGTTGTGAGCTGTCATGTGGGTGCTGGGGATTAAACTCGGGTCCTCTGGAGAACACTAACCGCTGAGCCAGCTCTCTTTTGCATTCTCATCTCTATCATTTTAGTTTTCTTTTTAGATTTTTAAAGATTTATTTTCTATTTTTAACTATGTGTAGTGTGTATATGTCTGCGTGTGGGTATATGCACAGGCGTACCAGGGCCTGCAGAGGCCAGAGGTTCCAGATCCCGGTAGCTGGAGTTTTGGCAGCTGCTTCTGTCTGGTGTGATTAGTGGAAGTTGAACCAGGGTCCTCTGAGAAAGCAGATGTGTTCTTTACTGCTGAGTCATCTCCAGCCCCTCGTGTCCTTTTGAAAAACATTGTCTGTTTGTTTGTTTTTATAGTGTGTGTGTGTGTGTGTGTGTGTGTGTGTGTGTGTGTGTGTGTGTGTGTGTGTGTTCGTTCATGTGTATGCTCGTGCATGTGGGCATGCGCATGCCAGTACACATGTGTGGAGGTCTGAGGGCAACATGCTGAAGTCGATTCTCTCCACTGTGTGGGTTTTGGGGATAGACTTCGGCTTAGCAACGGGTACCCTTATCCACTGAGTCATCCCATTAGCCCCAGTGCCTGTACCATTGATAATATTACTTTAAATGCCCAAACCCCTAGTATCTCATTCAATGCCATAATTGGGTCGGGCTCTGATACTCGGCCTTCTTTCTTCAGACTTTTTTTTCTTGCCTCTTGGAATCCCTTATGTGCTTTCTGTTTAAGCTGCACATAACATCAGGACAGTAGATACTGAAGGTAATAAGGAGTTGTAATCAAGAGCTGGGTATTACATGATACAGTTTCTCTTACTCTTGTTGTTGCTCTGAATACTGAACACTTAAAACTCCTTTGGTGGCTTTTGTGTGTCTCTTTTCCTTTGGGTCTTCTCTTTGTCTTTGCCTGTCTCTTCCTGGCTGTAGCCGTACTTACTGGGGGTTTTGGCTGGAGTAAAGCGTACGACCCCTTCTTGCCACCCTCCTCTGTTTTTGAACTGTGCAATAGCTTCATATCTCAGAGAATGAACTTTGTACATTTTTCTTTTCTATTTTTTAAAAGATAGGTTTTTTTTTATGTGTATGGATGTTTTTCCTCGTGTATGTATGTGCACCACATGCAAGCCTGGTGCCCATGGAGGTCAGAAGTCAGTTGTGGGCTGCCATGTGGGTGCTGGGACTCAAACCCAGGTCCTCTGGAAGAGCAGCCAGCGCTCCTAACTATGCTGAGTCATCCCTCTACCCACCATGACATTTTTGGGTTTTTGAGAATGCAGCTTTTCTTGTCCTTCCCTCTCCCTGCTGTGAGAGAATCTACCAATGCCAATCTACCTATTGGTAATCTTGAGGATATTCTTGGGTTCACGCAGAGAAGGTCCCCACTACCCTCTGCCAGAGCTGCAGTGCTACCTCACTGGTGGTCCTAGGCGATAGCTTTAGCTTCCTTTATTCCTGCAGAGTCACCTTTTCTTGCTAAAAGGATGTGAGGAAAAGCCAGCCCCAGAAAGAGCAGCATCCTCTGTGAGATCCTGGCAATATCCCGGGGGAAACAAATTCAGCAGAAACAGCCCCTGTGACTTCTTCCTGTGCTGCCCTCTCACCCCAAAGCAGTTGCTGGTTTTCTTTTTTCAGAGGGTGAGAAAGGTCGGGTTTTTGAGACAGGGTTTCTCTGTGCAGCCCTGACTGTTCTAGAGCTCACTCTGTAGACCAGGCTGACCTTGAACTCAGATCCACCTACCTCTGCCTCCTGAGTGATGGGATTAAAGGTGTGCACTGCCACCATCCAGCTGCCAATTCTTCAATGCTATTTTTCCAAACTGGAGACTTCTGCCTCGGATAAACAAGTGCCTGGGCCCGAGTCTCCCTGAAGATGCTGTATTTCTTTTTTTTTTTTTTGGTTCTTTTTTTCGGAGCTGGGGACCGAACCCAGGGCCTTGCGCTTCCTAGGTAAGCGCTCTACCACTGAGCTAAATCCCCAGCCCCTATGCTGTATTTCTCTATCATGGCTTTTTCTTTCTCTTTCTCTTTTTTTTAAGTGTGGGAGCCGTGTTCATCTCAAGCTAAGGTCTTTTGTATCGAGTAGCTACTTTTCAGAGCATAGTGCATTGGGAGTATTCATTGCCGTCCTGACCTTTTCATTCATCCAGTTGTCATCTTTTGTCATAAAATACTCAGTTCTCACACGTGCACATGGATCTATTTAGGCTTCCTCTGTCTTGGTGAACTGCTTGCCTCCATTCTCAAACCATATTGTTTTATTACAATATTTTGTATGTTTTGATGTTTCGTGGTATATTTTCTTCTATTGGTAAAATTCCTTTGTGGGGAAGACCTAAATGATGCCCACCACTCCCTTCTGTGGTCTCAATAACAAATCAAACCACTGTCGGCCACAGTTCACCCTGGGAACCAATCAGTGAGTTTCTTGGGTTTCCTTACAGAGCATAGGTGAGAAGGTTTCCATACAGAGCATTGCTGGCAGGGCTCTGAGTGCTGCTCCCCACCCCCAACCCCGCAGGCTGCCCCTGGAAAGCCTTTGTCCAGCAAGGATGAGTGGTCCCTTTAGCTTCTACATGGGACATTCCTTCCTTTGCCCCATGTACCCAAGTGGGTAGCAGCACTCTTTCCACCCTTCCAAGAGGGGGTGTAAGCAGTCAGCAAGTCTGGCCAGGATAATCCTTAGGCAAGGGTATGTAAGTGAGCTCCCCAAGGTAGCAGTTGCTTGGCTTGGGGGACAGTCACTCTCAACATCTATTAACTTCATTTTAAAAATTGACTTTTCAGGGCTAGGGAGATGGTTCAGTGCTTAAGAGTGCTACTGCCCTCACAGGACCTGAGTTCTATTCCCCATACCTACATCTGATACTAACAAATCTTTTTGTAATTCTAAATATTCCACCCAGTAGCTTTGCATATTAATATTCTCAGGTCCCAGTTTACATGATAAAATTTATTCTCTTCCTTCATAATACTCAAGTGTGTTGGAGCCCACAAACCAACCAGAATGTCCCAGGAATACACTCAGTAGAAAGGAAGGTGGGTTAGGATCTTTAGTCTTTTGTCTCAAGGGAACTATACCAAATAAGAACTGTGGAGGCGTCCCAGAGGGAAAACTGAAAGACGTCTCATAGAGTGTAGGCTTGTCAGGGACAGCCGAAGCTGCTGACTTTGTATCGTCCTTTAGGAAAAAGACGCCTCTAAAACTCTTGGATATAAGTATGTCACAGACTGTTCTGCCCTCAGTTAAAAGCAGGTTGCTGAAATGCTGACTGCTCCCTGTAGCAGTGGTGAATGTTACGTCTCCAGTAACAAGTGACCCATTCCTTGCAGCAGTAAACAAAGAGAAACAGGATCTCTCTCCAGTGCTGCATGTTCACACGTGTGTCAGCACGGAAGCTGACTAGAACCATCAGTTCTTTCTGTTTTCCCCTTTCTAGCAACATCCTTTGTACAACGCAGAGAGGTGTAAAGTGTTCCAGTGTGACCTCACTAGAGATGACCTTCTTGACCACATCCCACCAGAGTCTGTGGATGCTGTCACATTGATCTTTGTGCTCTCGGCTGTGCACCCTGAGAAGATGCACCTCGTCTTACTAAATGTGTACAAGGTCAGTGCCCGGCTGTACTTGAGGACTGGCCACCTGTTTCCCTTTCCTGCCTTCACTGTAAGGCTGTGTGCTGCATTCCCAACATCTTCCCATTCCAGTGGGTAGACAGTAGCCAGTCTAGGGAGAAGGAGTCTGGCATAAAGCATCCCTTGTAGCTCTGGGTTTGTACAGTGCTTGACTGCTCTTCAGAGCGTCACCAGCCCCAGAGCAAGGAAGGATACGTAAGATGAGATGTAATTAAGTGGTCAAGAACAGTCAAAAGCCTAGATCCTAAACTGGGTCACTACTTGGTCAAGTTCCTTCACCTCTCCAAGCCTGTTTCTGTACCTGAAAAACGTTGGGATAATAATTCTGAGCTGGTGGCATTTGGGGAAGATTAAATAAGATGTTGGCATGTGCCCAGCACAGTGCTTCTACTCCTCTAAGTGCACCTCAAAGCCAGCCATTGTTACATTACTTCTACATCATGATTCCTCTTAAGATGGCAGGAACCCAAACTGCTGTGGCCACTAGGAGGCTGTGGTAGCAATGCCTGTAATCCGAGTACTTAGGACTGCAGTAGGGGGCTGTTGTAGCAGTGCCTGTAATCCGAGTACTTAGGACTGCAGTAGGGGGCTGTGGTAGCAGTGCCTGTAATCCGAGTACTTAGGACAGCAGTAGGAGGCTGTTGTAGCAGTGCCTGTAATCCGAGTACTTAGGACTGCAGTAGGGGGCTGTGGTAGCAGTGCCTGTAATCCGAGTACTTAGGACAGCAGTAGGAGGCTGTTGTAGCAGTGCCTGTAATCCGAGTACTTAGGACTGCAGTAGGAGGCTGTGGTAGCAGTGCCTGTAATCCGAGTACTTAGGACTGCAGTAGGAGGCTGTGGTAGCAGTGCCTGTAATCCGAGTACTTAGGACAGCAGTAGGAGGCTGTGGTAGCAATGCCTGTAATCCGAGTACTTAGGACTGCAGTAGGAGGCTGTGGTAGCGTGCCTGTAATCCGAGTACTTAGGACTGCAGTAGGGGGCTGTGGTAGCAGTGCCTGTAATCCGAGTACTTAGGACTGCAGTAAGAGTGCTGTGGTAACATGGCTGTAATCCGAGTACTTAGGACTGCAGTAGGAGGCTGTGAGTTCAAGGTCAGCCTAGCCCACTTTGTGAGTTCAAGAACAGCCTCAGCTATAGACTCTTTCTGAAAACAAACGAGCCAGCGTGAGAGTGTGCACCTTCAGCCTCAGGAGGGTCAAGAGTTCAAGGGCAAACTTGAAGTTGGCCTAGGTCACTTGATGCTCTGCCCAGAAAAAAGAGCCTCACCTGTTATGATTCCAGACAGGCTCTGCTCCCTCCGGGTGTTAAGCTGAGAGGACCAGGGAGCACTGCAGGGAGCACTACAGTGAAGAATTGCTGTGGAGGGGCCACTGAGGTGAGCTGGACACACCGCACACACAGTGTCAGCTAATGAAGTTGACAGTGGTGGCAGTGCACGACGCCCTTGATCCCAGGGCTTGGGAGGATCTCCCAGGCAGATTCCCAAGTTCAAGGCCAGCCTGGTCTACAGAGTGAGTTCCAGGTCAGCCAGAGAAACCCTCTCTTGAAACAAAAGAATCAATGAAACTAGTCATTACAAATGGTAAGTCGGGGCTGGGGATTTAGCTCAGTGGTAGAGCGCTTACCTAGGAAGCGCAAGGCCCTGGGTTCGGTCCCCAGCTCCAAAAAAAAAGAACCAAAAAAAAAAAAAAAAGGTAAGTCGGTGCATTCTGACAGGCACAGTGGCACCTGCTTATGATTTCAGCACCCAGGAGGTCAAGGCAGGAGGATTCTCAGTTTGAGGCCACCCTGAGCACGTGGGAGGACAAAACATGTACAGGCACGCTAAGAAATCTTCTCAGACGTTCTAACCTAAAGCCTGAGCGTTACTCCTTACCATTCTCACCAGTCGTCATGTGAGTATGAATGAGACCGTTGAGTATCTCATACTAACACATACAGGAGGCTGGTGGTTCTTTAAAAAGAGACAGGGTTTTAGGGGCACAATTCAATTTATATGGCATGTGAGAGGCCCTGCTTCAAACACTAATTCATAAAAGTAGCCTAAGAATTTTGAAACATTATATTTTGGGAAGATTACCTTTTGACCCAGACTTTCATAGCTGAGAGTCTAATTAAAAGGACTGAGGATGGGGCTGGGGATTTAGCTCAGTGGTAGAGCGCTTGCCTAGGAAGTGCAAGGCCCTGGGTTCGGTCCCCAGCTCCGAAAAAAAGAACCAAAAAAAAAAAAAAAAAAAAAAAGGACTGAGGATATGGCTATAAAAGTGCCACCACACGCTTTCCAAAGGAGGCAGAACTTGTCCCAAGAGATGGCATCTCTCATTGTAGAACAAGTGCTCTATGCTCGGCCCGGTGGTGTGGGTCTGTGGAACACCTCTCAGCCTTGAGGTATATAGGAGGTCTGTGGGCACTGTCTACACCACGGATGACAGACAGACTCGAGGGAAGGAAAGGACGATTTTCCTTATTCTTCCCACATGGTGCAGACCCCACATGGTCCCATACAAAGAGCAGGTGCACTTGGGCGGGGTGGGAGTCTCCCACAGGAGTGAGCCCTCAGAGCTCGAGTGGTCAGAAGCGGCCATCTGGGAGCTCAGCCTAGCGAAGGGGATGGCTCATGCCTTGCAGAAGGTGAAGCGTGTGCCTTATGTGCGTGCCTTTATATGGGTCCTGAAACTGTTATGCTCCACCATATCCAAAAATGACTTGTAGGGCATTTTATTTAGTTTTGATTTTTTGAGACAAGATCCTTTGCTATATAAACCGGGTGGGCCAGGTACTGTGTTGGCCAGGCTGACCTCAAACTCAGAATGATACTCCCGCCTGGGCCTCGTGAGCTCCGTGATTCCAGCTATGACCTCCCACACCTGTCATGTCTGTAAAGGCAACCGTTCATATTAAGGGTAGTTCGTGTGCCTTCTTTCACAGCCCCCACAGGTCTGTTTTAGTTCCTAGCATCATCAGATTATTTTATCTGACTGCACTATACACAGCCTGCTTTACTTTTACAGGTATTAAAACCAGGCAGAAGTGTCTTGTTCCGTGACTATGGGCTGAATGATCATGCCATGCTTAGATTTAAAGCCGGAAGCAAACTTGGAGAAAATTTCTATGTCAGACAGGATGGAACCAGATCATATTTTTTTACTGATGGTAAGAGGGGTGAGAGTCTCTCTCCTTAGAGTGTGTCACTCTCTGCTCTGTGTACTGACTCTCTGCTCTGTGTACTTACTGATGGTAAGAGGAGTGGAGAGTCTCCTTAGAGTATGTCACTCTCTGCTCTGTGTCCTTACTCTCTCTCTGTGTACTTACTGATGGTAAGAGGAGTGGAGAGTCTCCTTAGAGTGTGTCACTCTCTGCTCTGTACTTGACTGCACCATCAGTGGAGTGCTGCCTGGGCAGGTATGTGGCCATGCTAGCACACAAGTCCCAAGTCCTTAGAACAAGTTCTCATACACACCACTTAGCTAGCTCTGGCCTGTAGGGAGCCGAAAGGCCTCTGCTGACAGTGACCAGTGTTTGAGGCTCGCAGAGTAGACAGGCCTCAGACCTGTCATGTGATGCCAACAGGAGCTGTGCTGGGAAGGGGGGAGGAGGATCAGAAATTCACATCTCCCAATGAGTGTCTTAAGTTCCCATGGTGGTTTGAGGTACTTCCCCACACCCAAAGGCAGAAATCCTTCTTGAATAAAAGTGATTAGATCTGCTTTCAAGTAGCTAAATTTGCTATCAAAGATTACTGGGAGTGTAGCTTGGGCGATATAATGCTGACCTAGCATTGGTCAGATTCTGGGTTTAGTCCCCAGCACTGCATAAACTGGGGTGGTTGCATACAGGACTTGAACCAGCAATCCAGAGTTAGAAACAGGAAGATCAAGAGTTAAAAAGTCCAGCTGGAAAGAGCACTTGTTGCACTTGGCAGCCTGGTTCAGTTCCCCACACCCAGTGGTTTCTTAACCATCTGTAATTCCAGTTCCCAGAGATCAGACACCTCCTCTGACCAGGCCCCTGTGAGCAGCAGGCATGCACATGGTGCAAATGCTTCATGCAGGCAAAACTCTCATGCACAGAAAATAGATTAAGCCGTAGGTCATTCTGACCCTCAGCTTGTTCCTGGGCTGCATGAGACCCGTCTTAGAAAACAGTAACAAAGCTAGGTGCTTGTACCTGGGAAGATGATTCAGTTGATAAGGTGTTTGCTGTAGCCCCTTGTCATCCCTGTGAAAATCCAGGCATGGGGGCGTGGACCTGTAATCCTGGTGCTGGACGGCAGAGTCAGCAAAGATCCCTGGGGCTCGCCCGTCAGCTAGTTCTGTGGGGAGCGCCCACATTGGTGAGAAAAGTAAAAGTAAAGTGGCCCAGGACAGCCAGGGCTATCTCAAAGAGGCCCTCTCTCCCTGAAAAAAAAAAAAAAAGGTGTGTTTGTTGCATGGATGTTGAGAATTGCAGTGTCAAAGCTCTTGGGAGGCAGACGCAGATCTCTGTGAGTTTGAGGCCAGTGTGGTCTACAGAGTAACTTCCAGGACAGCCAGAGCTACACAGAGAAACCCTGTCTCGAAACACCATCACCACCACCCCCAAAAGAAAGCAAAGTGGAGGGCTGGAAAGATGGCTCAGTGGTGAAGAGTACCTCCAAAGGACCTGGGTTTGAATACCAGCAGCCACATGGTGACTAACAAGTCAAGTCTGTAATGGCTGCCATGGGCACCGCGTGGATGTGATGCAAACATCTGGCAAAACATCCATGAACGGAAATAAAAATGAATGTATTTTCTTAAAGTGGAAAATGTGACCAAAGAAACATTGCCCTCTGGCCTCTATGTATGTGTGCTATTGCACACAGGTGCACACAGACACACACATAACACATACTCCACATACAAGTTAATAATAAAAAATACTTTAAAAGGCATTTTGGATCAGAAAATGCCAAACATTTCCGTTTTTAAGTGTTTTGAGCATTAATTTTAAGTCTACCTAATAATCTGGAATAAAAGATGGTTGGTTTTTTTCTAGCTCTGTGGGTAGGGGTGAAGGGGCTCTTTTTTTTTTTTTTTTTTTTTTTGGTGATGCCGAGACTTGTCCCCAGGGCTTCAAGCATGCTAGGCAGGTGCACTGCCACTAATCCGTGTCCCTAGATCTTTACCTTTTAGTCTTAGGCTTAGGTTCTTTGTTTTGAGTTTTGTTTTGTTTTTTTCATTTCGCCTGTACCGTGTGCATGCCTGGTCTGTGCAGAAGTCACAGAGGATCTCCTGGGACTGAAGTTATGGGTAGTGGTGAGCCACCACGGAAACCAAGTCGATCTGCAAGAACAGCAGGTGCTAAGAACTGATGAGCCTGCACATCTGCAGCTCTGTGGTTTCTAGTTGTTTGTTTTTAAAACAAAACCTCAAGCCAGTAGCCCAGGCTATCCCTAACCTTATAGCAGTTCTGTGTCTGCCTCATATGTCTATTTCCTGACGTCATTCTAGATGTTAAAACTAAAAAACAAGTGTGCAATTAAATGTACCATGTCAGGTGGAAATGAAGATGAACTTAAGTTGTGGGAAATGGCCACATCTGGCTCAGTGCTTTAGAAGCCATCAGGAAGCCCTAGTGGTGTCTGCACAGTGCTCTAGAGCACAGCCACACAGTAGGGCCCTTAGTGGGGTCTGTGCTGTGTTCCCCAGTCCTTTATTCTACTTGTTTGGTTCATTTAACCTGTGTGATGTTTTGCTGGGGTGAAGTTGTCACTACCTGGTAATACACACACACACACACACACACACACACACACACACACCAATGCTGGTCACAGGTATCCTTCCTTTCTAGGAACAGGTTGAGCATGTGCAGACCTTTTCAATAGCTAGCTTGGGCTTTGTTTCTTTTTAGTCAGACTTCTGTATTTCCTAACACAAGAATAAGCCAAGATAGAATCTTTGTTGGTTCTTTAATTGGAGGTTTCCGTTTGGGTGTTAAGACCATGAGAAGTAGGAATGTGTTTGTTTTTAAAAAAAAGATAGAGTGAAGTAATGAAATATAAATGAGGAGTGAATGAATGAATGAATGAATGCAGAGAAAGCAAGCCTGCTAGCACAGCCTGTATTCCCAGCACTGGGGGAGTTGAGGCAAAAGTATTAAAGAGTTCAGGCCAGCCAGAGATGTAAAGTGAAATCCTGTCTCAAAAGTAAAAAAAAAAAAAAAAAAAAAAAATCAAAGAAGAAAAGTTTAAAAACAAAATCAATATTAGCATTGAAGTTTTCATTACAGAAACAAACCTTCCAGCTGTCTCAGCCCTCAAAGCTCATCCTGTTGCCTTCTAGAATTCCTGGCGAAGCTCTTTGTGGATGCAGGTTATGAAGAAGTGGTGAACGAGTATGTGTTTCGAGAGACAGTGAATAAAAAGGAGGGCCTGTGTGTGCCACGAGTTTTCCTTCAGAGCAAGTTCCGGAAGCCCCCGAAGGACCCAGCTCCTACCACTGACTCTGCTTCACTTTTAAGAAAAGAATTTTAAACTGTTTTGTATTTTTTTATATTCTGAATTTTTAAAAATTGCATGTGTTATTTTTGTACTAAGAACGAGTGAAGCCTGGGGAGCTGGCCCAGCAGGTAAAGGTGCATAGCTGTGCAGGCCAAGCAACCTGAGTGTGGTCCCAGCAGTCTGTCCAGGAATAAAGGCAGGGGGCTGGCTGTTGGATTCCAGCACCCACAGGGCTGCTCACCACACTTCCCCGCCCTTAATTCCAGGCCCGAGGCATTGAGTGCTCTCTTCTGGCCTCTGCAGGTGGTGCACAGACATACATGCAGGCAAAACACCCAAATTACAAAAGAAAAAACCCCAGGTTTGGCAATTTGAATTTATCCTCATATTCGTACCTCAAGACGAGAAGCAGAGAAGGAAGAATCATCCTGCAGCTCAGGACCAGCTCACCTGGGGTACACAGTGTGGCAGACCTAAGAGACCTGGCCTCACAGAGGTGGAGTGAGAGCTGCTGACAATTGTTTTCTGACCTCACATGTGCGCAAAGAAGTAAATAAAGTGAATTTGTGTGCACACTGTAGTAAAACAGAATTGTAAGTCCTAAAAGGAAAGTCTCTTGGTTCAGTTGTGTTCCCACAAGGGAAACGGGGGAGCCGAGTGTGCGATAGATGAATGGGTCTCAAATTTTGCCAGTAGTAATTTAAGACAGTTGTTGGCACACATACAGTCTTAAGCACTTAGCGAAGACTAATGCAAATGTGCATACCAATCGGGTGCTCGTGCTTGTTAATCTTTACATAAAGGATTAAATCTTGGGTCCTAACTGCCTGTAGCTCAGTTGGGAGAATGCCAAGAAACCCTGATTACATCCTCAGCCCTGAATTAACCAGGTATGGTGTCACCCACAATCCCAGCACTTGAAGGATAAAGGCAGGAAGACAATCAGTGCTGGGGGTGAGGCGACAGTGCGTGCTATGCAAGTGAGGAGCTAAATTGAATCCCACAAATCTGCCTAAAGCTGGGCATGGCACATGTCTGTAATCCCAGCAGTGGGGGCTGGGGACAGAAAAGTTTCCAAAGTGTGAAGGCCACCTAGCCAGGTATATTCAACCACACAGAGCAGAGATAACCTGGTGTAAAGGAGAAGGTCCAACCCCAGAGGTTATCCTACCTCCCACAGTGTCCCAGCACTGTGTGTCCCCTCTCACAGGAGAATATGTGCATACGTTCATCAAGTGTATAAAAGTCAGTGAGGTGAGAGCCAGCGATGTGGCTCAGCAGATCCGGGCTCAGCAGTTCAGTATTAGAGCCACGTTGTGGAAGGAGAATCACTTCCCACAGCTGTTCTCTGACCTCCATATGAGCACCATGGCTCACGTTTACACACAAAGTAAACATTTAAAAGAGGTTTTTTGGGGCTGGAGAGATGGCTCAGTGGTTAGGAGCACTGACTGCTCTTCCAGAGGTCCTGAGTTCAAATCCCAGCAACCACATGGTGGCTCACAACCATCTGTAATGAGATCTGATGCCCTCTTCTGGTGTGTCTGAAGACAGCTTCAGTGTACTTAGAAATAAATAAATCTTAAAAAAAAGAGAGACTGTCTCAGAAAAGCAATTCAAGATATATTTAAGTTCTTTATAAAAAAAAAAAAAGGTTTTTTTGTTGTCTTTTTTTTTTTTTTTTTTTTTTTTGGAACTGCTGTATAGACCAGACTGGCCTTGATTCACAGAAATCTGTCTCTTAAGTGCTGGAGTTAAGGGCATGTACCAGCGTGCCGCACCAAAGTTTCCTATCCGAAATTCAAGGTCATTCCTGGCTACACAGCAAGTTTGATGCCAGGCTTAGCATCAAACAAAACAAGACAAAAAGCCCAGGATTGAGTCTTGGTTGGAAACTTCATACAGTAGATGTCAGACATCTTCAGTTCTTTCATGGGTTATTGAAACTTTTTGCAATTGTTGCTGCTGAAAACACTACATAGGTCTGTGTAGTACAAAATGGAAACAGGTTTGTGGCTGTTTGAGAAATCGTTGGGAATTCTGTCCTAAACCTAAATCAAAATGTAATGACATTTAAAGAAACACAAGTCAGCAACTTGTGTGTGTGGGGGTGGGGGGGGTGAATAAATGTGGAGGCGTCCGTTCCGGAAGACGCTGTATCTTCCCCTCACTCTCTGCCTTATGTCCTGGACAGTCACTGACTGATGTGGGGCTTGTCATGGGCTCTCAGATCCCCCGTCCATACCTCAGTGTGGTGTGGGGTTGTACCCAGCTTTTTCTGTCTGGATGCTTGGGATTTGACCCCAGGTCCTTGTGCCTTCACCCCTTAACCACTACATGTTTGCTTACCGTGTGTATAGGCGGTTTGTTTGCACATGTCTGTATATTACATTCATGTGGTTCCCGTGAGGGCCAGAGCTGTCAGGTCCCTGGGACTGCAGTTACAGTGGAGTCTTGAGTCACTGGGTGCTGGGAATCGAACCTAGGTCCTGTGGAACAGCAACCAGTGCTCTTAACCACTGAGCCATTTCCAAGCCCCCCTAAACAGTGATCTTAAAAATCATCCTAACAATGCAATTTTAAAGTTTAGTAATTTGATATTTACATGCTAAGGACTTTGGTAGGAAAATATTAAGTCCTTGCTTGGCATAATTAAACCATTGTTCCTGGATGTCTTAATTTTGGGGTACTACTGCTATGAAGAAACACCATGACCAAAAGCAGAGTAGGAGGGAAGGGTTTACACTTCTACACCTGTAGTCCATTGTTGAAGGAAGTCAGGATAGGGACTTAAACAGGGCAGGAACCTGAAGGCAGGAGCTGATTCAGTGCGTGTACGTAATAAGACAACTTTTAGGAGTTCATTCTCTGTACTCTTTCAGGAGATCAACCTCAGGTTGTTTTAGAAAGGATTCAGGTTCAGTTCCCAGTACCATCTGTAGCTCCAGCCCCAGCACATCCAATGTCATCTGCCTTTGGTACCAGGCCCTTGTGGTGGACATGCATATATGCAGGCAAAATTCATGTTCGTGTGCATTAATAAACCCAAAAGCAATCTGTTGCTATTGTTACTTTGAGACAAGGTGTCCCTAGCCTGGCTAATAGCCCTGGTTGGCCTGAACACTCTGTAGGTCAGGCTGGCCCCTGCTGGGATGAAAAGCATGCACCACCCTGCCTAGCTAAGCTGGTCAGTATCTTGCTGCTTTTGTTGCTGTAGTAAGGATTGAACCCAGGCCCTCAAGTGCTGGGCATGTACTCTACTGCTGAGTGAATTCCCAATTAACTCAAAAACCCCAGGTCCTCAAGCTTTATCTGCTAAACGTCTTGCCAGCCTTTGTGTCCGTGTGTGGATGCCCTCTGTAATTGGCCAGTTGCCCTGGACGGGGAAGGGAAGGCCAACACCTATCTTCCCATCTGCCCAGTGCAGTTTCTCAAGAAACAGTTGATACTACTTCAGAGTTTGCATTTCACCTGTGAAAGGACATTGGCCTGGGCCCAGTTCCCTGTGGAGAAGCGGTGGCTAGAGAGGATTGCTGAGGCCCAAAGCTAATTTTGTAAACTATGGGGAACTCCCTAAATTAGTCCAGTGACCCATCTCCTGGGCACTGCCATATGTGACTTTTGAATTATGACACATGAAGTTCTTTCCTGCAAGCCTTTTCTGTGCTTGCAGAAAAAGTTGGTGAGAATATCCTCGTGAACACATGGCTGGCCAGGGCCTTGAAGAGGCATGGTCCTTGTGGGGATGCAGCTGGGCAGTAGCCACTGTGGTTCTGTCCTGGAGAGGAGAGGCGCTGACTCGGAACTCAGTTGTGCTTCCTGGCCGGCCTTCAGGACCATCTGTTTCAACTTGAGAGGAGCTCTTTTCTCTTGCTAGTCAGATACTCTATGTAATCTCTTCTTCAGAGGCTCAAAAAATGGCTGAGTAAGAACAAACCTGATAACATAGAAGAGTTTGGATTTGTTCATTTGGTTGGTTGGTTGGTTTTCTTTAAAATCTATTTCTAAAGGATGGACACCTATAAGAAATCACATAGGTCTCAGAGGAGGAGCCAGGAGGGTCTAGGGTCTCAGTTCAGTCCCTGGCCTCCACTAAAGGCATCCCATGCTGGCTTAGCCCAGGATGCTGCTCAAGGCCTCTTCCAAAAAGTCCATTCCGTGTAGGTCTAACTGCTACCTCAGACTGTGGCTGAGCCTGGTAAAGACAGAATAAAGTAGGAAGTGGGAAAGGCAGTGTGTGGTAGGGAAGCTCACCTGGGAATTCTGGCCCAGTTCTTTCACTTTTGAACCTCAGATTAGATTCCCCATGATAAAAAAAAAAAAAAAAAAAAACAAAAACAAAAAAAACAAAAAAACAAAAAAAAACCTTCAAAGTGTGAGGATTAAAGTGAAGTTTTGTGATGTGTGACTCAGGGTGAACTCTGTGTACACAGGCCTCATCTTGACGTGTTACTGTTTAACCTGCACACAAAGAGCTACAGAAAAGCAAATGCTTGCTTCAGGGATGTGACGGTGGGCACCCCTGCATGACAAGCATCCAGCTGAAGAAATGGCTGATCAATAGTCCAGAACCCCAATGTTCCGTCTAGCCACCGATCCCCCCAGCCAGGGTGACCACCACTCTGACTTCCAGCATCCACGCAGTTCCTTTCTGTTTTAAAATCTCCCCAAAAGAATTTAAAGATGACTTGTACAGAAACGGTGCTCTCCATCCACCATGCGGCTCTCAGGAATTGAACTCAGATCTTGGCAGCAGGCACTGTGATACGAGCCATCTCACTGAAGAGTGTGGCATTGCCTCGCCCATACAAAACAGACCCCAGAGACCTCCTGAGTCTGCCGAACACCACTACAGAAGATGCTGTGCGTATTGTACTAGTCAGAGTTGGAGGTGTGTGTATAAAACACCTCACAGTGTAAACTCTGTTCTCTACAAGACCCTATGCGCATATACGGTGGATGCTGCACTCCACAGTTAAACAGACTGCACACATGGATACGAACAAAATGTTACAGGCTCCGAGTCTGACCAGCCAGGAGCAAGTGGAGGACTTGCCCCATGCAATCAGCCATGTCCCCGAACCTAGGGCTGCCACCAGGGCTAGAGGAGACCGTCCACATCCGAGGGTTTTATCCATTCTATAAAGTCCAAATAGTATGAAAGTCAGTTACATGCAAGGTATTTCTAATATGTGTGATATTATGTGATTATATGTGATATTATGTCCAAATGTTCTAAACAGGTCACAAACCAGCTCCTCTTCAAGAAGGCTTAATTTCTGGAATCCTTGCAAATACCTTGGATTGAACTAGGCCACCACAAGGTGGTGTCAGATACTCAGTGTTCAAATTGACACCACCACCACCCCTCCCCCTTTATTTTATTTTTTTTCTTTTTCTTTTTTCTTTTTTTTTCGGAGCTGGGGACCAAACCTAGGGCCTTGCGCTTGCTAGGCAAGCGCTCTACCACTGAGCTAAATCCCCAACCCCAATTTTTTATTTTTATTTTTTAAATTTTTGCCAATGGTTAACTTGGTGCTAGACTTGAACTCAGAAATCCTCCTGCCTCTGTGCTAGGATTAAAGCTGTGTGCCGCCAAGGCAGAGCCTCTGTAACAGTTACACAGGGAGCATTTTTCTTGTCATTACAGAGGAAGGAAAGGATTGCTACAGATGTGCTTTCTAGGTCAACATCAGCTGGCGAGAGCAATTCACTGGACAAAACGAAATGGGATGCCTTTACCCATTCTTCAGTCTGCTTCTGTGTTCTGTAGTCAGTTTGCTCCCAGCTAAAGCTTCGCCTTTTAGGCAATCTCTGAGGAACCGACTGGGCAATCAGAAGCTTTTCCACGTGGACAGATAGAATAGACCCCATAGACCCCTTTTCTTGGTAAATGGCTCCACGGAGGTACCACGTGTGAGATTAAGGTGGAGCAATGTCGGGGCTGTATCCTGGATACAGGTCTGCCTCACGCATTACTCATAGTGGTCTTTTGTGCTTTGGGGGGGGGGGGCAAAGGTTACGCAGGCTGGAGGTCAGAAGAACCACCTTCCAAGAGTTGGTTCTCTCCACCATGTGAACCCCAGGGTGGAACACAGACCCTCAGACTTGGTGGTGGGTGTCTCGATGGGCTGAGCCCTCTCCTGGCCCCAGTATCCTGTAGCTGGTTTTCCCGTCCACAGTTGCCACAGAGGACATGGAAATGGGGAAAAGGTAAAGCAAGGGTTACGCAGAAGAACCATGTTTTCTGTTGGGAAGAAAATGTTTCCTGCAAACTTCTATATATTCTCTTTCCAAGAGCAAATAATTTATTAGAAATAAAGTTAGGCCGGGTAGTGGTAGCACACGCCTTTAATCCCAGCAGTCCGGAGGTAGAGGCAGGCCTGGTCTACAGAGTGAGTTCCAGGACAGCCCGGCTCACACAGAGAAGCCCTGTCTCAAAAACAAAACCAAATAAAGTTAAGACATTTTTTTCCAGTTTTCTTTCCTGCTCTTTTCAAATGTGTGACATTTTGTTACATGTTCAGTGGGTGCCATGAGAGTACAGGGCCCCGTGGATCACTGTAGCTGGAGCACCAGGCCGGGAGAGAAGGCAGTGCAGATGCATGCTGGGAGGTCGGGAATGCCGTCATGGTTTCAAGGATTAGCATAGAAGGGACTCAGCACAGCACCTGGACTGGACGGTGCTGGGTAATTTTATGTAAACCTGACACAAGCTAGTCATCTGAGGGGAGGGAACCTCAATTAAGAAAACACCTCCAAGGGGCTGGGGATTTAGCTCAGTGGTGGAGCGCTTACCTAGGAAGCGCAAGGCCCTGGGTTCGGTCCCCAGCTCCGAAAAAAAGAACCAAAAAAAAAAAAAAAAAAAAAAAAAGAAAGAAAACACCTTCCAAGCTCGGTGTGGTGATGCACACCTTTAATCCCAGCGCTTGAGAGGCAGAGGCAGGGGTTCTAGTGAGACCAGCTTGGTCTATATAGTGAGTAGCAAGGACAGCTAGAGCCAAGCTACATAGTGAAACCCTGCCTCAAAACAGAAGGAAAGAAAGAAAGGGGGGGGGGACAGACGGAAGGAAGGAAGGAAAGAAGGAAAGGGAGAAAGGGAAGGAAGGAAGGGAAAGGAAAGGAAAGGCCTCAAAAGAACAGGCAAGCCTGTAGGACATTTTCTCAATTAGTGATGATATGGGAGGGCCCCGCCCATTGTGGGTGGTGCCCTCCTGAGCTGGTGCCCTATAAGAAAGCAGGCTGAGCACACCAGTATAAGTAAGCTAGTAAGCACCGCCCTTCTGGCCTCTGCCCTGTTTGAGTTCCTGTCCTGGCTTCCTTCAATGATGAACAGTTGGGACAGATGAACAGATGGACATGTAAGCCAAATATATCCTTTCCCTGTTTTTGGCCATAGTTTTGTCACAGCATTAGGAATGCTGACTGAGACACAGGGAGGGGTTTTGGGAACCACGAATGCGACAGCCACCACGGTTGTTTAGAAGGAATTTTTCCACATTTTCACAAGGAAGCTGAGACCTGGGCACTGCCACAGGGACGAGAACGTGAACATGATTGCTTCCTAGTATCCTGCCAGTTGTGATCAAGACTGGCAAAGCGAGGTGATTCCCCAAGGAGTTAACAGCTGCTACCAAAGTGGCCAATTACAACTCAAAATGATTAGAAACGAAATCAAGACTCTTTTCTGCTTGTAAAACTTATTTTGTTTAAAAATTCTGATGTGGGACTGGAGAGATGGCTCAGCAGTTAAGAGCACTGACTGCTCTTCCATAGGCCCTGAGTTCAATTCCTAGCAACTACATGGTGGCTCACAGAACACCTGTAATGGGATCTGATGCCCTCTTCTGGTGTGTCTGAGGACAGCTACAGTGTGCTCATAAAATCTCTTTTTAAAAACATTCTGATGTGTGTGTGTGTGTGTGTGTGTGTGTGTGTGTATGCACATGCCAGGAGAAGAGTGTGGGGTCCCCTGGAGCTAGAGTTACAGGGATTATGGGATCTGAACCCAGGTCCTCTGGATAGCAATTTCTGCTCATCTTTCCTGCTGCCTCAGGATGATATTCTTGATGACAATGTTTTTCTTTCAGCACTTTGAATATATAAATGACCTATAAGACTTCTGCTGGGAAATTGATTAAGATGAGCATATTAGTGCCCACTGATTATCCCAGCACTGGGAAGCTGAGGCAGGAGATCATGAGTTCAAGACTAACCTGGGCTACATGGGAAGGCCCTATTAAATAAAAGAAAAAGAGAAAATGTGCTGTTAGTACAAAAGTCAGCTACGGTGGCTTGTTTTTCTAATTTTGTCTTGTATTTCCCTTGCTTTACAGTGCTAGGGGTCAAACCTTTCACAAACCAGGCAACCACTGAGTCCAACACCATTTGTATATTCTATTTTGTAACCAGGTGACCCAGGAAGACCCTAAACTTGGAATCTTCCAACTTCAGTCTCCCACAGAGCTGGAATTCTAGACCTGTCTTGTACTTTTGACAGATTGAATATGATAGCCCTTGTATAGGATCTTTTGTTGTTTGAGACATAAATTTATGTAGTCCAGGCTAGCCTCTGAGTCCCTATGAAGAGAATCTAACACTGAATTCCTGAGCCTCCTGCCTAGAGGATCCTTCATAGTCAAATCTATTAAGATCCTTTGAGCTTCCTAGACTTGATCTCTATCTTCCCAGAGATTTGGAAAGTTTCTACAAGTTTTCATATTATTTTGGGACAGGGTCTCCCAATGTAGCTGTCTGTCCAGCACTTGCTGTGTAGATGAAGCCAGCATTAATCCCACCCGGCTCCTCCCGACTCTGCCTTCCACTGGGGCACCATGTTGACTTCAGCAGCTGTTCCATTGCATAGGATTTCCAGGGTGCTCGACTTCTCTCCTCCTTAAGGAACCCTGTTCTGTTAGTGCTCACTTGTTTAATTGTGACCCTCGGGTTCAAAGGCTTGCGTCATCATTTTAATTTTCCGGTCCCTCTCCTCTTATATGGCTAGGTTGCTTCCAAAGGCCTTCTTCAGGCTCAGGAACTCCTTGTTTTGTTTGAGCAGGGTCCTGCTGCATAGCCTCAGATGGTGTTAGAGTCGCTGTGTAGCCCAGGCTGGCATGGAAATTGCTCTGCCTCCTGAGAGCTGGGAGTCCACGTGTGTGCTGTGCCCATCTGTCAGTTTTTCCTTATTATTTTCATTGGGTTATATTATGTTCTTTGCACATGGTATTGGGTTCTACAAGGTCATTTTCACTCAAGTAAATACATGATTTTATGTATCTGTGCAAAAATCTCAAATCCCTAGCAGAGAAGACAAGCTGAATTTACTTAGTTATGTCCAGCTGAATATACTTTCTTGCAAAGAACACAACATTCTTCTATATAGTTAAAACTGATGTGTGGATATACTACATTTCTTTATCTATTCCTTTATTAATGACATTTAACTTACTACTGTGCACAGTGCTTGCAGTAAACTGTAATGAGCAAGTCTGTCTCTGATACATTATTGACTTAAGTCCTTTGGCTAAACTCACAGAAGTGCTAGAGGTGGGTGTAGTTATGATTTTGGAATTTTGGTTTCTTTAAAAAGCATAAGCATATTATAAGAATGTTTTCATTTCATGTTTAATCCCAGTCGTGGGCTATGGGGCTGCTTCAGACTGTCCTCAGCAGCTGACTGTGATTTGCCTCGAGCTCTAACAGAGGTCGTGATTTTGTCAGCTGCAAACGGTTTCTGCAATTGCATGCTGTTTGGAATTCTGGGGACTCTTCAGAGACTGTATAAGGCATGGTGAGCTGTTGGTTGGTTGTTGGTGGTCATGGTTTGTTAAGTAGTCATGCACAAAGAAGAAACAACAAGAAGAAATTAGATATCCTGACTGTGAAGATCAAACTTGCCCCAGTCATCAGGAAGTAGTCTAATGATAAGACCACCCTTTCCCAACTCCTGCCTTTATTCAGGGACCTCTTTCCCTTCCTCTCCTTTTTTCTTTCTTATCTAGTGTTAGGAGGTAAAGGGGGCGATATAAAAGGGGTGGCCATGTGCTGTGTTGTGTGTCTGCCTCGGAGGGGCAGTCTGAACACCTCTGTAATGGAGGCCCTCGGTCCACACTTTCCCTGTTAGGGAACAACAATGGGATCTGGGATGATTGCTGTGTTCCCGGTCTCAGGTGTGCCCAGTCTCCTGTGTTTCAAAGCGCTGCTGGAGTTACTGCTGGGAGTTGGGAATGAGGTGAGGGGGTGAGGGGTAGGTCTTCAGTCAGAGATTGCCCTCAGGGGATCCATCCAAAGGTCTAGAGGAATCCTGTTTGGTTCCTAGAGAGTACAGGAGGGGCTGAGAGAGAGGAGGCCTTCTCTGGGAGATTCAGGTGGGGCTCTTTATGATGGCCTCCCCCTGCAGCAATCCTTGATGGAAGAGATGGTCCTTGCTTGTCCAAACAGGTTTATTTGGTGACAAACATGAATGTATACAGTTTACACAGGGTGAACCAGGAATTAAATGCCTTTTTCAGGGGCTGGAGAGATGGCTCAGCGGTTAAGAGCACTGACTGCTCTTCCAGAGGTCCTGAGTTCAAATCCCAGCAACCACATGGTGGCTCACAGCCATCTGTAATGGGATCCGATGCGCTCTTCTGGTGTGTCTGAAGACAGCTGCAGTGTATCCATATACATTAAGACATTATATAAGTCTTTTTTTTTTTTTTAAATTCCTTTTTCGGGAAGGGATGCCCAGGAAGGGAAGCTCATTGGCTGAATACTCAGGCCCATCTCAATACCTCATTAGCATGGAGAACTCCAGGTTTTCATGCTACACAACTTTTCTCAGATAGATGTGAGTCCGGTGGCTTAGAATCCTCCAGACAGATCAGAGAAGGCGAAAACCTGCTGACAGGGGAGTCTCCCATTTGCCCCAGGCTATGGTGGGCTTCACCTTACTTAGAGCTTTCCCACAGTGACGTGTGGAAGAAAAACCCACAAAGTAGGGAAAGCCACAGCTGAGTCAGATGGAAGACGTTTTAGCTTTTTGACAAACCTCCATAACCTTCCCTAGACTAGCGTTTTACATTCCAAGTAACAGTATATAAGGTTCCCTTTTGTCTGTGTCCACACCAACACTGCTGACTTGTTTCCTTGATGGTGATTGCCATTGTGATTGGGCTAAGTTAGAGTCTTAATGGTTTTTTTTGTTTGTTTGTTGTTTTTTTGGTTCTTTTTTTCGGAGCTGGGGACCGAACCCAGGGCCTTGCGCTTCCTAGGCAAGCGCTCTACCACTGAGCTAAATCCCCAGCCCCGAGTCTTAATGTTTTAATTTTCATTTCTCTGATGCAAGGGTTGAATTTTTTTTGTGTGTTTACATTGACCATTTGTATTTTCATCTTTTTGAAATGTGAGTGTGTGTTCACCTATGAGGTGCCTGGATAGACGCGCGTGTGTGTGTGTGTGTGTGTGTGTGTGTGTGTGTGTGTGTGTGTAGGCCTGAGGAGAACCTCAGGTATCATCTAGGCCTGATATTTGAGACCGAGTCTTTCATTGGCCTGGGGGTCACAACTTGGGTTAGTTTGGCTGTGCAGCGGGTTCCAGGGATCCTCTGGTCTCTGTCTTGGGTGGCAGGCGTCTGCTTCACGTGGGTTCTGGTGCGAGCCCAGGCCCTGATGTTTGCTTTCCCGGCTGGGCACCTTCCAGGCTCTGTACTTCACCGTTCGAGTAATAGTTATCCACTTCATTCACCCACTTATCAGTTGATGTCCCTAATTTCTTGTTCTTTAGTTGTGGGGTTTGTTAGCATTCTGTCTAAGCTCCACCCCCACAGTTACCTGGCAACAACCAGGCGTGCCTGACGCTATAAAAGGGGCTGCTTGCCCCCTCCTCGCTCTCTTGCTCTTGTTCTCTCTTGCTCTCTCTTGCCTTCTTGCTCTTCCCTTTTGCCCCTTCTCTCCACGTGCTCATGGCCGGCCTCTACTCCTCTACTTCCCAACTCTCTCTCTATCTCTACACTACCCTCTTAACTCCCCTCCCCATGCTCTGAGTGAACTCTATTCTATACTATACCGTTGTGTGGCTGGTTCCTCGGGGGAGGGATGTCTCAGCATGAGCCCACTGAAGCATCCCCTTTCCTCAGACCTCACAGAACATATCCCCCCTCTCTTTATCTTTTTATCAATACAACCTTGGTGCCGAAACCCGGGACATATCCTCTCTTTATCTTTTCACAAACACATCAGGGTTTGGTTTTTTTTAAAGCCCTTTGTATATTGTATTTTTACTTTTTTTTTTTTTTTTTTTTTTTGTTCCTTTTTTCGGAGCTGGGGACCGAACCCAGGGCCTTGCGCTTCCTAGGCAAGCGCTCTACCACTGAGCTAAATCCCCAACCCCGTATTTTTACATTTTTAAAGCGTGTGTGTGTGTGTGTGTGTGTGTGTGTGTGTGTGTGTGTGTGTGTGCGTGTACGCATGCGTGCGTCTGCTTGTTCATGTATGTGTATAGAGTCCAGAGGCATCAGATATTATGGAGCTGGAAGTTACAAGTGGTTTTGAGCCACCTGATGTGGGTACCGGGAATCTTTTTTTTTTTCTTTTTCTCCCCCCCCCCCCCGCCCCCCCCCGGAGCTGGGGACCAAATCCAGGGCTCTACCACTGAGCTAAATCCCCAACCCCGACAGGAATCTTTTTCAAGTTTTTTTTTTGTTTTTGTTTTTGTTTTTTTTTCCAGAGCTGGGGACCGAACCCAGGACCTTGCTCGTGCTAGGCAAGCGCTCTACCGCTGAGCTAAATCCCCAACCCCACCAGGAATCTTTTTATATTCTAGATATCAGTCCATATCAGATGACTAGCTAGCAAGGCTTTTGTTCCATTTCGTGGGTTGTCTCTTCATTTAATCAACTTTTACATTTGTGTGAACAGAAGCTTCCTGATTTTGTGAGGACCACTTGAAAACATTGCTTATTGGAGACTGGCCTGCGCTACATGAATCCAAGCCATCCAGGGCCACTTGACATGGCTGTCTCAGAAAAGAGAGGGGCACGGGTATGGGGGTTGGGAATCCAGAGAGCAGAAAGGAAGAGACTTCCAGACCAGCTGGAGTTACTTGGTGACACCCTATCCTAACTCCTCCCCACTCCTGAAACAATAAAAAGATGTTGACTGTAGTAGGGGTAAGGGTTGGGCCTCTATAGTCCAGTGTGTGGGAGGCTGAGGCAATGGATGGGCAGCCTGAGACCAGCCTATTGTTACTGGAGAGCCTGTCTCAAAGGAAAGAAAGGAGCCCTTAGCATCAGACTAGTCAGGGCCATTGGGAGGGTTGAGATATGAAGACACAACTTTCCAAGTCAGCCATGACATCTGAGAAGCTGAGCCTAGCACTCCTGCAGGCAGAGTGATCACTTTGTGTGAGGGTCCTTTCTCTGCACCATGGCAACAGGGCCTGTCCCTTTACAGTGAGCATCAACACTCAGCAGGGAGCCATCAAACCACTGGGAAAAGGGAAGGAACTTTCAGTTCTTCCTATAATGACAGTCAGAAACGGCTCACCATGACTACCTCCAGTAGGAAAGTGACAGGGACCAGCCACTGTGTCTGCTGAGGCATTCCTGGCTTCTTTAGCATGGTGCTTCTGCATAGCAGAAGATGCCTCAGAGGGAGAACCTGCCAGATGGCCTGTAAACCTTGGTGTGTGCCCCCCACCTGCATGCGTGCGCGCACACACAGACACATACACAGACACAGACACAGACACACACACACACACACACACACACACACACACACACACACACTGTTCATTGCCCGTTTTTGACTGACTTTGTGAAGTACAGAAAAATGAGTTAGACCGTGTTGAATTACTCTTCTGGTACGCAGGCTGGTGGGCCACCATTAACTGATTGGAACCTTTGTGCAAACTTAGTAGCCAGCCCTGGGTAAGTGTGTTGCCTCAAAGCTTGGTGCGGTCCTTTGGTGGAAGGTGCTTTCCGCCCCTTAGGTCTTCCTGGGTAGGATTGCTCAGTAAGCAGAGCCACAGGGGAATCAGGCCTCCAGCTCCCGGCACCTCTGTGCACTGTGAGAACCACACTGCTCAGCTGGGCAGGCCCAGAGCTCAGGCTGCAGGAAGGATTTGTTCCCTGTCTGTCCCATATGCCCCTCATAGCAACAGTGCCAGAAAACACAAAACTCTTCCTTCAACACTAAATTATATATTTTTGTCTAGAAACTGAGCCTGCTGTGAATGTGAAATCTGAAATAAACACCAGATCTTAATTTCCTCACAGAATAGAGACCTTCTGAGAAGAAATGGCACAATAAGGTCTGTGAAGAAGAAACATTGTGGTGGAGGGTGAGAAGGAAGTGGACTCTGCCCTGGGATTCCTGGTCTTTGAGTCCATGGAAAAGAGGGTTCCACCAGCAGGTACAGCATGGCGACCACACTGTCCCTTTTTAAAAATTGGATATTTTATGTATTTACATTTCAAATGTTATCCCCTTTCCTCCTCTCCTATGCCCCCTCCCCCTGCTTCTATGAAGATGTTCCCACTCCTACCCACCCACTCCCACCTTCCCACCTTGGCATTCCCATACACTGGGGAAATGAGCCTTCACAGGACCAAGGGCTTTTCCTCCTATTGGTGCCAGACAAGGCCATCCTCTGCTACATATGCGGATGGAGCCATGGGTCTGTCCATGTGTATTCTTTGGGTGGTAGTTTAGTCCCTGGGAGCTCTGGGGGTCTGGTTGGTTGATATTGTTGTTCTTCCTGTGGGATTGCAAACCCCTTCAGCTCCTTCAGTCCTTCCTCTAACTCCTCCATTGAGGTCCCTGTGCTCAGTCCAATGGTTGGCTGCAAGCATCCTCATCTGTATCAGTAAGGCTCTGGCAGAGCCTCTCAGGAGACATCTATATCAGGCTCCTGTCAGCAAGCACTTCTTGGCATCAGCAATAGTGACTGAGTTTGGTGGCTGCATATGGGATGGATCCCCAGGTTGGGGCAGTCTCTGATAGCCTTTCCTTCAGTCCCTGCTCCACCCTTTGTCCCTGTATTTCCTCCCATGACTATTTTGTTCCCCCTTCTAAGAAGGACTGAAGCACTTTGGTCATCCTGCTTCTTGAGCTTCATGTGGTCTGTGAATTGTATCTTGGGTAATTTGAGCTTTTGGGCTAATATCCACTTATCAGTGAGTGCGTACCATGTGTGTTCTTTTGCGGCTGGGTTACCTCACTCAGGATGATATTTTCTAGTTCCATTCATTTGCCAAAGAATTTCATGAAGTCATTGTTTTTTAATAGCTTTAGTAGTACTCCATTGTGTAAATGTATCCACTCCTCTGTTGAAGGATGTCTGCGTTACCCCTGTCTCTTTTGCTGCAGATATAAACTCACAGTTACTTATAGGAAATTGCTTGAAATGTCATCTGGGCCATTTTCTCTCTCACATCTCTGGAGTCCTTAAAAATATGCATTTAATTTTTTCATGAGCTTTCTGATTGGTTAGTTGGTTGGTTTTGGGGTGTATGTGGCTTACTTTTTTGGAGGCAGAGTCTCTCTGTGTATCCCTGTCTGGCCTACCTAGACCAGGCTAGCCTCAAACTCACAGAGACCTGCCTGGCTGTGCCTCCCAGTGTGGATTAAAATTGAGAGGCCCCACAGCCATCTCCACCTGATTTTTTGAGACCGAATCTTTCACTGAGCTTGAAGTTCATTGATTCTACTAGGCTGGCTGGATAAATGAACTACTGAAATCTACCAATCTGGTACTGGGGTACAGATGTGTGCCCTGCACCCTGCTTGTGTGTGGGTGGTGGGTTCTGAACTTAGAATTCATACTTTTGTGACAGGGACTTTACAAACTGAGCCATGGCCCCGCCCAGCAAGTTGCATTTAAAAAATAAATATTCATTTATTTTTCTTTATGTGTAGAAGTTTTTAACCTGTGTGTACTTATGTGTACCACACTCATTCCTGGTTCCTGTGGTGGCCGGTCAAGGGTGTCAGATGCTTAGGGAGGGAAGAAAACAGAGAGGGTCTGGGAAGAGTGAGCTGGTGCTGAGCCATGGCAACGAAAAGGGACTAATGAAAAGAGCTAGAAAGGCAGGCTAGGGAGATGGCTCAGTGGTTAGAGCACTGACTGCTCTTCCAGAGGTCCTGAGTTCAATTCCCAGCAACCACACGGTGGCTCACAACCATCTGTAATGGGATCTGATGCCCTCTTCTGGTGTGTCTGAAGACAGCTACAGTGTACTCATATAAATAAAATAAATTAAAAAAAAAAAGAACTAGAAAGGCCCACACAGAATCTGGTGGTTTTGTTTTGTCTTGAAACAGAAACTCTTGTTGCCTAGGCTGGCCTTGAACTCTGTGGCTAGGATAGCCTTGAACTTGAGATCATCCTTCCCTACCTCCACAGTGCTATGATTACAGGGATCACTACCATGCCTGGTTTATCTAGTGCTAGGGACTGAGCCAGGTTCATGCACACGAGGCTACAATTAAGGTTCATCTCCAACCCCCAAATCTCGGCATCCACTCCCACTCAGGATCCTGCTTGGTAGTGGCTTTGACTCCGAGAATCTGGGAGGGACCATGAGATTTTATATTTTTACCTAAGACTCCTACCTCCTCGTCCTGATTCTCCTTGTCTACCTTTTCCTCCAAATATGGTCTTTCACACCCAAAGCTGGCCTCAACTCAATAAGAGCCAAAGACGGCCTTATGTCTATGACCCTCCTACCTCTGCCAGAGTGCTGGCACTGCAGACCTGAGCCATCATATCCAGCTTACGTGGAGCTTTGGGATGAAGCCCAGGGCTTTGAGCATGCTCTGCAAGCCCTACCGTCTGCAGTGAATTGCAGTCTTCTGAGCTGTGGACCAGACCTGGAGTAAACTAAGTTCCCCTTCGGCCTTAGACTAGTCGAGTAAGGCCTTTTGGTTAAACAGATTCCGAACTAATCTTCTGCTGTCTCGCATGACCCCTTTCAGGCTGGGCCCCAGCGTCACCTCCTCTAGGAAACCCTCCGCCATGCCTGGGTCTAACAGTGTGTCCTGTCAGTCTGGCTGGGAGCCGCTCTTTTCATGGCCCATGCCCAACTGAGCCACACCTCTGCCACACTGCACTGCCATCAGTGCCTAAAGTGCCCGTGTCCTTGTCACTGGCACAGCACCTGGCAACACCAACAGAAGACAATAATTTATTATGGTCAAAGGTGAGGGGTCTTGGCCTAGAACAGTGGTTCTCAGCCTTCCTGATGCTGTGACCCTTAGGACAGTTGCTCGGGGTGTGCTGACCCCAACCATAAAATTATTTCATTGCTGCTTCATAACTAATTTTGCTACTGTTGTGAATTATAATATAAATGTCTGACATACAGGATTTCTGATATGCTCCCCACCAGTGGGGTCAGATTGAGAACTCCTGGCCTAGGACCATGGTTTCACGTTAGCTTGAATGACAAGTCCCACCATGGAAGAAACGACAGGAACCGTCACAGTTGTCACAGTTACAGAACAAAACAAAGACATGGCGCAAATCATTGTGTTTCCCAAACACATCCGTGGAATCAGGGTTAGAGGAGTTGTAGATGTGCAAGGTCATTTCTGCTCTAACCGTTAAGTGTCATCCCTGTCACCACCCCACCTCCACCCCTGCCCAGCCCACCCCCATCCAGGGGCTGAACCCGTAAATGTTACTTTATTGCAGTCTTAGCTTCCGGCTTCAGGTGGCCATGAAGCCTTCCTTTGTCAAGCCTTGCGATCTCTCCTGGTCAGGAGGACGTTGGTTAGGTAAGGCCCAGAGGTTGAAGACCCCTGAGCACTGGAAGGGCCCAGCAGAGCCCTGCATCGTCAGCTCTGGTCTGCAGCATCCCATCTCTCCACAGCGTTACCGTTTGGTGAGCTGAGGTCGAGAGCCTCAGGCTCTTAGTGGGCACAGCCTCTTCAGAGAACGAGACTCGAAGGAACTCAGTACAGGGGCCGGAGAGTTGCCTTTGTGGTTAAGAGCACTGGCTGCTCTTCTGGAGGACCCAGGGTCGGTTCCCAGCACACACATGGAATCATTCATAACTTCAGTCCAAGGGAATCTGGGACAACGTAAAAATGCAAAGGATTCTGTTGTAAATATTTGTGGCATAAATGACTAGAAGGACAAGCTAGAAATGGGAGCTTGGCAAGTAACACGGCGAGCTCCTGAACAGGACTGATAGGCCAGGCTATGCTTATTCTTGGGGCTACACCGATCCACTTGGCTCTGGTCATGGCCCGAATTGTATCTTCCTCAAGTTCCTACAGTGCAGCCCTGGCTGTGTCTGGGAGGTAACTGGGAAGTGGAGATTGGTACTTAGTTCAAGGTCCTCCTCAGATACACAGTGAGTTAGAGACCTGCTTGGGCTGCACACAAACTTCTTTTCAAAGAAACAGTGGGAGACATGGCCGAGGGCCACAGATGTAGTCACTCAGTGGAAGTGGACAGAAGTAACGAAGACTAAGTGAAGTCAGAAGTCTGGAGGCCTAATCCAATAAGACTGGAGCCTTTAGGAGAGGCACCAGAATGAATGTGCACAGACAGGGCTGTGCAAGGACTATGTGGGAAAGTGACCCTGGGCACATCAGGGAGCCAGGCCTCTGGAGAAAGCAAAGCTGCCTGCAGCAGCCCTGAAGCCTTCGGAACTAAGAAAACAGCCTGACGCGACTGCAGCCACCCGGTCTGAGGTGTGTGGCAGTGACAGCCCTGGTGACTAACCTGGTTTCTAGGCCAGTTTTCACAGAGCTCTCCTTTGCAAGTCAGTGAGGCTCCTGTCCTCCGCTCCCTCACGGCCAGGGCTAGAGCACCTCCTCTGGATAGGGAGTTTTGCTGGGAAGCTGGAGAAGGAAGACGCTCCTAAGACCCAAGTGATAATTGTCAAAGGGACATGTCTGGATTCCAAGACTTGGCTCTTGGGTAATGTTTTCTCCTGTCCACTTGGGCCTCAGTTTCTCCACAGATAGAACAAGGTCAGCTGAGCACATGGCACGGGGCTGTAATCCCATCGCTAAGGAAACTAGGTCGGAGGATGGTCACCTCTGAGGCTGCATAGTAGGTTCCAGGACAGGCTTCCACATCAGGCAGCTTACTGTAATTCTAGTGTCGGGATGCTGTGACCTTTGCTGGCCGCTGCGTGCATATGGTACACACAAACTCATGAGGACACACACGTACACACACACACACACATTGTTTTTTTGTTTTGTTTTGTTTTGTTTTGTTTTCGGAGCTGGGGACCGAACCCAGGGCCTTGTGCTTGCTAGGCAAGCGCTCTACCACTGAGCTAAATCCCCAACCCCCACACACACGTTTAAAACTGAGCCGAGCACAGTGGTGAACTCCAGTAATACCAGGATTCAGGAGGATCACCACACATTCTAGGCCAACCTGGATAAGGATGAGTTCAGGCCATCCTGGGTCACAGAGATGCTTTATCTTAACCCTCCCCCAAATGCAGTTGTCACGAGCAGTCCCTCTCTGCAGCTCATAAGATCACCTTCATCAATTTTATTTTTTTAGTGCTGGGATTCAAAGTCTCATGCATGCTGGGTGAATAGTCCACCCGAGCTACAGCCACAGTCTAATTTATTTACTTTTCTTTCTTATCCTGGGTGTTTTGAGACAGCATCTCACTAAGTTGTTCAGGCTGGCCTCACACTCACTCTGTAGCCCAGGCAAGCTTTGAACTCATGATCCTCTTCCCTCACCCCTGCAACAGAGTCCTGCACCACCAGGGCTAGCTCACACTGAACGTTGACTACGACCACAAATTGATAAAATCTGATTGAGAAGTAATTAAGATTGGGTATCGAGAGACGGCTGCGTGGATTCCACATACTCTTTAAATGGCTGAATTCCATATGATCTTTAAAACTCAGAAAATTATGACGTTATTTGTAATCCTGCTGCACAGTGGGAGCCATGGCTGGCAGTGCTGGCATCTCTGGGAGCTTATTGGAAAAGCAGTCTCAAGGCCCAGCCAGACCTACTAAATTAGATTCTATGTATTAACAAGCCCGTAAGTGTTTCCTGTACATGATGCTCTGGGCTGCACCGGCGATTCTTAACCATGGCTGTATGCTGGGCAAAACAGCCACACACAAAAAGTAAAAACAAATCTTAAAAAATGTAGGTTTCATCTCCAAAGATTCTTATTGTTTATTAGGATCTGTGATTTAAATTAGTTCTAGAATAGGCCAGGCTGCACGATCGCAGCACTCAGGAGGCAGAACAGGAAGGTAGCTGCAGGTTCAAGACCAGCCTGGAACAGATAATGAGCTGCAGTCCAGCCAGCACTAAATAGTGACACGTTGTCTCAGATACAAGATAAGCCCTGGTGATGGGGACGAGACCGAAGGCTTTAAGGACTAAAGCACATGTCTGTAATGCCCACACTTGGGAAGCTGAGGCAGGAGGATGAGAAATTAAAGGTTATTTCCAGCTACATAGTTGGGAGGAGGAGGAGGAAGAGGAGGAGGAAGAGGAAGAGAAGGAGGAGGAGGATGAGGAGGAGGAGGAAGAGGAAGAGGAGGAGGAGGAGAAATAGAGCTGACAGTAGCCAGGCAAAGGCCTAAAGTCTGCACTTGGGAGGTGGGTGCAGAAGGATCAGGAGTTTGAGGCCAGTCTCAGCAACACAGACACTCTGAGGCCAATCTAGACTACAAAGTAAGACTCCCATCGAGAGTGGTGGAGTGGATGCAAAGAATGTATTACTCTCAGGGCTGGGGATTTAGCTCAGTGGTAGAGCACTTGCCTAGGAAGCGAAAGGCCCTGGGTTCGGTCCCCAGCTCCAAAAAAAAAGAACAAAAAAAAAGAATGTATTACTCTCAACGAAAAACCCACGGAGATTGTCAGTCCGGTGTGTAACCCTGAGTTCCATCCCTAGAATCCGTGTGGTGGAAGGAGAGAAGCCTTGTCCTGGAGGCAAGCTGTCTTCAGCGTGTATACCATGCTGTGCCCCTCCCCCATACAGAGAGACAGTGTGTTCTTTTTTTTTTTTTTTTTTTTGGTTCTTTTTTTCGGAGCTGGGGACCGAACCCAGGGCCTTGCGCTTCCTAGGTAAGCGCTCTACCACTGAGCCAAATCCCCAGCCCCGACAGTGTGTTCTTAAAGCAGCACAGTACGGATTAATCTCAGGGTTAAGGACATAATCTAGTAGTGGTTAAAAAGCAATGCAGTAAGACCAAGCACAGTGTGTCCTGGAAACGCGTGTGTGTGTGTGTGTGTGTGTGTGTGTGTGTGTGTGTGTGTGTGTGTGTGCGCGCGCGCGCATGTGCGCGCCCGCACGCGCACGCTGCTTTAACAACTAGTTCTTTGAGAAAGAAAAACAAGTAGGCTTGATGTATGGCATTGGCCAGTGTCTATGGTGTAGACACTCCCAGCATGACCTCAGCCAGTTTGAAAGGGTCTGGGGAAGTTAACAGTAGGCTCCCTCAGGCAGGGGAGAGCCAGATGCAGACATTCCACTGGTCCAGTTTGTCCATAAGATGCACAGTGTTAAATTGACTGCCTCAGGGACCAGGGCCACCAGATGCACCAGCATTGCATGTTTGTGACCACGCCCGCCAGGACCAGCCAGCCGTGGTGGGCCCACTTTTCTGCTCCCAGGCTGGCAGGTCTAGATTCAGCCAGGCCTGCTGCAGACAGTTGACAAACAGGTGGTGTGGCATCTCGGCTCTTGTGCAGGAGAGGGCAGGGGAAACTGCACTGCTCCCTCAGTTGGCAGATACTGACTCCAAATAAGCATGGGGTTCCTGCCTACTGCCACTGCCATTCTTAGCCTGCCTTCCTGTCTCCCGTGATCACCCACACAGTCTTTCTCCACCTTCACTGAGCCAGGCCCTCCTTCTGTGAGCCTCCAATATCTTTCCAGTAAGTTCCATTCTGTTTAGCACCTAATGTCGAATATCATGGCTGCCAAATCTTTCCTGATTACCACCAGTCCTTATGCAAGGGAGTGTAACCCTTGGGCACAGGAACGCCAACAAGTCATGTCAACCATAGATGATTACCAAATTCATTCTCTGGGCTTGGAATGGGATTCTGGGAGTATGGACTCAGCCGCTCCTTCAAGGTTTGCCCAGTATTTTTACTTTTTGTGGGTGCTGGGGAGTGAACCCTCTTGGCCTTGCCAGATGAGCACTGTACCGATGAGCGACACCCCAGATCCATGCCTGCCAACTCTTTGGGAGGTTTCAGAATAGCCAGGGAACAAACCGTTGTGCAAGTCACTGCCTGTTGCCCAGTGCTGTGAGAAAAGAGTGCTTCCTGTGGGCTCCGTCCTCCCTGGCCCACGGTTCTCCACCTTGGAGGAGCACTCTCTCCCCACACTAGGCAAAGCACAGTGAGAGGTGGTAGAATGCTGTGTGAGCTTGTCCATGCTCCACGTACTCACTTGTGTCATCATTCAGCACCCAGTAGGACCATTTCTTTCTGGGGACAAGGGGTGAAGCATAGAAACGGGGGTGCCAGTAGCCCAAAACCGTCCTAAAACAAATGGGAGAATGGACTGGAGAAGAGAGCTGCTTTAGCTCCCAAAGTCAGGAAAGGGCATTCTGGGAAAATAACTCAGACAGAGGGAGAGCCAGCCATATGAGGAAGAGCAAGTCACCTTGCCAGTCAGAGGGAAAAGCAGAGACAAAGACCTCACAGGGAGGCAGCTTGAGACCCGGGAGCCTAGAGGTCTAGTGTGACTGTAGGAAAGCAAGGTGCAGGCCACGTTTGACTCAGGGCTGGTGGGCACCAAGGAGTTTATATGTTTATGATGAACAGGAAGTGGTCAGCAGGAAGGGTCATCAGGTCTGACTGGGTTTAGGAAGTCCACTGTGGCTATGGTAGGGAGAATGGACTATCATGGGCCAACCACGGAGGCAGGAGCCTAGCTGGCAGGGGGTAGGGAGGCGAGCGATAGTGGCACCAGAAAGCCATCTGGTGTGCACGGCTGTGCTTGATTGTAGGAGCTGTCCCCAAAAGCCTCTAGCCAGAATCTGTCACTGCAACCCAGAAACAGTGTTTACTTGCCAAAAAACAAACTCTCTACATTTATTCTGAAACTGTAGTAACTACAGGGCAACTCCTCTTCCCACCTTCCCTGTTAACCCATGATCACCCCCAGCAATTAACCTCTGTAATGTGTTCAGCCCACCTGCTCTGCCACCCTCTTGTAGATTACCAACTCCAGTGTTAAGAATTTTTATCACTGATGTTTTTGAGACGAGATCTCTCTGTAGCCTGAACTGTCTTTGAATGTCTATGTAGATCAAACTGATCAGTCTGCCTCCATCCACTAGCAGGCTGGGATTACTGGTATGTTTCACTACAGCCCGCCCTCCCAACTTGATTTTATATATTACCAGATGTAGAGGGATGAGATGGATTTCTGGAACAAAATTTCACGTGAAAGTTATTAAATGCTTCTATATAATGTAAATACCCTACATCCTTTATTATTTGCAGGAATATATTCACATACCCGTTTATCTGTCCATGCATCCATGCATCCATGCATCCATGCATCCATGCATCCATCCATCATCCATCCATCCATCCATCCATCCATCCATCACCATGTCTAGTTCATTCTTTGGTGGATAGGAGTTGGAGACTGAGGCAAATGGTACAGACTTTACCCTCTCTGGGAGGCTCATCTGCCGATTTCATCATGGCTGGCTCTTTATTGGGACCACATTGTTACTTCTGATGTGATCACTCCTGCCTTTAGTGGATGGGGACTATATTGAGAAAGGAATGGTTCCCCTATGGATATGATATGTAGCAGCAGATAGCAGAGCTGGGGCCGAAGCCCACCCTGCTCAACTCAAAACTCCGTGCTCAGGCCCAGGGGTGGAGCTCAGTGGAGGAGCGTTTGCCCAGCAAGTCCGAGGCCTTGGATTCAGTTTTCCGAAATGCAATTAATAATTCACTTATTCATTAAAATAAATTTCAAATATTTTAAAACAGATGTAGTGGTACATCCCTGTGATTTCAGCATTTCTGAAGTAGAGGCAGGAGGATCAAGACTGTTCATGGCCAGACTCGGGAGACAGCTCAGCAGGTAAGAGCACTTTGTTGCTTCACAACCATCCGGAGCTCTGTCCTCTGCAGAACAGGAGCGAATGGGTTCAATGGGTCTCAGTCAGCTAGAAGTCTTACAGCTCTTAGAAGAGAAACAAGGTTTGGGCAGCCTTCAGGAAAGGTAGCTGAGGTCTTGCTACTGGTAGGGGTGGTGGCAGCAACAGTGTCATCAGCAAGGGTGGCAGCGGTGTGAGCATGGCCTGCCAGGCAGGTCTAAGGCCCCGCGATGAATGCTTTGGGATAGAGAACCCTTCCCCAAGTGTTACAGCTCAGTAAAACAGCCACTCCCAGACAGTTTTGGTAAAATAATTTGTGTACTTTATTCCATGAGGACAAGGACTTTTTACACATTGAGGAGGGAGAGGGTGGGATTTAGGGGTAGAGGTTTCCTATTGGCTCAGTTTGAGATGCTAGTGCTACGCTATTTGCATGGGGAGGGATGCCAGGTGTTTTCACTATGTGACTAATTGTCCCGGTCCCATCAGTGGGGTGTCATGGTTACTGTTCCAGAGCAGGTAGATGTAGGCAGGGAATGGCTCTATTCCTACCATTCTCAATTCTGAGATTCACAGGGTCTGAGCTCACTCAGCCTTATCTGTCTAGTGGCGAGGTCCACTTCCCCACATAGTGCTGTAAACCTTTAATTCCAGCACCAAGGAGGCAGAGGTAGGAGGATCTCTATGAGTTATAAGCCAATTTGGTCTATATAAAAAGTTCTAGGACACCCAGAGCTACAGAGACCCTACCTTAAAAAGAAATAACTTCGTGACCAGCCTCATCTATATACCTATAATTCCAGCATTCAGAAGGCTGAGGCAGGAGAACTACTGTGAATTCAAGGCCAGAGCAACATGAGACCTGGTATCAAAAATCAAAACCAGGGCTGGTAGAAGGAGAAAATGGACTCATAGTTAAAGTGATAATCAAACTAAACCACAGGGAAGGATCCACAGGCCACGCCCCTCTTGGTCAAATAAGATAAAAAGGTATGTCCTGGAGTGACAGAAAAGTCATGTCCAGCTGAGAGGGCCCACGCAGCATCGAGGAGTCAGGAAAACAGTCCTCCTGTTGCTGAGTGAGTGGTTTTTTAACTTAACTTCAGCTTGATTTAGTAATGGCAGGACAGAATGCCTTTCAGTATGTCCTGTTTCACTCTCAGGAGAGTGTTCGATGACTTACAGAATGGAGTCCATGCTTTATCACAAACTAAGCTGGATGCTAGTGACTGCAGGCTGTGCTTTGAACACACAAAAGGTGCAATTGAGCAGAGCTGCACGGCCGGCAGGTCAGGCTACTAAATACATTGTTCGTTTATATCTTTAATTATGATTGTTTTACACATGATCTCAGAGCCCGTTGCTGGCTGTGAATTCTTGACCCTCCTGTGTCACCTCCCAGGATCCCAGGACTGTATACCACAGACCCGGCTAGGATGACCGTTAAGATATAAGCCCATTCTAAACTAAACTGTGTGTAGCCTGGAAATGACTTAGGGATTCAGGAGTTGAGAAGAGCACGGGAGAGCTCAAGTCACACAGCTTGGGGGTGGGGGCCAGCTGGGGGCGCTGACAGCTTTACTTGTCTCACTGCAGTGAGGGGGTGGGAGGAGCTCTGGACTGTGTAAGAGTGGACCGCGAGCTGAACACAGCATTCATGCACTGCTCCCAACTATGGATGTCACATGACTAGCTGCTTCAAGTTCCTGCAACCCTGATGCCTCTGATATAACAGGACTATAACCCTTTCTCACCTAAGTTTGTTTAGTTGGGTTTTGTTTGTTTTTTTTTTAAAGATGTATTTATTTATTATATGTAAGTACACTGTAGCTGTCTTCAGACACACCAGAAGAGGGCATCAGATCTCATTACAGATGGTTGTGAGCCACCATGTGGTTGCTGGGATTTGAACTCAGGACCTCTGGAAGAGCAGCCAGTGCTCTTAACCACTGAGCCATCTCTCCAGCCCTTTGTTTTTGTTTGTTTGTTTGTTTGGTTGGTTGGTTTTTAACAGCAGCGGGAAACAATGTCATTCGACATTTGCCAGAATCCATAGATCGGGTTTTCTTTGTTTTGGTGATTGGCACAGAGTCTCACTATGTTACCTTGGCTGCATTGGAACCTGTTATGTAGACAGGCTAACCTTCCAAGTGTTGAGATTAAGGCATATGCCACTGTCTTAGGGTTTCTGTTGTTGTGATGAAACACCAAAAGCAAAAGCAAGTTGGGACTTCCATAATTACTGAAGCAAGCCAGGACAGGAACCAAAGGGCAGGAACCCAAAGGCAGGAGCTGGTGCAGAGGCCATGGAGAGTGCTGCTTTCTGGCTTGCTCTCCATGGCTTACTCAGCCTGCTTTCTTATAGAACCCAGGACCACCAGTCCAGGGATGGCACCACCTACAGTAGGCTGGACCCTCCCCATCAATCAAAGAAGATGCTTCCCAGTTGGGTCTCATGGAGACATTTCCTCCTTTCACAGAGCCTAGCTTGCGTCGAGCTGACATAAGACTAGCCACCACAGCCATCACGCCCGGCTTCTTTATTCTTTAGATAAGGCCTGGCTGGCCTGTTTTTTGCTATGTAGTCCAGGCTAGCTTTAAATTCTTGACAATTCCTCTGTATCCAAAGAGCTGGGATTATAGCTATAAAGCCCAAAGACTGTCTGATACCAAGAGTGATCTGATTTTCTTTCCAGGAAACAATACCCTACCCCACCCCCACCCCCCCAAAAAAAAACAAGCAAGGAAAACGCCTGCCTGTAATCTCAGCACGGGGAAGGCTAAGGCAGGAAGACTGTTTTTGTAGTAGTTTTTAATCCCAATCCAGGATTTGTACCCCACCTTCAATCATTCAGTTTCCAGATAAAAGACACAACTTTCATATTTACAACAAGCCTTAAACAGCACAAGAGCCGGGCGGATATCTATGCCCTATGCTATTACACTCTACTTCCCTATCGATAACCCTGAGTTATTACTATGTTTCATCTGGGCTGCTCTTAACTCCAATTGGCCTGCCCTCAGGGCTGACTCCTAACCCATGGTGTCTTTCTCCTCCATTTTCCCTTCTTCTCCCTCTCCTCATGGTCTCTCCTCCCCACCTAAACTGGTGACCACAGAGCTTGATGGAATTAAAACTGCTCTTAGGGTTTTTTGGTTTTTTGTTTTTTTGTTTTTTTGTTTTTTTTGCCCAAGCTGTGTTTTATTTTCATTGATCATATAAATAATTTTTATATGATTTCAGGGCAAATAGGTGAGATATCTCAGTTCTCTGCCCAGCCATAGGCTGTGAACATCTTTATTCACCAATCAGAAATAACTTGGGGGTCAAGGTCACATAGTGTCACTCTCTTGTCTCTGGGTCACAGGGGGCCTGCACTTAGCATTACAACACATAGCAAGGCTTTCCTGAATTCCAGAGTAAGTTGAAGGCTAGCCCAGGCTGGTAACAAAACCCACTGAAGCTGAGTCTAGGTAGAGGAAGCCACACATGCTATGGTGGGGCAGGGGAACTGTACTGCCCTCCGTTTTGGACGTAAAACCCTTCTCCAGGATGAAATGCCACTCATTTCTAAAACCTGCTCAGCTGCTGTGCATGGTGTTTACACAGGCGCACACACTGCACTCCTAGTACTTGGAAGGCTCAGGAGAGGGAATGGCTTTGAGTTTAAGGCCAACCTGTGTACGGTCAGACCTTACCCCACTCCCAGGGTTTGCTCTGTGGGTAGAGCACCTGAAAAAAATTTCTTCTTTCCTGGAAATGCCACAGCTGTAGCTCTTCCATGTGCACACAAAGTGAGGGGGCACAGGGAAGTCCTCATAAACTGGGCAGGAAGCAAGGCCTGCAGGGGGTTGGTTCCTCAGTTATTGTTGGTTGTTCTGGGAAATTCCCCCGTGGAAACTGTGACTTTTGTTTCGCTTTTCCCTTTTCTGGCTTAGTCATGCCCTGAGGTGCAGGTGTCCTGACTCCCAACTGTTAATTTCCTCAGGTATCTCTTCTAGCCCTGCACAAACATCCTCCTGGGGGAGGAAAGCTCTCCTTGGCCTTCTGCTTCAGTGCCTGCCTTACCCAGGCCTCCTCCTGCTTCACGTGTGTGCCCGGCTTTCCTCTTCTCCGTTTCTAACCTGGACTCAGGCCTCACCGTGGGCCTCTAGGATCTACTTTGAACATCTCCTTTTCTCAACCTGTAGGCTTTCTCCATTTACAAGGTCCCCTCTTGTTCCCAAACTCCATGCAGATCCTGTCTGGCATTCGGTCAGCTTTAAGCTGTAGAGTTTAGAGGTACTCCAGGCAGGCATGCTGAGAGGGCTGAAAATCCAGCATTCAGGAGAGTTTGAGACCAGCCTCAAACTGTGGGGTTTATAGTAAGATCTTGACTTAGAAATATGCTCAGAAAACAAACCCCACCATTTTCTCCTTCATATTCAGAACCTGCCAATAATATATATACATACCTGTAAACCAGCGCACATGTGGACACAGCACAGCATGAAGAGAAGAAAGGCTAAATGTGAGGGGCTGAGGAGGACTGGATAAAGATGAACACAATAATGACAGAGGATATAACGTTAACTGTTTTCCTAGTTTTAACCCTGTCATGGATTTTTTGGTTTTGGTGGTCATGGTTTGAATAGGCATGATCCCCATAGACTCACGTGTTTGAATGCTTGGCCCATAGGAAGTGGCACTACTAGGAGGTGTGGCCTTGTTGGAGTAGGTGTGGTCTTATTGGAGGAAGTGGGTCACTGTCAGGGCAGGCTTTAAGGGCTCCTAGGATTAAGCTGCTCCTAGTGTCTCCTGCTGTCTGCAGATCAAGATGTAGAATTCTCAGCTATCTCTCCAGCACTATGTCTGCCTGCATGCTGCTGTGCTCCCCACCATGAAGATAACGGACCAAATCTCTGGACGTGAAGCCAGCCCTAATGAAATGTTTTCTGTTATAAGAGTTGCCATGGTCATGGTATCGCTTCACAGAAATGAAACCCAAACTAAGACCGGTGCGTAAGTGCACAGAGTATATTCAGTAGGGAGGTGTGAGGTCCAGTGTGCAGCTCCACACTGAGAATGGCATTCGAACCCTGTAGACGTTTTCTGAGATGTGTGGACTTCCGGGTAATTTTGGCGTGTGGTGTTTTTTATAATAAAGTTTTTACAAATTTTAAGCATAGGGCTATAGTTTAGCTCTAGAGTACCTGCTGAGAATGTGTGAAGCCCCAGGTTTGATCCCCTACCTAGGGAGTAGGGGAGGAGAAGAGAAGAGGAGTAGGGGTAGGGGGAGAGAGAGGGGGAAGAGGAAAGGGGGCTTGGAGATAGCATTTTCCCCTGTTGTTTAAGACAAGACAGGAATACTCAAAGCCAAGTGTCAAACCAGTCCAAACTAGGACTGAAGCTATTTCCCCAGTAGAGTAGTTCTCATGATGTCCTCAAAGCCAGAGAGGTCAAGGGTAGAAGTGGAGACACCTCAGAGGAGTAAGGAAAACCAGTCTGGGGGAAGCTGAGAACATCAGGCAGGGCAGAGGTGTGGTATCCTTCTGGTACCACTTAACAGGAGACAACTAATGTCAGCAGGTGGCCTGTCACCTGAGACTCTGCCCACGGTGACACACATCTTCAATCCCAGTGCTCAGGAGGCAGGGGCAGCTGGATCTCTGAATGTTCTAGGACAAGGTGATCTACAGACAGCCAGTTTCAGGATGTCAGGGCCACATCGTGAGAACCTGCCTCAAAAACAAAAGGCAAAAAACCGATGTCATTGATAGGAACCCCAAAGCAGCAAAAACATCTTAGCAGGGATTTTTTTTTTTTTTTTTTTGGTTCTTTTTTTCGGAGCTGGGGACCGAACCCAGGGCCTTGCGCTTCCTAGGTAAGTGCTCTACCACTGAGCTAAATCCCCAGCCCCCTTAGCAGGGATTTTGCTCGTTTGCTTGTTTTGTTTGTTTGTTTGTTTGAGAGGGTCTTTGTGTAACCCTGGCTGTCCTGGAGCTCTGTACATAGACCAGGCTGGCCCTGAACTCAAAGAGAGATCTGCTTGCCTTTGCCTCCTGAGTGTTGAGATTAAAGATGTGTGCCACTACTATTGGCTCAAAAATATTTCTTCTTTTTGAAGTGAGTTTGTTTTCTAAACATTCAGTTTCCGTTTTATTTATGAGCATGTGCCACATATCTGTAGGTATTTGTGGAGGCCAGAAGATGTGTCATATCTCCTGGAGCTGGAGTTACAGGAAAGTTATAAGCCACGTGACGTGTGCTGGAAAGCAACCTTGGCTCTTCTAGAAGAGCAGCGCTCTAACCTCTGTGCCAGCTTCCTCTTATCTTTAAGTTGGCGTTGTACAGATTGGAACTTTTCCATAATGTCTGCACTTACAAGTCTTGGTTTGTACCCAGCCTAGCAAATCAATGAGCTTCATGTTTAGGGAGAGACCCTTTCCCAAAAACATAAAAGGTGAAGATAATTGAGGAAAGAGGCTTCAAACATAGGCTTCTACATACATGTACACACATGTGCATGCCTACCCACATAGTCACATGCACACACCCCCTAACAAGTCCACACACCCTCCACACACACCTCCTGCTGAGTTCTCTGCCCTGACCTTCCTGTGAGTCAAGGGACCTGAGTCTAATTCAATTTCTAACACAAATGAAGGTTCTTGTCAGAGGGCAGCGGCCACAGCGCAGGACAGTTTGGTAACACGCTGATGTTACAAAATCACAGAAATGAACAGATGCCTTTGAGTTGAGTGCAGAACCAGCAATTGGGGTATCTATGTCTATTATATCTGCCTCCCTATCTCACATGGCTGCAGGAGTCCATAGGGCTGAGGGGATGTTACCTGGGTATGGCTCTGTACCTGGCCTTGGGCCTTCTCTGCCTGACTAATTGCTATGCCCTGTCCCAGAGAATTTCATCTACACCACTAGATGTGTCACATGATCCTTCGTTTAGAATAAATATAGGGGCCACCGAGATGGCTCAGCAGACAGAGGTATTTGCTGCCAACAGCCAATACCAGACAAACTGTGTGTCCTACCTACACAGTACAAGGAGAGAACTGACTCCTGAGAGGGGATCTCTGGCCTCTGTGAGTATGGTGGCACACATGTGTGCACGTATACATGAGTAAATACATGTATGTAAATAACTAGAATAAAATCTGAATTCCTTGCCCCCACGTGCCAGCACTGCGTAGTCCACACTGCAGGTCTTAGATTTACCTTGCTTTGCTCTCTCTCCTGCACCCGTTCTTCCTTACTCTACCCACTCCTGCCTTCCCTTAGCACATTGCCACCTCAGGACTTCTGCACACAATGCTTCAGTCACTAAAGTGGTCTTCCCTGAAAGCTAGGGCACATGTGATTTGTCGTCTGATACCCTTCAGGTCTGGGCATGCTAAGAGCCTGTGTTCTAACCACAATGGCACCTCCATACCATGACCCTTCCTCCTCTGTTTTTCTCCTCAGCATTGATCAAACCAGATGTAGGTTGTTTTTCTTTTCTTGCCTGACTCTGCAGTAGAATGTAGGCTCTATAACGGCGGTGAGTCCATGCCTTTTGTTCACAGAAGTCACTTGACATCTGAGGGTGTTCAGCTGCTAAATACCCAGTAAGTATTTGTCAGGTAGATAAATGGACAGACAGCTGAGTGATTCCTTACCTCCCACCATCTGTATTTGTGATCGCTAAGCTTCATGATAAACTTGACTGGATTTAGAATCACCTCTGAGACACACACACACCTCTGGCCAGCCTAGGAGAGCGTCTCTAGAGAGATTTAACTGAGTGAAGAACCACACCGAGGGTAGGTGTCACTGTCCCAGGAGCTGGGGTCCTACACCGAATTAAAGGGGGGAAAGGAGAACATCAGCTGAGTGTTGACGGCCTACTGTGTGCTTTCCTGATTCGTCCAGAAGAGGGCACTCTCTTGATCCAACTGCCATGCCTTCCCTGCCTGGGTGAGCTGCACCTTTAAACTGGACTCAGTCACAGCGCTTAGACATCTCTCTTTCTCTGTCTCCCTCTCCCTCTCCCTCTTCCTCTCTCTCTCACACACACACTTACTCACTCACTCCATGGTTTTCCAGAATTTTGAAGAGAAAAAGAAAAAAAATGAGGCAAGGGTCTCACTATATAACCCCAACTGGCCTGAAACTTGTTATGTAGACCACACTGGCCTGAGTTCACAGAAACCCCCTGCTTCTACTTCCTAAATGCTGCCATAATGAATTTCCAGAGGAACACACAGTGAATATGGCTTAGAAAGAGCATTATTTTTGCAAAAAGGACCCGGCAAGGTCCAAATGGGCTACCAAGCACACCAGGATAGGAAGCTCTTAAAACAAAACCAAAAACAAAGTATATGTCCAGGAGCATTTTGCCTGCGTGTTTCATGTCTGTGCACCACACGCATGCAGTGTGTCTGGGACAGATCCCCCTGGGACAGAAGGTTGTTAAAGCTGCCACGTGGGTTCTGGGGATAGAGTCTGAGTCACCTGGAAGAGCAGCCAGTGTTCTTAACTGCCAGGCCATCTCTCCAGTCCCTGGGCTTTTGTCCCAGGGCAGGTAGTAACTGTGTGTGTCCCCCATTAGCTGGTGTCCAACCTCACAGTCTTTCAAGATTGGCTAGTTTTAAAAGAAATTAAAAGAAAATTAAAGAGATTCCAAGAATGGGTTAGATGTGAACAAGCATTTTATTGGTGGGAGGGAATTCGAACATCTGCATTAAGCTGTCACAAGATGGGGGCGATAAATAGATGAACACAATGAAATCTTACAAGGTGAGAGAGTGAACAAGTTCTGAATTCCTTGTGCTAAACAAAAGTTTTAGAGTGCTTGGCAGATAAGACTAATATTAGCTGAGTATCTTAATCCCAGCATCCAAGAGGCAGAAGCTTGTGGATCTCTGTGAGGGCAAATCTGATCTATCTACATAGCTAGACCCTGTCTCCAAAAAAAAAAAAAAAAGGCTAACATTTAATGTCGCTTACCCTGCTGAGACTAAAGGCATGTGTCACCCTGCCTAGCATGAAAAAGATTCCAAGGACCATCAGCACAGCTGTCCTGCTGAAGACGGAAATGTGATACCGGGAGATGCTGGGGCTGCCACTGAGCGTTTAGTAAATAAACCAAGTGGGTATAAATGGAAACACGCTGAAGCTCAGGCTCGAGGGGAGGACCAAGGATGGGCCCCTCTGTGGGAGCTCAGCTCGTTTGCTTGCCCCGGACATCAGATGTGGACAACACAGGCACAGCAATGTGACAGGGCTGCAGAAGGGAGGGTCACAGAGGACGGTAGACTTCATCCACACAGGCCCTGGGAGATGTCCCAACCAGGGAGGACCAGGCCAGCGCAAGCCTAGCCTGACACACGTCTTTGCTGTCGTCCCGCCCAGATTACACCACTTCTAAAGGGCAGCTGGGAAGCACGGAGCTGTGAGTTTTATCTGGGAAGATTTTCCTCCTGAGGGAGTGGTAATAAGGCAGATTACAAACACAGGCGGCATATTTCTCCCACTGTGTGGGGTTAAACAAACCTTTACAGGGCAATAAAAATAAATTAAACACCAGTGGAATCTTTAAGCAAAATACTTCTCAGGATTTTTGACTAAGGCATTCCACCTGTGTTAATCAGACTTTTTAAATTTTTCTTATTTAATGTGTATAGGTGTTCTGTATGTTGTATACCACATGTGTGCCTTCTAGCCAACAGAGGCTAGAAGACAGCATCAGGAGCCCCTGGAACTGGAGACATTCTTAACTGCCGTGCAGTCCTGGGAAATTAACCTAGGTCCTCTGTCTCAATTCTGTCTGACCAGTTCTCAACCTATCGAAAGGGCCTCGACCCTCACAGGGTGACATATCAGACATCCTGGGTATCAGATATTTGCATTATGATTCATAACAGTAGCAAAATTAGTTATAAAATAGCAATGAAAATAATTTTATGGTTGGGGTCACCACAACATGAGGGACTGTTTTAAAGACTTATACAGCATTGGGAAAGTTGAGAATCCCTGCCCTAGAATATCACCCAGTGCCACCTCTCCAGCCCCTAATCATCACTGTGACAAATACATGAGAGAAATAAGGGAAGATTTACTTTAGCTCCTAGTTTTAGTTCATGCCTTGGACTTGAGGCAAGCCTTGAACATTATGGCGTCAGGAGCAGATAATGGAGGCTGTTCACCTCACGGTGGCCGAGAAGCAGAGGAGGAAGGGAAAGATACGCTCCCCACTGACCCACTTTCTTCAGCTAGCCTGCAACTTCCACAACTCCATTACCTTCCAGCAGTCTCGTCAGGTTCTGGGGTCATCTACGGCCATCCCAGTGGCAGAGGCAGAACTTGCGTGTTTGGATCATTTCCCCAAAGCCCCTCCTCTCAGAGCCTCTGAAAGCCTGGCAGGGTTGCCACCCCTGAAACAGGTTACTGGACAAAGCACTGAGAGCTGTTTTCATGATGTGAACGACACATTGTGATCGGGTAGTCGGTGCTTCCTGAAAATGACCAAACGCAGATCCAGGAAAGGATCATCACAGCGTACTTTACCTAACCAGCCCCTGGGGCATCTCAAACTGTAAAGTTAAGCTCAAAGTCTTTAAAGTGGCCAACAGGATCCCAGCCAGAGCTACGCCAACTGGGACTAGCCCACAGGGTGCTGGGGGGAGGGGTAAGCAGCCACTGTTTTGAGTTCTGGCTGTGTAGCTCAGGCTGGTCTAGAACTTGTGATCCTCTGGGACTTGCCTCAGGTTGTTCACCCATGCTGAACTCTTAACTCCAAATAGTCTTAGGAAGTAAATTGAAGCTTTGGAAGTGATAAGGCCAGGAGGGTTGAGGGTCTGAGCAAATGGGATTAATATATGTATAAAAAGAGACCACAGAGTTTTCCTAAGGCTTTCTTTCTGACATAAAGTTCGTTGAGCAGATGGAAGTCCAAGCCCAGGAGGGCCCTTCTCAGCTCTTGACTTTGCTGGCATCTTGTCCTGTGATTTCTGGCTTACAGAATCAGGAGTGGGTGCCATTTAGGAGCTGTGGTATTTTGACACAGCAGCCCTCCCCAACAAGGGTCCTCCTTCAGTATGTGGAGTAGTTAGCAAAGTGTTTCCTGCTGCCTGGTGGGGTTACCCCAGTATAAGTCTGAGAACTTGTAATACAAAGAGTATGTCACTCTGTCCATGTGGTAATGACCTTGGGGGGTGGAAGTAGGGTGCTGCCAGCCAGACAGTGGTGGCACATGCCTTTAATTCCAGCACTAGAGACAGCCAGGGGGATCTCTGAGCTCTAGGCCAGCCTGGTCCTCAGAGCAAGTTTTAGGACAGCCAGGGCTACACAGAAAACCGTGTCCCATCCCCCCCACCCCCCACCCCCGAAAAAAGAAAAACTGGAGGGAGGGAGGGAGAAAGAGAGAGAGAGAGAGAGAGAGAGAGAGAGAGAGAGAGAGTGTTGTATATTGAATTGTACAGGGGCGCTTGATTAAAACTGCAGCACTTGGGAGACAGAGGAAGGAAAATCAGAAGGTCAGGGCCAGTCCCAGGTCATGAGAACCTGACAGCAGCCTGAGCTGAGGCTGTTTCAAAGTGAGTGATGGGAAGTCAGTAGACTGACCTAATCAGGGGGAGTGTTGGAAACAGGGTCAGGCTCTTCCAGAAAGAGAGACTGAAGCACGTGAGGCCTGTGGTACAAGAGAGATTCTCTGGTGCTGGCTTTGAAGAAGACCCGCCATGGGAGAAAAGAGGCGGACACCCCCAGGGTTGTTATTCTTGGCCTTGGCTGTCAGCAAGGAAACCAGATCCCCAGACCTGAGGTTAACCAACACTAAATGAATTTGAAAGTCATTCTTCCTCAGAGCTTGCGGAAGGAACAACCTGGCTGAAACCCAGTTCAGCCCGTGAGAGCCTGAGACGAGACTGCCCAGCCCGCCTGATCCTTAATGGCCGCCATGTTCCGGCCTTATCCTTGGAATTGTACCTTTAGCAAAGAACTTTAAATCACCTCTCCCAGAATGGCCAGCAAGGTACCAGCAACAAAGAGGTGTGATCTCTTTAGAAAGAAACCTAGGGAACACACCTGGACCGTCTCCATCAAACAGGGGTGGGGCCTTGCCCAACAGTGACCCCTTTTGCTTTGCTTGGGGGGGGGTGCGGGGGCAGCAGAAGCAACTCTTCTTTTGATCACAGGCTCCCAAGAACTCCTCTCTCCTCCAAACAAAGCTGTCCTCCAAACCCCATGGGATGGACCACAGCTTCCCTCTACAAAGTGTTCCCTTTGCTCGGCCATCTGACCAGGTCTTCCCTGACCTCACGTGGTCCCGGCACCTGTAACCGTACAGGGAAACCCTTCCACTGTTAGCCCTTTTGTGATGTCCCGCTGGCTAGGCAAGCTCTAGCTAGGTGATGTTGGGCAGAACCACATAGTTCCTACACTGGCCAAGCTTACCCACGAGCAGGCAGTGCGATCTCTTTAAAAAAAAGCCACCCCGATCTATTAGACCACCCCACCCCCACTCCCCCAGCTCCATGGGCTCTTCGTGCATTCAGGATATCCAGGTAGGCCCTAAGAGTTCGTGCCTTAGCTTGCTGAACTTTGTCCAGCAGACTCCAGGCTTTGGATGTCCACTCGGTGGCTGGAGGCTAGCTTTCTTCTATCTCCTGTACAGACAAGCTTACCGTAGAGGTCCTTTTTCTGTGGAACTAAGTAGACACAAAAGTAGCTTTAGAGAATGGAAATCACCTGAACTTTCCTTCTGTGCCTTGATCTGCTTCACTGGAGGCAGGAGGAAGCTAGCTTAAGGCGGCCCATGCGCGGGCCAGTGAGCCACTGGGCGGCGTCTCTCCTAGTGGCCATGACCGGGACTCCAGGGCTTTTTGTGACAGAGCGTAGGGTGACACAGGCTATCAGGGCGGTCTGGGCGAAGCGGCCGAGGTGTGCTGCAGGCCGCTGCAGACAGGGGGCAGCCGCGCCCACTTCCTCCATCACTCGGCACCCGCTGGCGGAGCACCCGGGGTGGCAGCGCTGCGCGCCCAGTCCTACCCGGTTGCGGCGAGGCCGCCCTCAGCGCGCTCCGGTCCCACTGCGCACGCTTTGCGACCTGGCTGCCCGCATGGACACGGCGCTGAAACGGAGCCGCTCTGAGGAGCCGGTGGAGCTCCCGCCGCCCGCCCGGGAGGCGGAGGAGAAAGAGGAGGAGGAAGAGAGGATGGAACAGGGCCTGGAGGAGGAGGAAGAGGTGGACCCCCGGATCCAGGTAGGACGCGTGTGACAGGACCCTACAGCCGCACCCCGCCAGGGCTGATGTGGAAGTCGATGCCTACGCGGATACTCGCCTTATAGCCCCGCGTGTTCGCAATCACGGGGTGGGAGCTGCCTAAATCCAGGAGCTGCACCAAGGGTTGGGGCACCCCATTTCAGTCTCCCCGCGGAAGGCTTCGGTGCCCGCGTGAAGGCGGCCTGATGATTGCGGGGATCCCTGCGGACCCTCGGCCCAATCCGAGGGTCCCTACAACAAGACCAGCGGTTCAAGCAGATTGCAACAAAGGAAAAAGGGGGCGGGGGCCCCGAGCGGAGTCGGGGTACCTCGGCGCGGCTTTCCGCGCTAGGAGCACTGCACAGACTCGGAGCTTCTGCGCAGCGTTACCCTGGCTGCGTGGATGCGGACATCGTGGTGGGAGAGCAGGGCAAGGTGGTTGTCGCCTGCCCCTGTAGTGTAGACTGCACCGGTGCGGGGCGCCTCGCCAGCCCTCACCTGGCAGAGGTGCCTGGCCTGGGCCACCTTCCTCTTTTGGTTCATTGTCAGTACATGGTGGATGTCGTTGTCACCATTGGCATGGTGTTGCACTTGGCCCGAGACTGGTTTAAAACCCTCCTTTTCCTTGTGAGGTCAGTGTGAACACCCACCAGGGACAGCTGATGCGCAAAGCGTGGAGGCAGGGAGAGCAGGGAAGCCCGGCTTTCTGCTCCTCCATTTCCAGGAGAGAGAGTTAAAAAACAATTTCCAGGAGTGACAGCTTAACCTCTTCACCTTCCTAAGCACAAAGCAAATTCCTTTCCACGACCTGTTTGGTACCCTTTCCATAAATCATTTTTTAAAAAAATGCGATTAAGCATAGTTGCAATTTCTGGACCCATAATTGGTTTTAAATGCACAGATAAAGAAATACAAACATGCTTTTAACTCACCAGCTTGGGCTTAAATTAACTATTTTGTCAAATTAATACACTCAAGATCAGAAATAGCCTTCTCATTGGTTATTCTGTTAATTCAGACCCTGGGTTTGGATTTCAGAATCTTGTGGTTTTGGTGTGGAATTTTGTTAGCAAGACCTTTGTTCACAGAGTAGAGATGAGTTACCTCATGTCAGCTCCTTCTTACAAAGTGTCAAGTTGCAAATGTTCAAAAGAGGTCCGATTAAAGCCAGGTAACCAACAGCACCCAGGTAGGCAGAGCAAATAATGTGTGTGCGGTTAGAAAAACAAAATCATCTCTTTATAGGAAACTAGCCATGATGAGTTAATGTTGGAAGTCTGCCTTTGGCCCGGCTGCACTGGCCTTGTGTTTCAGTGTGTCGGAATGTTTCTGTACTGATTTCCTTGAAAAGTTCTTTCCTAAGCAAAGGGTGCTGTTTTGACTAAATTACTGTTTGTAACAGGTGAGTTCACCTGGAAAAAAAAACAATGACCTTTCAGGGAAAGATAAACCTGTAGGACCTTAAAGATGTCAAAAAAAAAAAAAAAAAAAAAAAAAAAGGATGCAGTCTACAAAAGACTTTAGGAATGGCAGAGGCTTTGTATTTTAGCCGATCCTCAGCTGTTTTCAGGAAGAATGAACTGGCTTGTATCATTCGAGGGAAATGTAACTGTTACACTACAGACAAAAGGCTAGCCCTGGTAACCTCTCTCCTCTCTCTCTCTCTCTCCCCCTCTCTCTCTTCATTAGGGAGAACTGGAGAAGTTAAATCAATCCACCGATGACATCAACAGACGGGAGACTGAACTTGAGGTACAGAGAGCTGGGGCGCTGTTGTTGGGTGAAGCAGTGTCAGTCACCTTTGACCCTGGGCTGCTTAGTTTTGTTTTAATAGCTGGAGGCCCATGCTTGGATGTTGAGCGACAGCGTGTGCCGGACAGTAAAACACACCCGAGTCCAGGCTGTGGGCGGATGCGTGTGGATCCAATTTCAAGTGCTGTTTTTCATTATGGAGGCTCCACTGGGACCAAAATCAAGGGCTGAGCAGGGTATTAAACAATGCGTAAGGCCCAATATTCCTGTATCTGTAGAAAAGCTAAAAGAATTGCGACTTAGCCGAACTCTTCAATGTAGTTTATGTCTCACGGTATTTTCTTTATTCCACTCGTGCTTGGAACTGCTATGGTTCCCTCGGACTTAAGCCATCCTAATGATTCACCCCTCTTTCTGATTCCCCGCCACTGTCTGTGTGCAGAATGTAATTATCTTAATGGTAACAAAAAAGATGTCTGGGCTGGGAAGGGCCTTCCTGCTGGGAAAAGTTTTGGGAGATAAGACTTGATTTGAACTTGAGAATGTTTCAGCCTTCCTGTAAACAAGTTGGGATTCTTCACAGCTACCAATTTCTAGTGGTTGGGTTACCAGCCAATGGGAGCACACCCCTGTGAGTGACTGTCAGGGCTAAGGGACTTCGGAGAGCTGCAGAGAGAACCAATTTCTACAGTAGAGGGAGCAGGATGGGCCAAGGAGAAAGCGGAGAGCACCAGGCCCCTCAGAGCCGGGGTGTGTGGTGTGAGGGAAAGGAAAATACTAAGCTGGAGTTCACTCGCAGCCTGCTTTTGGAGAGCGTGTAGCCTTGGAAGTCACAGATCCATATGTGGCAGTGTGGGCTAAAGTTTCTCTGCGTTTATCTATCACGGACTCCCATTCTCACCTATGTAGGGAATTGGAGAACTCACTGTGAAGTTGGGCAACTGAAAACTCTGAGGATCTCAAATTCTTAGTGCACTAAGCAAGCAAACAAATAAATATCTGCCAATTTTAGGGGGAAACTGGGCAATTGGAAACCATGAGTTTGCCCATTGAATATTCTCTCTCTCTCTCTCTCTCTCTCTCTCTCTCTCTCTCTCTCTCTCTCACTCACTCTGTGTGTGTGTGTGTGTGTGTGTGTGTGTGTGTGTGTGTGTGTGTTTTAAACATTCTCATGTAGTCCTGGCTGACTTCAAAATCCAGTACACAGTGGAGGACGGCTTTGAACTCTGGGTTCACGTGTACACACTGGGGTCACAGGCCTGCGCCACTGTACCCAGCTACTTTCAGACTCCATAGACTCCATCCCAAACGTACATGGACAAGTTGGAAAGAATTTGTTTCTTGTTTTGAGCAGAAAGTTTGTCTTGTTTATGTTTGCAGTGTTGGACTGAGGCCCAGGGCCGATGGGCTTTTGAGGCCGGGTTCACAGAACTCAGGGACAGCTGACTAGGTCTGCTGCACTTTCCTGCAGTCCCAGCACCTGCAGGGCAGAGGCAGGAGGATCAGGGGTTAGAGGTCACATAGTCACAAGCAGCAAGCTTGAGGCAAACGACTCTGTCTCATGGAAGGAAGGAAGGAAGGAAGGAAGGAAGGCAGGAAGGAAGGCAGGAAGGAAGGCAGGCAGGAAGGAAGGAAGGCAGGCAGGAAGGCAGGCAGGCAATCAGGGACCATGGAGGCAGAGAGCTGGGGGTGGCAAGGATCAGGTTTCTGAGAGAGACGGCCAACCATGGTTCTTCTGTCCTTTCTGCTCACTTATCCACTGTTGGTCACCATTCTGGGTGTGAACAGGGTGGTCTCATAGCCCCATAACTTGGGCTTCATGGCACCTGCCTTCTGGAAGTTAGGTTGGTTCATTTGTTAAACTCTTGTTAGCCCTGATTTCCGAATTCCACAGATTTGGTGTGTCACAGGAAGTCCCCGGACAGGTGTTTCCTGCTAGGCTCTGGGTCACATTTGGAGCCCTGGCGTGTTTGTCAGGCTTCTCTAGATGAACAGAGCTCATAGAATGATTCTCTTTCTATACAGAAAGGGGGTTTATTAGAATGGCTTAAAGGCCACTGTCCAACCAGTCCAACGATGGCTGTTTACCAATGGCAGGTTCAGGAATCCAGTAGTTGCTCAGTCCACAAAACTTGATGTCTTAGCTGGTCTTCAGGAATGCACTGGAGTCCTAAGGAAGTAGGCTCTAATGTCAGTGAAGGAGTGGACTTGCTAGGGGGAGTGAGAACAAGCAGGCCAGGAGAGCAAGCCTCTTCCTTCCAAGTCCTTTCTGTGGGCTACCAGCAGAAGGTGTGGTCCAGGTTAAAGGTGGATCTTCTCACCTCAAAAGCAGTCTGGATTAAAAAGTGGGTTTTCCCACTTTATATGATTTAATTTAGAAAAAAGTCCCTCACAGATGTACGCAGCCACTTGGGTTTTGGTTAATTCCTAACGCAGTCAGTTCACAGCCAAGGGCTCACAGCTACATGGTATGGCTGAGGTTCGAGTAGAGCAGCCTGGCTGGGTGTGTTGTTGGGTGGCTTCCCCTGGTAGGGTTACAACCTGGACTGACCCAGAGACATATTAATAAGCCACAGAAGCAATTTAAAAGCTCCCTAGTTGCTCCGTAAAAATTACAAAAGACATAGGGGAAATTAGTGGTAATGTATTTTGTTTAACTCAGACTATTCCCAGTAGAATAAATTCAACAGGGATTCGGTGTAACAAAATAATTAACTTGGGAGCTGGTAGTGTGGCTCAGAGGAGGAATGCTCACTGACAAGCCCAAGGCCTTGAGGTCAATCTGCAGGACTTGGGGGAGGGGTCTGCAGGAATAGGGGTGGGCACACGGGATGCTGTTGAGGATGGAAGCTGAGGACACACACACACACACACACACACTCACACACACACACACTCTCTCACACACACACTCACACACACACACTCTCACACACACTCTCACACGCACACATACACATACGTGCACGCGCACACACACTCACACACTCACACTCACACACACTCACACACACATACACACACGTGCACGCGCACACACACACTCACACACTCTCACACACACTCACACACACACACTCACACATGCACACACGTGCACGCACACACACACTCACACACACACTCACACACTCACACACACTCACACACTCACACATGCACACACGTGCACGCGCACACACACACGCACACACACTCACACACTCACACACACTCACACATACACACACGCACACACACACACTCACACACACACACACACACTCACACACACACACCACCTCCACCCCGCATGGTTCAGGGAAGCAGTCTTCAGCACTGTAACCCCAGCATCTACAGGTGTTTGTGTGCTAAGTCTTCAAAATGGCGCAGGACTTTCACTTAGCGCACACTCCCTTCGTGACCCACTGTACTTCCGAACTCAGCTGGAGTCAAGAACCCAATCACATGCGTGTGTATGAGGCTCTGGCCTCTGGCTTCGTGTCAGGGTGTGGGGTGGAAAAGACTAAACCTTGCTTTAAAGACTTTCCATTTTCACTGACTGGGTAGCTGGCAAACAACCGGAGAGCACCAGGCTGTAGACCCCGGGGTGGGAGCAAGCGGTAAGAAAGCATCCCTGGCAAAGTTCTGATCAGGGGGAACGGGGTGGGAGCAAGCGGTAAGAAAGCAACCCTGGCAAAGTTCTGATCAGGGGGAACGGAGATGTGGGGCTAGGGGTGTGGGTCTGGGGTGTGGGTCTGGGGGTGTGGTCAAAAGATGCATTAGCCAGGCTTGCTTCTGTAACCCTAACATTTAGAAGGTAGAGGCCAGGGGTTGGGGATTTAGCTCAGCGGTAGAGCGCTTGCCTAGCGAGCGCAAGGCCCTGGGTTCGGTCCCCAGCTCCAAAAAAAAAAAAAGAAGGTAGAGGCCAAAGGATCCAGAGTTCAAAGGTTCCCTCAGTTACATGGTGAGTTTGAGGCCAGCCTGGGCTACACGAGACTCTGTATACAAAAACAAAATGTACAAGAGATATTGAAACAGGAGGATCACTGTGAGTTCAAAAGAACTGGACTATGTCTCTGTCGGAAATAAATAGATAAACATTTCAAAGGTTAGGCATTTGACCAGCTCATGGAAATACGACTGGAGGCTCAAAAGAACCTAGCTGTCCCTCCCTAGGAACCATTAGTGTTCTATCTGTGGTAAGAATGTTAGCATGGTACCTCAGGCCGATACTCCTAACACTTGGGAGGCTGCCTATGGGTTTTGACTTTGTGCCCATTTTGTAATCTCAGAACTTGGGAGGTGAAGGCAGATCATGTGTTCAAGGCCGTCCTGGCTTCTGTCTCAACAAAAACAGAGACACCTATTCTGTCAGGCAGGGAGCCCCAAATACAATCCCTGCTCCTATTTAGAAGTTGGATGCAGGAAGCTAACGAGACCCACAAGATTGTAGGGAACGGTCAAGGCTAGCCCAGCAACTAACTGAGACCCTGTCTCAAAGCATCTAGAAAGGGCCAGGGAGGCATGTAGGTGGTAGGTCACTTTTCTAGTAAACCCTGGTTTCAATCCCTACACGCATCCCAATAAAAAAAATCAAAACAAGTCAATAGCAATTCAATATATTATCAGCTGACTAACATTGAACTAACCTTATCTCCCATTTATGCCATGTGTCACACAGAAACACACTAAGCGCCACTACAGCATGGCATTGTCTTAAAAACCTAACAGTAAACCAGAACACGGGCACTCTTTCCTCTCTGTCTGAGATGCTAGAATCACAGGGGTGTGTCACCACATCCTGGATACATTACTATCTAAAAATAAAAGAACAAAACAAAATGAAGGCAACTTTTTTTTTTTTGAGATAGGTTCTTTCACTATGTAGTTTTGGACATCTGGGAACTCGCTCTGTAGACCAGGCTGGCCCCATCACAAAGGGATCTGCCTACTTCCACCTCCCCAGTCCTGAAATGAAAGGTAGACACCACCATGCCTGACCCTTTAAAAATACTATTTTATTATTTTTATGTGGATAGCTTGAGAGAGTGTGCATGTGCATGCATGCGTATGTGCGTGCATGCGTGCATGTGTGTGTGTGTCTGTGTGTCTGTGTGTTTAAGTGCAGAGTCCATTCTCATATCGTGTGAGCAGTTTTGGGGTTGGGACTTGGGTCACCTGACTTGGCAGCCCCTTCAGCTGCTCAGCTATCTCGTTTGCTGTCCCCTCTTTTTTCAAATATTAAAACAGATTAGACAAATTTCTGAATCTAATTAGGGCCAAGATTTGCAGTATTCCACGTTTTATGTGTAAGTATATATACATTTATGTACAAAAAAACCTTTATAAAAATTGGTTGTACTGGCTGGTTTTGTGTGTCAGCTTGAGGAAAGTTGGAGTAGTCACAGAGAAAGGAGCCTCCCTTGAGGAAACGCCTCCATGAGACCCAGCTGTAAGGCATTTTCTCAATGAGCGATCAAGCAGGGAGGGCCCAGCCCATTGTGGGTTTGTCATCCCTGGGCTGGTGGTCCTGGGTTCTATAAGAGCAGGCTGAGGGAGCCCGGGGAAGCAAGCCAGTAAGCAACATCCCTCTGCACCAGCGCCTGCTTCCTGACCTGCTTGAGTTCCAGCCCTGACTTCCTTTGGTGATGAACAGCAGTGTGGAAGTGTAAGCTAAATAAACCCTTTCCTCCCCGATGCGTTCCTTGGTCACGACGTTTGTACAGGAATAGAGACCCTGACTAAGACACATGTCTTCAGCTTGTCTCCTGCTTGTTCTGAAAGGAGGCTTTCCTGGGGCTGGCTGAGGGAGCAGGAAGGGGCCAACCGGGCACTGCTAATCAGTCCTCAGCTGGAATCAACAGCTGGTTCCTCCCTCCTACCCCTCCTGGGAGACGGGAGCCTGCCTCGTGAATGTTTACCTTCTCTCCTCACTCTGAGAATGAGCAGTCTCGCAAGGCGACTTAAAAAATAAATCTCTGGGGTCCTCCCAGCGCTCATGAGGCCTAACCCTTCCTCCTCCAGGAGCAAGCAAACCTTTCACTTAATAAAACAAAGACCAGAAAGGAAAATAACAGCCGTGTTTTGAGCTTGGGAACTCTGGGGGAAGGAGGGGGCGGAGCTCAGACAGCCTGACTTCTGTCCCTAATGGATTTATCAGCACAAGTCAGAAGAGAAAAATGCTTTTATTAAAGGACAGTGCTGTCACAGCCTGGCAGTTTCTCTTCTGTGTTTGTGGTGGACACTGGGCCAGGAAGGTCCTGTCAAGCAGCATGGTGCTTTGAAGAAAGTGATAGAGAACACTGAGGAGATAACTGACTGAAAAAAAACCGTACCAAATCCAGGGCCCAGTGGGTCAGCTGGGCTGGGTGGGGTCTGGCCTGCCTGTGAGATCTCGTTGAAATGAATATCTTTCCATCCCCCACACATCCAGTGGGGTAGACAGGAGTCCTGTTTGAGACTCCAGGGGCTGTGGTGGGGCTGCGGCAGTTGACAAATCAGGAGCCTCCCATCCCTTGGATGGGAGCATGAACTGCTGATGGAGGAGAGAGGTTCCGAGAGAGCCATGGGGGGCGGGGGTCTGACAGGATGGGGACCATCAAAGGCAAGGCCTAAAGGGTCATCTGCAGTTACCCTCCAGAACGGTCTGGAGTGCAGAGAAGAACGCTGACAGATGCTGCCTGCGTGAGGACTGTCGGGAAGCAGGGCAATGCTTTTGTTCCATTGTTAGCTGCAGCAACAGAAGCCGAGCTTCTCATAGAGCAGGAGGCTCGAAGTCCAAGATTGGGCTGTCTTCCCAGCTTGCACAGGGATGCTTCTGCCTGTCTTCTCACTAGAAAGAAGGCACATAGTTGCCTAATTTTCTTCTTGTGAGTACAGTCATCATGTATCAGGGCCCTATCCATAAAGCCTCATTTAACTCAGTACTCTAAAGGCTCCATTTCTAAATACCGTCAAAAGGACCTCATGCCCTAAGTCAGTCCACAGTCACTTTCCTCAGTGGAGCTTCTGATGAGACCCCAGTTTGTGAGGAGACTTTGAGAACAGAGTTAATAACTTCCTAGGGACACATGTAATAGCGCTCTGCCCGTTTGTGGTTAGGGGTTTAGAAGGAAGTCTGCTCCTGTTACTGGACCATGTTAACAGTTAGCTGGTTGTGAGCATCTCAGTAGAACCTCCCCGGGGCCTGCTGCTATCCTGCCCCTCGGACCTGATGCTTTGGTGGGCAGTGTGTGTGACGTATGATGCTGGAATCGCGCTTAGGGCTCAGGGCTGGCCTTCTGTTACTGACCTATATCTCCTAGCCTGTTTTGTTTTTTAATTTCAAGTTAGAGTTTCACAGAGCTGTGTTTCCCAGGCAGGCTTCAAGTTCACTCTGTAGCCAAGCTAGGCCTTAAGCCCACAATCCTCCTGCCTCAGTCTCTGAAGTAGCTGTGATTACAGGTCTATATATTCCATATTCCCCACTTACTGAGTGTGGGACCCTTGAGCAGGTCATTTGGGTGTGAGCCTCAGTTTCTTTGTTTGTGAGACAACTGTGAGCTAATGAAGCCCCAGAGCCCTGGAGAAGGGAATGGAAGGACCATGGCTTGGGCATCAGGTGATTCAGGTTAAAATAGGAGGTTGGATAACTTTGAGGGACCTCGTAGCTTGAAGCCCCGGGCTCATCTGTGACTGTTAATGATGGTGATTCTTGTTCAGATCCTTAGGTGGTCTGGGGGGAGAGAGGAGATGCTGGGCGAGAGGTTACTTTGAAGGTCATGTATGGTGGAGGGCTTATTGGGTTCTTGGATGGCAGGGGGGTTGAGGCCTGCTGGATGCTGGTCAAAGGAAGACCATCTAGGCCAGGCTGGCCACAGGGTCTGATGATGGCTCTGTTGTCCTCCACTAGGTACTGCCTTGACCTTTCTTGGTCAGAGAGATGGTTCTTGTTGACAAACCAGAGAGAGGGCTTATACTGGCCAGGATCAGGCAAGGTGAATTTTGCAGCCTTAGACCAGTGTTGCTTTGTGCTGAGGCCATGTGCTGTGTCAGAGACAGCTTAGTGGGTGGGCGGTGCATTCCTCTAATCCCAGTGCTTATGGGGAGGAGACAGGATATCAAGATCATCTTCTACATGTCCAGCTTGAGGCCTGCCTGGGCAACCTGAGAGCTTCTCTCTGAAAGAGACAAATAGTGTAGCAAGCAGAAGTGAGCCCTGGGTTCACCTCCTGGGGTTTGCTTTAGGGTGCTGGGTAAATGCATAACACCAACGGCCTATTATGGCTGAGTGGTCATAGATTGTCACATGATGTGCTGGGCCTCAGTTTCCTAAATGATGGTGGTAACAGTGTTGCTGCTGACTGTCTGGGCGGGGCTGGCTGCAGCAGGGTGGGGGATCACAGGACAGTCTTTCTGTCGTTCTAGAATGTGTCTTCTGAGTCTTCCTTGGATCCTTTAATGACACACAGCAGCATGTGCGTCCGCCGTGTGCTTCATTCTGTTCAGTATCGAGTCCTCAGAACAATCTATGACCTAACTATGACGCCCCATTTTCTCAGTTAGCAAAACTAATACTGGATGGACGCAGGCGGGCGTCATGTCTGTAGGCGCAGTTCCTGAGTAACTGAGCAGAGGGATCAGTTCAACCTGGACTATGTAGAAAGACCCTATTTCAAAGAACGCCACCCACCACCACTACCACCGATCAACCATAGAATCCAAGTGTCATCACTATAACAAGTGGCTCTGGGCACCCCACTGCTCTTAGGGTGACCTTGATAGAGTTGTGGCTGTCTTTGTCCTCTTTTCCTTTCCCATAATCTGTTCCCTTATGAAGGGGTTGACTCCTGTCTTTGTATATGTTAATATCTTAAAAATGGAGACAGTTGCCATTTGTAGCTAGCTGGTCTGGGACTCAGATGAACCTGTCTGTTGTGTGTGTGGGCTACCGCGACTGGCCCGTGCTAACATTTTGGCCTTTTGTGGTGTGTGGGTGTGGGTGTGGGTGTGAGTGTGGGTGTGGGTAGGAATAGAAGAAAGGGTCTCATGTAGCCTGGGCTATCTTCAAACTCCAGATCCTCCTGTCTCCATCATGCAAGCTCTGGGATCACAGCCAGGCACTGGTATACCCAGCTGTGGGGTGGCCTTTAGAATTAAAAAGGGATGACCTGTGGCCATGGGCAAATGACTGATATATTTTGGGAACATTAGGTAATGACGTGTATGTTGGGGCTATAGAGAATGCTCAGCAGTTAAGAGCACTTGCTACTCCTCTAAAGGACTAAAGTTGGTTCCCAGCCCCCACCCTGGTCGTCTTACAGCCACCTGTAACTCCATTTTCAGGGGATCAACACCCTCTTCTGTTCTCTGAGAGAACCCCCCCCCAACAATTTATATTCACAAGACACATACATACGGGGATGGGGATTTAGCTCAGTGGTAGAGCGCTTACCTAGGAAGCGCAAGGCCCTGGGTTCGGTCCCCAGCTCTGAAAAAAAGAACCAAAAAAAAAAAAAAAAGACACATACATACATATAGAAAAACAAAACTAAATGTAAGGTATATACAGTAAAGGAATGTGCATATAAGAAGAAAAAGGTCTTTTTACAGTATTCCTAGTGTGGATTGATCACTACTAGTTATCGTACAATGGGCACTGATCACTACTAGTTAGGGCTAAGTAGACACAGAAATTAACAGCGAGCGCCCTGACCCGGGCATGGTAACTCACGCCTGCACTGGGAGGCTCGTAAGGGCAGGAGGATACGTTCGAGGCAAGCTCGCAAACACAGATGGCTTCGGAGAGTCCTGTTTAGTACTTTACTTTGTGGGCGCTTTATTATGTTCTGTGGAAACAGTCAGTTCACAATGGAGTTGAACAAACCTCCCATGGTAGTCTGAGAAGCATGGCCCCAAAATAAGACTGCGCACCCCAACGTTACCGGTGGTTGAGTCTGCTGCTGAGAAAGCAGGTGGCTTTCTTTCTCTGTGCTTTTCCAAGTATTACCGATGATTATGTTTCATCACGTTAGGCAGAGGAAGAAATGGACCTATTATAAAAAGATGATTTCTATGCCAGAGAAATTAATTTCTATGGAAGAATCAAGACCGTTGGGAGAAGCTTGGGACTGATAGTTCCTGCCTTAATTGTAAATAAAGCCCATTTTGGTGGGGCTGTGCTGGCTTAGTTTTTGTCAACTTGACTCAAATTGGAGTCGCTTGGGAAGAGGGACCCGCTCTGGGGGAACGGCTTCCATCAGAGGGGCCTGCGGGGGCAGTGGGGGAAGGATGACAAGCCAGCAGTCGTCATTGGTGGTTGATGGTACTACTGCCCTGTGTGAGCGGTTCTGCATAAGCAAGCGGGCTGGGCAGACCACAGAGAGAGAGCCAGTAGAAAGCAGAGTTCTTCCAAGTCTCTGCCTCAGTCCTTGCCTCAGTTTCCCTCCACGATGAGCTCTAAGCTGTAAGGTGACGCAAACAGTTTCTTCCCCAAACTGCTTTTGGTCACAGTGCTGCTGTAGCAACAGAACATAAAATGCGGCAGTAGGATTTCTCAGTGAGTCACTGCCTCATGATGCGCTCATTGGAGTCATTCATGGGAGAATGAAGACTGTCTTAACGGCATTTTAGGTGCTCAGGAGCCCTCATCTATGTGGCTGATGGAGAGCAATAGAAAACATCTCAAAAGACAAGACACTTAGACAGTTCATCTTCGTCGTTGCTTGTATTTGAGTGTCTGAATACCTCACCCCTCTCTGTCTCTCTGGAGACATTCTCATGTAGCTCAGGCTAGGATTATAGCTGTTTCGTTTGCCCCGCCCCCACTCTGTCTCTTGAGATAGGTCTCATGTCTGTCTTAGATTGGCCTGGAACTCAAGATCCCCCCCGACTCTGCCTCCCAAAAGCTTGGGTAAGAGGTGTGCAGGAGAATGTCTAGCTTGAGTCATTTCTAAGTGGGCATGTGTAGACTCAAGTCTTGTATAAAAGGTTCGAGGCCTGCGCCGGCTTATGCACTGTAGCCACAATAGCAAACCATACACTCTGGGCTTTGTCTAAAATATAGATATGCGCATCTAATCCTGAAATTGACACCATATACAGGAAAAACTTGAACGTCTCATTTTGAAGCTGCAACCCCCCTGCCCCCAGGGCATTCTTGGATCCTCGGCTGAGACGGATCATCTGGTCACAGGTGCTGGCTATGCAGTACAGACTGACTTGGTACAGCCATGTATCCCCAGGTTTGTCCAAGGTCGCCAGCCCTGTCTCCGAGGTCTCTAGAAGACAGGCTGTGGCAGTTGGCAGATTCAGCATTTTCTCAGATGGGGGTTGGGGATTTAGCTCAGCGGTAGAGCGCTTGCCTAGCGAGCGCAAGGCCCTGGGTTCGGTCCCCAGCTCAAAAGAACGGTCAGATGGACAGAGCGCTCTGGTCTCCATGGACTGAAACCTTTAACACTGAACTGTGATTTTTTCTTTTCCCTTCTCAGCATTTATTGTGGGGACATTTAACATAGTTTGTGTGTGTGTTGGCCGGAGATATTAAACATCCCTCCAACCTCAGTCTTTGGCAGCCAGCCCAGCTGTCTTTGCTCAGCCCTCTTCTCTGAACTTCCTCATTCTGCCCATGCAGAATGTTTCTAGCAGTAAGAATAGATGTGCTTCCCCCCCACCCCCAATGGATTGTACCCAAGAGCGTCACAGAAATTTGCAAAGCAACTCTTAGAGAGCTTGGTGAATCAGCCCCTTTCATTTCCTCAAAGGAAGATGGAAAATTTTTGTTCTATTCTTGTCTGAGTTTTCCTTTGCTGTGTTTTGCTGGATTATCTAGGAGATACTCATGTTTGCACTGACTGGAATGATGAACTGCTAGTGGGCAGACAATGAAAGGAATATCCGCTATGCCCAAACCCACCTCGAGGGACTGCTCTCTTTGTTTGACATCAAACTCAGCCAAAGCACGATGAATGGGGTTTTCTTGCTATGTTCACCCGACCCTTCTGATGCCAGGAGGCAGAAGGTGGTTTTGACAGATTTGAAGCCCACAGGTTGAATGTCTATCTCCTCCTTGGGTTTTGACTTTTTTGTTTTGAGACAAGAGATGAAATGGGTATTGTTCTTTCTGGCTTTTTATGGCTACCATTTCTGCCTAAGAACACTTGCCACCTTTGGAGTTGACAGCAGCCATTTTATTTGAGCTGTGGCTTTCAGGTCAGGATTTGGAGAAGAAGAAGTGAGGCTCAGCTGGGCTGTCCTTGCTTAAGGAGTCTCCTGCAATTGCGGTCAGGTGGTGGCTGGAAATGTGGTCATCTGAGGGTATGATGACATCCATGGTGGTCATTCGGGGGCCTGACACAGGTTGCTGGCCCTTGGCTGGGAGTTAAGCTGGTGGCTGTAACTAGGGCATCAAGCAAGTACCTTCCCAATATGGTGATCTCAGATTCTCTGACTTTCTTAGGATGCGTGGCATCTCCTAGAGTGCTGGTCCCAAGATGACCACATGGAAACCTGTCGGCTTTTTCTGTCTCATCCTTGGAACTTTCAGTGTGGTGCATCTCTATTTTCTTGATCCAAGCATGGACAGACCTAACTTCAGAGTCCTCCTAATAGGAGTAGTGCTGAAGAATTCTGGGTAGTGTTTAGAAAGTCCCATACTCATGGCGGTCTCAGAGACACCACGACTCTCTGCTTCCCTTTTGGGGGCAGACTTCACAAGCAGTCATGTTTCACCATGTTTTTGAGAGGTGCTTTAATTTTTAACCAGCCAGCAAAACAAGGACTTTGGTTAGTACTCACGGTAACTGGAAGCAAGCCAGCTGCATGACAGGACGGGAAGCGGGCTTTAGCAGCGCTAGGGTACTGGTTCGACATTGGGAATCTGCTGCTGCTTTGCCATTTCTTACAGATTGTGCTATCTGAGCCTACGAGACAGCTCTGTAGGTAAAGTCACTTGCCACCAAGGCCAACAGCTTAAGTGGGACCCACATGGTAGGAAACAAGGGACTCCTAGATACTCCAGCCTCCGCACACCGTCCACGACATTCGTGCGCACGCACATTCAACAGAAACAAAAATAATTTAATAAATTACACTATGGCCAATGCCTGTTGGGGAAACAAATTAGCACCATCTACAGCAGGGGATGCCGGCTAAGCTGGAAGGCCCCTTCCAAAGGTCTGAGGCTGCTCCTGACTTGGTGGGTTTTCCTTGTTGGCTGCTGGGTCCTGGAGACGCAAACTCCCAGTGCTGAGTTCATTCATTAGGACCTACTTCCCGAGCTGGAGCTTGCCCAAGAAGCTAAGCTCTTGACCTTGTGAAACTTGGAGTCAAAAACGGCCTGGGAGAGGTTTTCTGGGGGAAGCAGGTGCCACTTGCCACTCAGGCCCACCACCTTCATTGTGTAGATTGGAAACGTGGGTGGGGTTTTGTTTGTTTTTGTTCCTGTCCTGTCAGGATTGATTTACTTTATTTCTTGATATAGGGTCTCATTCTATAGCCTCAGCTGTCCCAGAACTCCTGTGTAGACCAGACTGGCCTTGAATTCCCAGAGGTCCATCCATCTACCTGCCTCTGCCTCCCAAGCTCTGGGATTCAAGGTGTGTGTTATCAGCTTCTGCTTCTTACTTTAAAGTATCTGTGAGCGAGCATGTCGGGGGCGAGCGGTATGCACATGAGTGACCTAGAAGCCAGGAGGAGAGAGATACTGGATCCTCTAGAACTAGTTAGAGCTGGCTGTGAGCTGTGACAAAGGTCTGGGGAGACAAGCTCAGGCCTCTGGAGCTGCACCTCTTAACCTTCTAGGCATCTTTTCAGCCCTGAGCTGTTTGTTCTGAATTTCAGATGAAAAGGAAGGAAGGAAGGAAGGAAGACAGCAGGCAGACAGACAGATCTATCTGGCCAGGGCTGTTAGTAATTTAATGAGGTGCTGTTGACACAATGGCCGGCATACTCTGGCATGTAGTGTTTAGCCAGGCCCGGTCCTGCCCTCACCTTCTCCTGTTGACTAACATACATAAAAATAGCTATTGAGGGAGAGCTAAGTGTGTGTTAAAGGTTGGTGTAGGTAACTGTGGTCTCATAATAGTCCTTGAGGACGTTGATGAGGGGTACTGAGAGGTAAGCCGGCCCTGCTAGGTCACACGGTCAGTGGAGATAGAGCCAGGACATGCAGGCTCTGAGTGGAGCCCACGTGCTGTAATGGTTTTGGGTCAGGGGTGGGGGCAGTACATGTTCAGGAGTATGGAGGAAGCCTCCAGGATCCCTGTTGGGATTGACAGAACGAACGGAGTTCTGGTCTAGCAGCTGGGTTTCCAGTCTTTGCTGTGGCACCAGGCACTCATCCTCATGGGAGATGGATGGACTTGGTTTCCTCGTCTGTGAAATGGGAGCACCTGTGTTAACTGATGGGCACCCTTTCCAGCTCTCTGGCTCTGTGGCCATGGATTTCATTTTTCGGCTAGCCACGTGCTGGCTACGTTACAAACCCCTGTAGTCTTGGCACACTGGGAAATCCAAAGCTTCGTCGCTAGTCTACGTCACAACAGACTTAAACTTTAATTTTTTGCGGTACCAGGGATTGAACCCAGGGCCTCTTTCTTTCAAGGCAAGTCTCCATTGCTGAGCTGTATCTGCAGCTTCTGCATATTTTTTATTTTGAGATATGGTTTCATTAAGTCGACTATACTGACCTTGAACTTGCGCTCTTTTGACCTCAGCCTCAGGCTGAGACTTTAGGCTTTCTACCACAGGATCTCACAAAACCTGAAGTTTCTTGACACAGTACTTGACCCAGGTTTTACAAGGGCTTGGAGATGTAGGGTTGAAGGCGTGAGGCCTCGGTTCTCGTGCCCCGTGCTTTTAGAAGCCGACGCCCTCGGCAGCCGCCTCTGGTGTGTCTGAAAAGAGGTGGTGGTGGGTGGAGTTCTGACAGGGATCCCTTTGCCCTGCGCTCTGTGTTCTCCTCTCCTTCCTTGTTAGCCGCCGGCTGCGGTGAGGACGGAGTCGTCTGAAAGCCAGCAGAAGTGATACAGCCTGCTCGCCTGGAATGCCGTGGCGGGCAGAGGCATGCTATGGGCAGAGGAAGCACCAGATGATCTCCAGAGCTTCCCAAGGCTGGGCTCTGACCTTGCCCTGTGGACGGCGTGGTTCTAAACCTGAGCTGCTTATAAAGTGGACCTCGTCTTCGCAACAGCTTGATTGGTGGTTGAAACACTGCCTGGTTAATGTGCACATCACTTGTACTTCTGAGGTTTAATGACTCGTTTTTAAATCTGGGTCTCAAAGTAAAAACAGTTTAACTTCTTTGGCTCAAACACAGAAACAGTCTGCTTGTGGCTGAATTCAGTGAGGTTGTGCTTTAGTAATTCTGCCTCCCTCTTCCTTAAAGAATCCCGTGGGTTCAAGAATGTGTGTGTGGCTGACGCTTGAGAAAGCACAGGGCCTGTCAGTCCTTCCGGCTGCTGCTGCTGCTGCTGCTGCTGCTGCTGCTGCTGCTGCTGCTGCTGCTGCTTCGTGTCCTGGCCTAAGTCCACAGGGTGCCTGTCACTCCAGCCCTCCTTCCCCAAGGAGGACTTGCCCGACTGACCTTGTGCTGGGTGCTGATGAATTTCTTCCTCTGTGGAGCTTTGGGCCTTGGGCGTTGAAACGTCCCTTCCTGTTGGCCTTCGCCCCATCCTTGTGCCATTGAGGACAGACGGTGAATTGAAAGGGAGCCATTTTCTAACTGAGGGACATTCTGCAAGATCACAGCTCCCATGTTCCAGATCACACAGAGAAAAGAAAAGCAAAAGGAGAGGGAAGAAGGCAAAAGAAAGCCAGGAGTGAGGCGAGGAGGGTAGCAGGATTTCCCAGGGCTCGAATATCCGCTTGGATCTGTTACCCCATCCTGCTGTCCTTTGATTCCCAGGTTCATGTGACACAGTCTTGAACTGCTTTTAGTAACACAGGACAGATTTTGTAGAAGGTCCCTACAAGCCACACTTCTCTTGCCTCAGCCTCCCCAGGGCTGGGATTGTAAGTGTGTGTGATGTAGAGAGTCAGAGATCAGGTCAGGAGCAGTGGGCAGAGCTAATGTTCTGATTCTGGCCACTGCACCATCACATTCGACAACGATTTTATTTTTAGAAAATGCATACTTAATGCTTAAAAGTCTCCATTTCACCCTCACTTTTCCCTAATCTGAGGGAACTAGAGCCCCTCTACATGGGGGTGGGGGTGGACTTTACCAAGGCCTTAACCTCTCTAAAGCCCTTCTTTAGTTTTAGGGGGACTGCAGGAAGAAGACACACATGGTGGTCTCTGTCCTTCCTGTTGGTTCAGGACCAGAATGGACAGTATGAGGCCATGGAGCAGGCTCTGGCTTGGACATCAATGCTGTCCAGGGACCTGGAACCTCCCTAAGATTAGACACCTCCGTGCCCTGCCCCCTTGTCCACTCAAAGTTCCGAAAGGTCACAGGAGTAGTTCTTGGGACCCAGGGGGAGGGGAGGGTTGTTGGATCTTCCATGTAGGGAGGACCCAGATTTCCCAGAGGCCTTGGTTTATACCCGCTGTCCTCACACAGACACTACCACATCTGTCATCCGTCAAAGGTGCCGTCTGACGACTCCATGACCACATTACTAAATGTCCCATGCAAGAGCCCAGGGACTTTGCTGCTCCTCCACTCTTGCTGGTGTATACATGTGCGTTCTTGACCGTCTCTTCTGTCCCTCTCCTGTGTCCCTGGCCTTCTGTGTTGTGATCTGTGTGGAAGGGGCTTATATCGGAAACATGGCATCAGGGCATCCTCTTGTATGAGGGACAACCCTCAGGGAGGCAACCACCAGGATTATTAGCAGGCCCTCCAACAGGCCTCCTCTACCAAAGTCAAGGTTTGAAGTCGGGAAGGAATGTGACTGAGGGAGTGGGGCTGTGATTGAACAGTGATTTGGAGGTTTCCACAATTCAGGATCCTGGTATTTCCTTCCTCCTCCTTTCATGGCCTCTGTGACTCTGAGGTCCTTTTAGCCGAGGTGTCCTTTTCGGAATGCTTCCATCACATAGATTGGGCTGGAAATGTTGAAGTCTTTACGGAGCTAGCCCCAGCTTCTGCTGCTCCTCACATGGCTGCCCGTGCCCAGCCCCGCCTCTCCCTGGCTCCTGTGCCCTCACGCTTCGCTCGACCTTTCTGGTTTATTATCTTCCTGGGCCCTGCTCTACCCTGCCATAGTCAGTCAGCTTCAAGCCTTGCTGTGGGATTCTCAAGGTAGAAACTGTCCTGCCCCCCCCATTATAGGGCTGAGAAAAAAAACCCAGACAGACAGTGGCAACAGCTGAAAGGTGCCAGGGGCAGGCTGAATCATAAAAAGCGAGGGTTTTAGGGCTAGGACTGTACTGTCTAGTACAGTAGCCATTATCCATGTGCAGTTGTTGAAGGTATAATTTAAATTAATTAAAATGTGGTGCAGTAATAGCAGCAAGAGTTCCTTTGGCCACCTGTGGTACGGGCTCCGCTTCTAAGCCTTTAAGTTAGTTCTGTCAGCCAGCACGGAGCACTTACCGTCTCTCCTCCAAACATGGCTCAGAGTGCTTTCTTCCTGAGGGTTAGAAGTGCTCACAGGACTCCCAGACCAGATCCGATGGCTTTTGGAAAGCACAGCTTGCAGTGAGCTTATTTTAAACAGCTCAGGTACCCCTGACCATGATTCTAGAGTGCCCCTGACCGCCACCAGTGCCGTGTCCTTCATGCGAGGCAGTTCACCCTGAACGTGGTTGGCGCCGTTTCTGCCGGTACCTACTCCATATTGTCTGTTAAACTGATAGTTGTTTCCGGTTCACCCTGTCTGAAAAGGAAGCTTCGTTACTGTACATGAGCAACCATCCAAGACAAGGCAAATTCTTAACAGCAAACTTGGTTTTTAAAGTCTAATTTGGACCAGAAGGCGGGTGTGGTGACACAAACCTGTGGTTCTGTCACTTAGGAGACTGAGGCAGGGAAACGGCTGTGAGTTTGAAGCCAGCCTCACAGTAGACAGGAAGAATAAAAATCCCAAGCCAAGCAAGCAGGCAAGAACAATCCTGCGGGCTAGAGGTGTCGTTCAGTGGTTAGGACACTTGCCTGTACGTGTGAGGTCCCGGGTTCTGTCCCTACCACCACACGTGCAAAATAACACACGTGCAAAATAACACACGTGTAGAAAAGTGAATGGGGACTCTGGGATGACACCATGTGGCTCACCAGATTCCAGCAGGTCCTTTCTCCAGCAGACCCTGTGGAGGGCCCCCACTTTCTAAAGACGAGTCAGAAGATGTAATGGCTCCTAGCGGAGGGTCTTCCCCTGTAGAAGTCAGAAAGCTGGGAAAGTGTTCCCGGAGGAATAATTGTTGACTCTGACTGGGCGCCGTGACATCTCTCTGGTGTCTCTTCACATCTAGAGCGTGTGACAGCCATGTGTGGCGCCATGAGGCACTTGAAGATTTCGGGTCTTGGGTCACTGTTAATCTCCAGTTATCACCGAGTGTCCTAAAGAATTTGTGAAGCCCCAGCAGTATTTATTTATGTCGAAAATTAAAGGCGTTGTTGTTGATCTGAGACAGGGTCTCGCTGTGTAGCGAGGAACTCACCTTTTAGAATAGGCTGGCCTCGCCGGTGCTGAGATGGAGGGTATGTGACACCGTGCCCAGCGTGGTCTCTTTATAGTTTGTTTACCTCACAGTTTTAGAGTGTGAAAGTCCAAACTGCATCTCACCACAGTGGGAGTGTGTGGTGTGTGTGTTGTCTACATTCTATTTCTTGTGATGGCACAAGAAACTCCAGGGAACACTCATGAGAGGGCAAAGGTCAAAATGGCCATGGAACGCAGCCAGCAGGATAGTTTGGTGACCAGAGACTCTTGCCACCAAACTTGATGGCTTGAATTTGGTCCCTGGAGCCAATGTCTCTATAGGTGAGAGGAGAGAATCAACTGTATGAATTCATCCCCTGGCTGCCACATGGGGGCCATGCATGCGTGCCCCCCGCCCCCACATCATATACATTTTTAAAAGGACAAAGTTGGGAGTCCCACTTTACTGTGAAAATGGGTTCTAGCATCAGGCTCTCTGGAGAGGTCTGAGGGACCCCCTTCCCAGCGTATCTGTAGACCACTGAGTCTGAGTGCTGAGGGAACCACTGGAGACCAGTGCACACCAGATTAAACAAGTGAGATACTTGCCTGCTATGCAGCCACAAAACAACTGTGCCACCTGGCTCCGGTTGTCTTATCTGCATGCTGGCCCCGTGGTTCCTGTCGAGCCTGTCTTACAGGGTCATTTCTAGGCTCAACTCATGCCTTTGAGGCCTCTCTCTCCAAACCAAAGCTGTGTGTTCATAAACAGCTTCACCAAGGAGCCTTTGAAGTTACGCACCATCTCTGATATGTAGGACAGTTATTTTTAAAAAGCTGACATCCTGTCGCTGTGCCCCTGATTCTTGAGGACACCTCCATGAAGCCGTTCATTATCCTCAGTTTACAAGTGAGGTAGTAGAGACTTGGGTGAGCCGGTTGGCCAGAAAGCAGGGACTTGTCCCCAGTTTGTAACTCTCTGGCACGCTGCTCCTGAGGCTCGCTGGCTCTGAATGTCGTAGCCAGAGCTCTTATTCTGCGTGGGGCTATGTTTTTGACACACTGACACATTCAAACAGAGATTGCCGCTGTCAGCAGTTCTTTGCTTAAATAAATCACTCTCCAAGTGAGTCACCTAAGTTGAAGATCTAAGACATCACATAGAGGGAACCGGTTTAGAACTCCCTTCGAGTGCAGATTTTAAGTTGCTGGGTGTGGTGGCACACGCCTATTAACACCAGCGCTTAGAGTAAGTTCCTGGCCAGCCTGGGCTTTATGGCCATCTCAAAACAGGAGATTACCAGGCCTGGGATAGTAAACTGCTTGCTTTGGGGGAGGGGCAGGCTTAAGCTGGCCTTGAACTCCAGATCCCCCTGCCTCTATCTCCCAGGAACTGGAATTATTCGAATGTGCACCCATGCCCAATGGTTTTGAGAGTAAAGACCTGCCCATCTTCTGGAGGTGTTTGCCCTTATGAATTACCCATCTCTGTGGATCGTTTCCCATAAAAACAATGTTCTGTGCACTCAATCCTGAAGTATCCATACTCCACTTTGGAGGATCGTTTGACTGTGACGTAGGTGACAAGGGACCACAGTGAGGTCTTTCCTTTGTAGGGAATGGAGCAGAAGGCACCAGTGTGTGGCACCTAGCTGTTGAGATGGTATTTAAGGAACTCTTAGTTCAGTTCAGTTGCATCAACTCTGCTCCGGAGGCAGAAGTCCTCCAGCCGCTGGCCATGCTTAATTACAATGCTGAGCTGGGGGTGGGATGCAGATTGACCTCCTCTCCCTATCAGTGTAACTGATACCGTAACTAACTAAAGGTCTCTGGCTCAGTCCTGTGCCTTTTAAAGGTCCGCTTGAATAGCATTTGATAGAAGTCCAATTCTGGACTTCAGTCACTTGAACGAAACAGAAAGTGAGGGTGAAGGTGGCGATGGGGGGGTCGGCCTTAAGGGAGAGAGCAGTGCAGTAGGGGCTGCTGGGACACTTCTGCCACACCTCTGTCACCTCTCCTGGCTCCAGAGTGACAGCTCAAAGCTACTCAATCTTCCATTCCATCCCGTTAGCCACCTCAGTGGGGAAGTTTCTTCTGCTAAGTTTAAGAAACTCTTTAGAGGGGATTTAGCTCAGCGGTAGAGCGCTTGCCTAGCGAGAGCAAGGCCCTGGGTTCGGTCCCCAGCTCCGAAAAAAAGAAAAAAAAAAAAAAAAAAGAAACTCTTTAGAATGAAGTCTCATTAGTTTTGATACGTAGGCCTCTTTCTCCACAATCACAGCAGTTGGGAGTATGCATTGCTAATTGGCCAGGCTCAGTCTCGCGGCGCCAGAGGTGGGACCTGCTCTCAGTGACTGGGCTGCCTCAGTAGGACAGGATGTGCCTAGTCTAGCAGTGAAGGGAGAATGGGGGCAGGGGAGGGGGATATGTGAGGGGTGACTGGGAGGAGAGACAGGGCTACGACCCAGATGTAGAGTGAATAATTAAGTAAATTACTGATAAAAGCAGTGGCTAACATCGTCTCAGGAAAGATGAGCTTGTTACCTATGACCACTTTATGACTAGATCTGTGGTAGGTGGATGGAGCTGATTGTGTGATACCCAGGTGTATAGCTCATTGTTGGGACAACGTGATTATTAGACCCGGCTCTTGCCCACCACCCCCACCTATACCCTCATGCTCCTGAATATACAGAGTCCTGAAAGGATGTTACCTAGGCTGGCGGGCCTCAAAAAACTGTCCAAGGCATCTTCAGAAATACTCAGAACCCTGTGACAGTTTGATAAGTTCCAAATATGATCCAGTCATTTTCCTGAAATCATCACAAGCTGGGATCCCAGCCTCCCAGGGAGGCTAAAGCAGGAGGGTTATGAGTTCAAGGTCAGCTTGGGCTACAGAGGGAGATCCTGTCTCAAAAGCAGAAAACAAACAACAAAGTCAATCAGGCAACTTCTGCTATCCCTTCCCAGCACGGGGGATGACTCAGAATCTGGAGCTGAGCTGGATGAACAACTTGCAGACAGCCTCTGAGGAGGACGCCAGCCCTCACTTAGGGCTTATGTAACCAAGGGCAGGGCTTGACCCTACGACGTTCTGGGCACCCCGAACTGTGAAAGCCTGTGGACTTCCCGAGTCTTAGGAAAGTCCAGTTTCCCTGCAGGAGGGACCTCTCTCTAACGCTGAGGAGAGAGCTATATACAACACAAAACCCCCGATGACTGCGACACAGAACTGGGGTCAGGGCCTGTGCTGGAAGTGGGATCTGGGCTCCAGAGCTCCCGAAGTCGGCTGTGCCGTCAGGCCCATCTGCCGAGCCCACAGCCCAAGACGATAAGGGGATGAATTAGAAGAATTGATCCAAGCCTCCTTCAACCCCACGAGACCCTACATTTCCACACGTACAGCCTACATTTTTAAGATGGTTAATTGTGAGGAAGGCCCTTTCCACCTTGCAAACATCTGGCTCCCTCAGATGCCTGCAAGCATTGCCACTCCCTTCCTCTTCTCAGCCAAGCAAGGCCTACGTTCTTCTTGGGATCAGCTCTCCCACCCCACCCCCACAACTCCCAAGTGTCCCCACTCTGGCCCCTATGAGGATCCTGCTTACTCCTTTGAAGGTTTTCTAGGAGTCTCCTCTGCGGTAGATGCTCTGGTGAGGGTCTCTGCTGAGTCCCACAGCACCCACACACTGGTGCTTCTAGAGTGGACACAGCCATCAGACTGGAGTGCCCTGGGGTCAGGGTCCTGAAGTTGTAACCCTGCAGTCGGTGTTTAACATCTATGAGTCCCATGGTTTAGGGATTTGTGGGAGTGTGGGAAATGGTGCGGTCACTGGAACTCAAGCCACCAAAGGCAACCGAGAGTGTTTCCCCAGGGGACGGAGGACGTTTTGACACACTGGGCTTTCTGACATAGTCGTCACTGGACATAATTTTTACAAGCAAATTACAGGGTGTGGTGGTGAACGACTATTAAATTTCAGCACTGGGGAGGTGGAGACAGGAAGATTGAGAGTTCAATGCCATAGCAAAACTATTCTGAGTGTGTAAGCGAATGAATGAATGATTGGGAAAGTTAATGTATAAATGTAGCTAAAGTAAGTTTCAAATGGGCTTTCTTCTCAGCCACATGACCAGCTTGAAGTCCTCATGTAGCTGGTGGCAGCCACTGACTGGACAACGTAGATTCTGGGTCCTTCTTACAGTGGAGAACAGGTTTTGAGTGGTGCCAAGCGTATTGGCTTGTAAAGTGATTCAGGGTCCTGCCCATGTGTGAATTCCTTCCCCGTGTTTCTGGTCAGATGCAGCAGACGCTTGCCGCTTCCTTCCAGAGCCTGACGATAATCCCTCCATCTTCTCCCTGCTATAGGATGCACGCCAGAAATTCCGGTCTGTCCTGGTTGAGGCGACGGTGAAACTTGACGAGCTGGCGAAGAAAATCGGCAAGGCTGTAGAGGACTCGAAGCCCTACTGGGAGGCCCGCAGGGTGGCAAGGCAGGTAGGACAGCCCGAAGGTGCTCTGCCCACTAACCCCAGTTGCATGCGGGGGTCACCTTTTGGTTTCTGTATCTCCCACTGAAGGTGAGAAGCACCTGCGCCACAGGAAAAGGTCAGGGCTCTGTCCAAGGATGGCTGCCTTTGATCAGCCTTCTTATACCCTGCCTCGTCGGTTCCATCCAGCTCGAGACGCCATTAATAGAGTGTGAGTGCCGATTCGGATGCCCCTTGTCATATGACTTGTGGTGGCTGAAGCCTCTGAGTTGGAGAGTTGACTCATGTGTACTGTGAATGTGTCCAGCGTTCCTTCCGTGTATTCCTCTTCTCTTAGTGGCTGCCTGTGAGGCACAGGGCAGAATGACCCTCGGGTAGCCCTTCTTACCTCTGACCTGTTAGAGTTTGAGTTTACAGTGAGAACAGCTCCACTTAGACATGGACTCTGGTTTTACATACAGAAGGAATCAGACACAGAAGGGATTGGTGGACAGACAAGTGAATGACAGACTTGGGGAGCCACCAGTTGGTCCTACGTCCTCTTCTACCTCTCTAACTTAGAATTCTCTCCCACCCCATCACCCACTCCTTCATCCCTCCAAACTCCTTCCTGCTCCAAGCTGGATGGGTAAAGCAGTCTGGTTAGCTTCATCCAAATCGTGCTTTATGGATGGGGCCCCATCTGGCTACGGCACATCCTGGGTTGAGTCTTACAGTCTTCTTTTTCTGTACCCCTAATCTCCCTCGTGGGAGGGAGCTGTGTTGGGAGATGCCCCATCTGCTGGGAAGCAGTAGATCATGTCATATCTCTTTCTTCTCAATCTTCTCTTGACCCCAAACAGAATGATCAAGGTCATCACGGAGTCCCTCAGGCAGCCAGGTGTTGCCAGACCAGGTCCTCGAGGGTGGGTGACAGCCTCGATGAGCAGAGCCAAGCTGAGTCCCGAGGGGATCAGGGCTAGATCTGAGCCTGCAAATGACCTCTTTCCTGGTGGCTGGTGAGGAAGTAGGGCAAGGGTGGGATGTCCCCGCCCTCAGCTCCAAGGGACCCCATCTCTACTGGAAGGGTACTCTAGGCTGAGGCAGGAGGTTATTACATTTTATTCTGTGGATGTGGATGATGAGCTGGGACAGATGCTGGAAGTGGCCCTTTGGCCTTTCTGATGGCAGGAGAGCGTCCACCTACCTCAGCTGCTGCCAAGTGGGGCTTCCTGTTTTCTTTCTCTGCCTCGTCCCTGCCCACTTCCTTCTGATGTTTGAAAACCCCTCTGACCATGCCCAGCAAGGACGGTATCCGAGTCCTGACAAGCACTTCCTGCAAGGGTGTACCGCGAGCTTTTTCGTCCCATTCTTGAGATGCTGGTGGTACAGGACCAGCATTGTTCTTAGGAACGTAAAGGAGAGGATGTGTCTGACAGTGGGATCCTTGCATGAGCTTGAGTTTCAGTCTCACTTTTTAAAAACTAATTTATTGGGGCTGGGGATTTAGCTCAGTGGTAGAGCGCTTACCTAGGAAGCACAAGGCCCCAGGTTCGGTCCCCAGCTCCGAAAAAAAAAAGAACCAAAAAAAAAAAAAAAAAAACTAATTTATTGTGGAAAACTTAGAACCAGCTTACTGGCTCCTCCCTTCCCTTCTTCTTCCTCCCCCTCCCTTTCCATGTTTAAAGGAGGTGTCATACATCCGAATGCCTGTATCCCCCATCCAGCATCTCATTGAACCCCATCCGGTACTTAAAAGAACAACCTTTACCACAACTTGCCTTTCTGTAAAGTCGTATAGCCACAGGGCCAGCAGAATTATAACTGTGTATCAGAACCCTGCATTGCCTCGTTCCCAATGTCAGATCACTCTCCTGACAATAAATCAGGCCCATCCTGTGACCCCTGAGGCCAAGTCCAAGTTGTACCAAGAGGAGCCAGACCATGCTATCTTTTCTGAACTGGGCTGGGGGCAGGGGACTGGCTTTGGTTTCTTTGAGAGCTTTTGTATGTGAGCTCTAGCTGGTTTTCAAGGCTGCTTTGATATGTCTGTATCCCATCCGGCCGGCCGGCCAGCTGACGGCTTGAGGATGAGGGTGGTGCCTGTCAGGTACCAGGGGTACCCCAACCCTTGTTTATTTGCTGGCTTTTGATTTGTTCTCCCCCCTCCTCCCTCACCCCGTCTCTAAAACATAACAAGAAGTTTTCCGTATAGCCATTTTACAGTGTTCAATTCCATTAACATTCGCCTCGTTGTGCAACCCAGACCACCAGAACCTTCTCTCTTCTCACACTGAGATTCTGTAGCCATGGCTATGCGTCTCTCGCCATTGCTCTCTCTCCACAGACCCTGTCAACCATCCTTCTCTTTCTTCCTAAGAGCTCGGCTGCTCTAGATGCTTCATAAGCCATCGGGTATTGAGCAACATCCGATGTTTGCGACTGACTCATTCACTTGACATTTGTGTTTGTCCCCAGTGTGTCACCTCAGAGTTCCCTCCATTTGTCTGTCTGTCTATTGAGACAGAGTCTTACTGTGTGGAACCAACTGACCTCAGAGAGAGCTCCCGCCTCTGCCTCCTGAGTGTCGGGATTAAGCTGTGAGCTTCCATGTCCAGCTCCCTTCCCAAGAAATTCTTTTTACATGAGTTTATTTTGTGTGTGTGGCATAGGGCAATGTGTAGGGATCAGTTCTCTCCTGTACAGTGTGGGTTCTGGGGATCAAGCTTGGGTAACAAGGCTTGCTGGTCAGCCCCTTTATCCTCTGAGTCCCAGTGGCCCTGCCTTGTTTTTTAAGGTGAATGTTATGCCACTGTGTGTCTAACCACATCATGTTTGTCGTGTCAGCATTGACAGTCTTGTTATTTTTAAATGGTTGGAATGTGTCAGAAGAGCACAGAGCCCTTTGTTGTCTGTAAGGACAGCGCCAGCATGAAATGACAAGGTCAGAAAACTCAGAGATGCTGCATGCCGTGTGTTTATGGGGCCACGTAAGGCCATGTCCTACATTTAACCTTCTTTAGAAGAGTCACTGAGGGAGGAAACATTTGAAAGTTGTCAAATGGCTTGGCTGGGAGAGCACTGGCAAGGCTGGGCCTGTGAACCAGAAAGCATGGCTCAGAGTCCCAGGTCACCAGCAAGCTGGGGGATCTTCAGCTGGTCTCTTCATGGCTGAGCCTTCCCTTTCCCATAAAACAGAGTTGTCCCCTGTCGGCTTTTGCTGCAAGTCAAACCACTTGTGACTTGGTGGCTTGGAACATTTATTTAGTGTATGGCCCTGGCTAGTGTATGGCTTTGCCAGGCAGAGTGTTTGTTTGTTTGGTTTTTGTTTCTTGGGCTTTTTTCCCCCTGACTCAGGCTTGACTACTGGTATTGTCTGTACACTTGGTTTGCTGCAGGTGGCTTATCTTGGATGGCCTGATTTGTTAGACACTGCGTGGCTGTCTCTCATCAACAGGACAGACTGGCCCTTTCACATGGTGTTGGATTTCAGGAGCAGAAAGAGTGCATGCCCTTCCTAGGTCACTGCTTGATTTTACATTTGTTGATATCCTCCTGGCTGGAGTGGGTCACGTGGCCAACCCCATTCCAGGAGGCGGAGAAAAATGACTTTCACTTGGAAGGTTTATTAGAGGCATTTGTGTGATCCACCCTGGCAATTGAATTCGTATCTGGAAAGTGTTATTTAGAGAAATGCATTATCATAGAATTTTTCCTGTCAAATCTTGTATATTTACAACGAACCTGCTGACGTAAAATATACAGCCTCGCTAGAGAGACGGCTCTGCAGGTAAGTACAGGACTGCAGTGGTTCTCGGCACCAACATCTGACAGCTCACAACTGCCTGTGACTCTAGCTCCAGGGGGTCTGAGGATGGGCGGACACACACACACACACACACACACACACACACACACACACACACACACAATGAAGATAAAGCTTTTTAAAAAATACAATAAAAACCAAGCAGCACCAAAAGCCCTAGGACAGAATAAGCAGCAGACCTTTGCTGGCTGGGAGGGGATCTATAAGGCGTCAGAACCAAATGGATTCCCCACGTGCAGCCACCTTCCCATCTTGTCTTGAGTTTCCTTATGTCCTGCAGACGTTCTTCTCGCACTTACGAGAGTGAACCTGTGTTCTTAGCGGCAAATTTCCTCTTCCTTTTTCTGGGTGTGCATTGCATAGTTGACTCATTACCTCACCCGTGGCCAGCAGCTCTGTACCACATGCTCGCCTGGAGCTCAGCTAGTGCACATCTCTGCTCCACGGAAGGCAGTCACCTCAGCTCAGAACATGTGTCGGGTGACTAGTACTGTTGTAGCTCCCTGCATGTCTCTTCAGTGACCTAGGAGTACCCCAAGCATGGATTTGGGGTTACAGCAAAAGCTAAGCAGTAGCCACATGTGCAGGCATGGAGTCTGTACGTGCTGGGCTCTCCTGGGCTTGTTCAGTAAGGAGCTGGGGACTCAGTTGTTAGTGTGCTGACCACCACACGGGAACATCTCCGTGGGATGCTGCTGACCAGGGAAGCTTGGGATACTGGCATGCTTGAGGCCTGTAGGTGAGAGAGGCTGTGGAAACCTCAGGAGAAGAGAGGTCTAAGGGAGGAAGTGGCACAAAGTGTGAACATGGGTAAATGTGTCTGCTCAAGGGCCTGGGGAAAGAGGCCAGGGGGCCAAAGCATCACTCGGGGAAGGAACATGAAGGGCTAATGAGAGACAGTATACAAGCTACAGATCGGCTGGGGCACGATGGGGGTGTTTTGTGGGAAAACACGTCATGCGGTGTCCCCATGTGAATGTCCCCGCTATTTTAGTTTGGTTTGGTTTGAGGAGGTCTTCTGGAGCCGGGGTTGCAGGTGTGTCCTGTCATGCCCAGGGCTGCAGCACCACCTGTCTGAGCACTAACAACACGTTAGTATCTCCCTTTAAAAGTAAACTTATTTTTATTTTATGTGTATGAGTATTTTGCTTGCACATGTCTCTGTGTGCCATGTGTCTGCCTTGGTGCCCTTTGAAGTCTCCAGGGAGAGTCAGACCTCCCGGAACTGGTGTTTTGATGGTTGTGAGCCATCACATGGGTGCTGGGAACCACATTTGATTCATTTGGAAAAGCAGCCATCTTACAAGCTCTTCCCACACCACACCCCCGCAACCCACCCCCATTTTACAAATGATAAAACCAGTATTGGAGCCTAAAAATTGCTTCCTGGGCCTCTACCCAAACTAATCCCGTTTGGAGGCCTCACCTGAGAGAACATGAAGCAGTCTAATGCCGAGTGACACAGTCGTTAGTTGTGGTCAAGATTGTATGATGGTCAGACTGGCCAATAGGAGGTTGTCAGAGAGCGGGTCTGGCTTGGGTGTTTGAGGTTTCTCAGAACCATTAGGTGGAGGTGACTGGATGCCTCAGTGGGAAGGAAATTCAGAAGGACAGGAAGATGAAGACAGGGTGTGTATTAGAATGCCAAGAGCCAGAGGTCAAAGGTGGAGGAGAGAGGTGAAGGCACTCTTTCACACGCTCGAGGACGTCCCCCTTGGAGCAGGCTTGGGGTAGGTTACGCCGGCCATGAGGCACTGCAGTTCTAAGTGGTGAGCAGTACCAGGAAGCTGGGCCTATGGCAGTCAGAGCATTTCTGTCAGAGTGGGATTGGCTTCCTCATTCTCAGAGGAGAGCAAGTTGAGGAAGGACAGACAGTGCGGTGCCCAGTCCCTGTGAGGAGAGCAACAAGAATTGGACCCGGGCCTGCCTGGTCTGGTTGCTGCCTGACGGCTGGCACGTTGTGGGCACTTCGATGGTATGAGTTCCACTGACCAACCCATGGGCAAACTGAGGACACCTGCAGGGCACACAGCAGCCTGAGGGGTCTGTGGTTATCCTCTTCTGATTACCTTTTCTGGGCTGGGATGACCAAAGGGACCTTCTTTTGTTTTGTTCTGTTTTATATTTAATGGTGTGTGTAAGTCTGTCTCTTCATGAGCGAGTGTGCCACGGCATAGGTGTGGCCCCTTCACGGCACACTCCCCCCACCCCGGAACTTCTGTATGGCTTCGTCATGTCTCCTTCCCATGTTAATCTCTGCCCAGTCAGAAATTAACTCACCGTGGGACTTGGGTGAGGAGGTCTGGCGTGATGACGTACATCCCAGTGGCCCTGGTCACATTCTTCTGGGTGGCCACAGGCCAGTTCTAGGAACTGCGTCACCCCCGCTGCCTGAGGTGAGGGCGAGGTGGAGTGAGGGGGCACCCGTCCCGAAGCAGAGTGATTTACGGTGCATAGGAAGGGCAAGGTTACTTTTCCCTGGCCCAGAGGATGTGCCCTGCCTCACAGGATTGGCTAGAGCGCCTGAGAGTGAGAAAGCAGCTGCATTTTGGAAGCTGAGATTTTTTTAGTTCTCGTGTCTTTGTTTTTGTTTGTTTGCTTTTCATGTTTTGAGACAAGGGCTTGCTATGTAGCCCTCGACTACCCTGAAACTCCATACGTGGACCAGGCTGCCCCTGCACTCACAGAAATCTTCCTCTGCCTTCAGAAGGCTGGAATTAAAGATGTGGGCCACCACATCTGGCTTTTTTTTTTTTTTTTTTTTTTTTAAGGTAAGCTTTTGTCATGTAGTCCAGGGTGGCCCTGAATTCCTGACACTCCCACCCCAGACTCCTGAGCACTGGGATCACAAGTATGTGTATGCCACCGTGCCCCAAAGGCCAATGTGTATGTGTTTGCTTGTTTGCTTGTTTGAGACTAGGTCTCACTATGTAGCCCTGCCTGGCTCGGATCAAGCTGGCCTGAAATGCAAGAGATCTGCCCACCATGGATGGGGCGTGCAAAGATGTGCAACATCACACTTGGCTGAAGCCAGCATTTTTGAACTAGGATGGGCTCAGGATGAGTGGCAGCCTCTGCCAGGCCAAAGCCCCCACACAGAGGGACATCTTGGCTTTGGTGAGCTGTGCTGCATCCCAGGGTTGGCCCTACCTCCTGCTTGACTACTGGGCATCTTGACTTAGGACTGGAACTAGGCCTAGGTATGGTACAGCCCATCCGGAAGCTTCCCTGGCAGTGGTGTGGTCTACTTGCATTTGAGCCTTCTCTGAGTGCAGGTGGCCGCAAGGTGAGACGGGAGATTGGTTGTAGCGTTCTCTACACTGTCTGAAACGCTGTCAGAGCTCCTTGGATGGTTCTGGCTAGCTGCTGTCTACTTTTATTTCATTGTTTTCTTGAGACAGGCTCTTGCTATGTAACTCAAGCTGGCCTGGAGCTCGAAATTCCCCTGCCTCTGCTCCTGAGTGCCGAGATGACAGGCCAGAGACACCACACCTGGTTTGCACTCCCTGTTTTCACTAGAATGATGACACTGAAAAAGAGAGTGCCTTCCTTCCCTCCCTGACACATGGGCATTCCCTGGGGATTACTCATTCAGTTGCCGAAAGTCAGAGCTTAGCTGTTTCTGTGTTGCCACAGGTGAGCCTTTCAATACTGCTAGGCAGCGTGGAGCTCTGGCCAGACGGCTGGATTCCTCAAAAACGCTTAGTACATTTTCTGTTCCTGTTTTTTACTTTAGGGGTGCCCCATGCTTTCTTCCTTTTCCTTTTCTTTCCTACCCCCACACGTGACTTTATATTTCCCCTTTCCCTCCTGTGAAAATTGACCCTTAACACAACCAATTAATTGCATTACGAATGCAGCTCCTAGCATGTTTGAAGCCCTGCATCTGAGATCCAGCATTGCCAAAAGAGACCAGCATGACCCCATATATACAGCTGTAAGGTCAGCATTCCAGAGGGCTAGGGAGGAGATCAGGTCAGCCTAGGAGATGTATATCCTATGGATCGTATGTGGACACACGCGCACACACACACACACACACACACACACACACACACTTTACCTGTTTTTTTACTTTGGGGGTGCTCCTACTTCTTTTCTCTTTTTTTCCTACCCCCACATGTGACTTTATATTTTCCCCTTTTTCCCTCCTATGGAAATGGATCATATATATGCACGCACACATGGACACATACACACACACACACACACACACACACTACCTCAAAAAGCAAATCAAGGGGTTGGGGATTTGGCTCAGTGGTAGAGCGCTTGCCTAGCAAGCGCAAGGCCCTGGGTTCGGTCCCCAGCTCCGGAAAAAAAGAATAGAAAAAAAAAAAAAAGCAAATCAACATAAAGCCTAAGCGAACTCATTCACACCAAGAACCAAGAAGTAGATGTTGGGGCAGCTTAGGGATGGACAAACTCTCTGGGCTTTCAAGTAGTTGACTTGAAAAGGTTCTTGTGGGTTAGGATACTCTGCTCCCAGCCCAGTGGAGACAGCTTATTCCTAGCCAGTGTTTATCGCAGGCAGGAGCTTCTTGATATGAGGGAGGAAAGCATGCATGCTCCCCCAAGCACGAAACACTTAGAAGGCCAGACTTGGGTAGTATTTTCTCGTCCGCCCTTCCTCCCTTCCCTCCCAGGGCCTTGTGCCCGATAACCATGTATGTTCTAGCACTGAGACGCTCCTCCAGCCCCGAGCGAGCCATGCAGTGTCTGCAGTGGGGTGCATGCAGCCTCCAAGCCACAGCCAGGGTTGGCCGCACACTCCGTTAAAGCCATATTTTGGGGCAGGGGGCGGTTGTTTGTTTAAATGCCTCTCCTGCCTGGTGGTGGTGGTCTATAAGTCCAGTCTGGGGGAGGCTGAGGCAAGAGGATTGCCATGACTTTGAGACCAGTCTGGCCTGAGAGTTAGATCTTCTCTCAAAAAACAAAACAAAACAAAACAAAACAAACAAACAAACAAAAACCCCACAAAGCCAAAACCAAAAACACTGAACGTAGAAAGATCCATGCCATGTAATATTTGGCGGTAGACATTGAAAGGTAATTTTCCTAGGCTGTTGAGATGACTCAGCTAATAAAGTTTCGTGCTGCCAAGCCTGACAACCTGCGTTCAGTCCATAAGACACACGTGGTAGGAGGAGAGACCAAGATACCAACGTTAGCCTTCATGTTGATCACCTCAGTAGGCCTGAGCACGCACATGTTCCTGCGCGCACACGACGGACACATTCAAAAGGTTAAAAAATGTAAAGGTATTTTTTCTGAAATGCCCATTTAATAGAACTCTTGTATTTATGTGATAGTTACTTTTTTAAAAAGTGTATGTGTGTGTGCGCATGTAAGCAGGTACTGAGGAGACCCACTGAGGCAAGTGCCCTGGCCCCCTGCAAGAACACGCTGATGTGAAACTATAGCGTTTACCTCAAAGGGAATAAGGTTATTCTGGAGCTGGATTTCAGTAACCAAGTCCCGAGAGACTCAGAACTAGGCTACCCCAGGTCCCGTGTTCCCACACAGAAGCAGTTTCCTGCAGTTTTATAGTAACAAAACAAAGGTGGCTATAAATCAAGGCATTTAAAAATACACTGGTGGGGTATATTCGAGAGTTCTCTATAACAAGATGGGGTGGTGTCTGCTATAGGCCTGAGCCACTGCTCTCTGTCTGATGGCATTCTTAGCGTTTGTTGGGCTTGCTGGAAGCTAGTGATATGCTAAGTTGATAAATTCCAGAAGGTTTTTATCTGTTAGTCACAGGATGTTCTGATAGGGAGTAGGCAGGGAATGGCTATTCAGGGGCCTCCAGCTAGCCTGAGATAAGGTAATTGGCCTCTGGACCCACGGCATTCCAACCTGTGCCAATCATAGCGGTTCTAATCAGTCAGTCAGCCTATGTAGCCTCAGCTGCTTTCTAGGAATTCCCACAAGCAGTGCTCTTAACCCCGACACTGCCCCACCCCCTCTCCCCCACCCCCCCATCCCCTCACTGCACCCCCACCCCACCCCACCCCCCAGCTGTCTCTCCAACCCTCTCGTGTTTATTTTTATGGGCTAAATCTGGACCCTATAGAATCAGGAGCCTGCAGTAGGGCGCTGTCAGGAAAGCTTTGGGCATTAGCCACCCTTCCTTTGGGCTTCTGACCCACACCTTGTGGAGCCATGCAGGCCTCTTTTGCAGGGACTCATTGCTTAGCAAAGGGTGAATCTGGCTCAGCCATGAGTGAAGACGGTTTGGAGCTGAAGAGAACTCAGCCTATGCAGGCTGCGCTAGGCGGCTCCCAAGCCCGGGTGGGGATCTCACTCCGACAAAAAACTGGACGGTTTTCCTGGCCCATGATCCCCAAGAACAAACCTGCTGGGGCCTGGTCAGCCCCAGACAGAATTCCAAAGGGCGTCTTGGGAGGCTAAGCTGGCCCTCTCTGAAGAATCTTCTGGAATCTGGGCCCCTCAGAGTCTGTTTCTTCTGTTGAATTCTCCAGGTGCTTTCTCTCTCTCCCTCTCTTCCTTCCTTCATTTTTCTTGTTTGTTTGTATGACTTGAGACAGTTTCACTCTAACCTACACGGACTCAGAGCTCACTATGTCCTGCAGCTCAGCTTCCTAAGTGTGGAGCTTGACTTCTTGAGCTGCCACCCCCCTGCCATCAGGTCCTTATTTGTGTTATATTAATGGTTGGGGCAGTGGGTTTCATGTAGTACGTTCATAGATGTATGTGCTAATCTGATAATATCCACTCCCCTGCCGTCATTCCTCTACTTACACAGTCCTTCTGTCATGTCTGCTGAAAAAGAATTAAGTTAATTGTTTTATTTTGAGACCAGTTTCACTGTGTAGCCCAGGATGGCTTTGAGCTTCCAGTCTCCTGCTTCGACTTGTTTGTGTTTTGAGAGCCTGTCTCATGTAGCCTAGGCTGGCACAGAACTTACTGCGTAGCCACCAGTGGCCGAGATCGCCCAATCCTCCTGCCCCAGTCTTCTTGGGCTGGGAGTACGGACATGCACCACACACCTGGCTTCCTCTTTTACCTTGGTTTCCACATATGAGGTAAAACTCGCAATGCCTGCCTTTCTGCCTAACGGAATCACTGTAGTTAGTTTCAGTTGTCAGCATGACGGTCTAGAGTCAGAGTCATCTGAGAGGAAAGCCTCAATGGAGGAATTGCCCAGCTCAGCCCTGTCTGCGGGCAGTCTGTTGGGGGCAGGCTTATCATTCATTGGTGCAGGAGGATCCAGCCAGCCCCCTTGTGGGTGATTCCTTCCTTTCATCCTGGGCTACATAGGCTCAGCCTGAGCCTGAGAGAGCCAGCTAGGAGTTTCCAGGTAAAAGGAGATGCTCTGTGGAATCTTTGCCTTCAGATTCCCCCCCAAGTTCCTGCTCTCACTTCCTCCAAAGAGCTCCTGGAGGTGAGAGATGAAATAACCCCTCCCATGGAACTAGAACAGTGATTATCTGCAGTCCCACCAATGTTTCATACAAATGTCCTGTCTTTGTGGTCGAATAACCTTCCACATTTTCTTTACCCTCTGCTGATGGCACCTAGGTGTCTGTTATGAGCAGTCCCATGATGAGCGTGGTCATATAGGCATCTCTGTGGGACACTGAGTCCTTCCGGATTCACTGGCCGGAGGCTAAGGTAGTTCCATATTTAGTTTTTTGAGGAACTTCATGCTGACCTGTAGTGACCCCTTCATGACCAGTGACTGCCTTAAGTAGTTAATTACTGACTATCGGCTGTTAATGTTTCTGGGTAAGACTTTCCTGCACCCTGGGGGAGCTGCTGCCACCTTAGAGGGAAGAGCAATAGCTCTAAAAGGGAAGACTTTCAGATCACCTGAGGCTCTTATAGCCTTAGAATTCAGTTCTCTTAACCTGAGGCCCAGGCTAGCCCAGTGAAAGCTCTCAGTCTGTAGAAAAGCCTGGGGAGTCTGTTTTCACACCGCACTGGCTCCTCCAAGGCAGTGTCGATACTGGGCTTTTTGTATTTTTAAGTACTCCTTTTATTTATGGGTCTATGTTCACGCATGTGTCTGCATGTGTGTGCAAGTAAATGATGGGCCAGAAGAAGCCACTGGGTCCCCTGAGCTGGCATCATGTGTGGTGCGGAGCCACCTGAGGTGCCAGTGCTGGGAGCTGAACTCGGCTCCTTTTCCCTTGCTCTTAAGGAACACGCCGTCTCTCCAGCCCCACCGTAACTGCATTTCAGGATAGAGGGAGGAGGAGCAGGAAGCGAATCTGTTTCTTTGCTTTAAAGACCTTACACAGAGTCTCATTTGCTTCCATTTATTGCTAGTCCCTGGTTGCTGTCACAGGAGCTCTCAGGAGGCTTGGCTTTGCGCTTGTTAAACAGGTTCTAGGGATGAAAGAGAGAATGGCTATTGGGCGGCTCCTACCAGCCTCTGCCATGTCTGCACAGTAGTTTAGTGTCTTCTAGGAAGATGCCTGGCTGGAATAGCTAACAGGTAGGCATATGTGACCCACAGAGTGGACATGGGACCCCTCTGGACAGAGAAACACTGTGTGCCTCCCCAAATTCCTCTGCTGACTCACACGCCACCCTTGCTGGATGGGAGACCTTTTCTTTTGTTGTACTGGCATCCTGTGAGGAAATTATTGCCTCCCACACATCTGTAAGTAGATGTGCTTGTGCTTCGTAAATTGCAGACTTTATTTTGCAGATATGATTTTGGATGACTCACTTCCCAGGGCCACATCTTAGATGCAAGCCCTCATGGCTTATGTACACTGTTGGGGCAGCCTTTCCTGAGTCCAGCCCATCTTCTGGTGTCCCCAGATCTCCACAGCACCTCCCAACCCAAAGTCAGTCATGCTGATAGCTCTCCCAGAGGTGACAGTAGTCTCATGTATCCTGTGGCTAGCCCATGGTACCTGGCGTGTGGTCAGATACTACGGGGGTTTCATAAGGGTGCTAATGTGGTTGGCACCTGAACAGAGCAGAGAGGCCTTTCTGGAACGAAAGGACACTGCAGACTCGAATCTCATCCCGGTCTCTTCCTGGGGACTCCACTACTCTCTATAGGCCTGCCTAGTTCCATGATCACAGAAGCCAGTACCTTAAGATCAGTTGTTCTCGGGTTTGCAAGATAGATCAACCAGGTGCCAAGCTTGATGGCCTGGGTTTGACCCCCAGGACTCATGTGGTAGAAAGAGCCAACTTGTCCTTGAACACCCGAATCTTGCCATCCCACACTCAGACTAGGTAGAAAAAAGAAAAGAAAACCAGTGGTCTGATCTGGGCTGCTACACGGATGCTGTTCCCCAGGGCTCTGACTGTTGGGCACTGTGCTCCTGTATCCAGTGTAAGCATTGAGCGAGAGGCCTTCAAGCCTAGCTACCCTGGCCAATCCAGCTGCCCCTCTCTGACTCAGTGCTGCCCCTCCCCTGCCAGATCAGCCGTGAGAATGTGGAGTCCTCACAGTTACCGAACAGTCACGGGATGTTCTGCGTCATTTCTTTTTTTTTTTTTTTTTGGTTCTTTTTTTCGGAGCTGGGGATCGAACCCAGGGCCTTGCGCTTCCTAGGTAAGCGCTCTACCACTGAGCTAAATCCCCAGCCCCTGTTCTGCGTCATTTCATATTCCGTTGCCTTTCCTCTCCAGACTGACCAGTTCTCAAACAAACAACAGCAACAGCAACAAAAAAGGTGTGGGGTTTATAGAAATTTTAGAATTGTGGATTAGGAAGGAGTACTCAACTAATAAAATCTGTGCAACTCTTATTACAAAATCTGAAAAAGTCTAAGATCAGAAACACCACGGTTCCAAGCATTCAAGTAAGCAATGCTCAACCTGTGGTTGAGTGAACCGGTCTGTGCTGGCTCAGAGGCTACGTGGGAGGTGGCCTAGGGTGACCCTTCAATGAGCTAAGTGTACCAGGCAACTGAGAGAGCTGAATAACCAGGGAAGCCCTGAAAGCTAGAGCGGGCTGGCATGGGAAGTCAGGGTCCTTGGCTATGTGGCTTTGGGATGGCCCAGGTTTCTAGATGCAGAGATCTGCAGTCCTCGTGTTGGGACTGAGTGTCTCCAAGGTGCTCCCAGTATTACTGAGAAAACAACTGAGTAGCAAAATAATTCAAGACATTGGTTCTCAGTAAGTCTGGCTGTTTTCTTTCTCTTAAAAAAAAAAGTGTGGTGTGGGGGTGTATGGGTGTATGTGTGTGGGGGAATGAGGGGTGTGTGTGGGGTGTGTGTGTGTGTGTGTGTGTGTGTGTGTGTGTGTGTGGAGGGGTGTGTGGGGTGTGTGTGTGGGTGTGTGTGGGAGTATGGGGTGTGGGGTGTGTGTGTGTGTGGGTGTGTGTGCGGGGGGGTGTAGGGTGTGGTGTGTGTGTTTGTGTGTGTGGGGTGTGTGGTGTGTGTGTGTGTGTGTGTTTGTGTGGGAGTGTGGGGTGTGTGTGTGTGTAGACAACCTTTAGGAGCTGGCCTTCCTAATCCCATGAGTCTTAGGGATCAAACTCAGGCAGCCAAGCTCCAGCACCTGTCTCTGCCTCCTCACGTCTCGCTGCGTAGGTCCTGATAAATCAGTTTATTAAAAGAATCCATCTGTGTTGGTGGCTTCAGCCTCCTGCTCAGAGCTGCTTGAGGTAGTGTGTTTTAACAGGCTCAGAAGTCTGTGTCACCCAGTGGCTGCTGCTTCTCAGAGTTAGAACTTTCCCCACAATGGTTTTCTTGTAGTGTTTTTGTGGGTGGGAGGAAGGGTGTGGGAGTGGAGACTGAACTCACTGTGTACACCAGGGTGGCCTCAAACTCAGAGATCTGCCCACCTCTGTGTCCCAGTGCCGGAATTGATTGGAAGTGCATGCCGCCATGCATGGCCTTGGTACTGACGCTTAAGGTCTCGCTGAGGTGCACACTAGTCCTTTGGTTTCCTGAGGCTCAGTTCCTTTATGCCTCCGGGCAGATAGGCATCCATCTTTCCGCAGACTTCTCTCTGCTCTGGTAAAGGCCATTCTGATTTGGTGAACCACCCATTTGGGTCCACAGGCATCTTTCTGTACCGTGGAAACCTATGGCTGGGATGTGGCCTCCCGGTCAAGACGGAGCAGTGTGGGACAGGTGGAGGCTGGAGCAGAGCTTGCTGCTCCGCAGAAGATGCTGGCCTGTTGGGCTCACAAGGGCTACCATACGGTAAAAACCGCAGAAGCATTGACCCATGGTTTCCAAGAGGTTCAAAATTCCTCCGGGCCTGTTGGCCGAAGTCTCTGGGATCAGGGTTATCCTCTAGCTTGGAAAACATGAGGGTCAATGAGGGATAAGCTGGTCCTGGAGAGACTGCATTCCCACGGTGCCTTGGTGCATACGCCCGTGGGTCATTCCGGCGTGCTTTCCCATCGTCCTTCTTTGGATACTTCCGAGGACAAATGCACATGCAGAGAGAGACATTGATTGTACTGTGTGAGCCACAGGAGAGCCAAAAGAATCACAAATGCCTTAACATAAGTGGCCACAAGGGAGTTGTTCACAGCATGGCTTATAGGTGGATACCTTAATTAAACAATATTTCTTACACACTGGCAGCCCTCTAGGTATGGGAGGGGAAACCACAGCAGCAGGGCTGGGAGAATCAATTGGCCCAGTGGTTAGGAGTGCTCCTGTCGTGAGCATGTAGCTCACAACTTCTGCAGCTCCATCCAGCTCCGGGGCATCTGATTCCTCCTTCTGCACTCTCAGGGCACCTGGACTCTCTCTTCCTCCCCTCACTCCCTCTCTCTCCGTCTCTCTGTCTCTGTCTCTGTCTCTCTCTGTCTCTCTCTCTCTCTCTCTCTCTCTCTCTCTCTCTCTCACACACACACACACACACACACACACACACAGAGGTAAAAGCAAAAGTGTGCCTGCCCTGAGGGAATGAGGGCTGGTGTGTATTGGACTTAGCTGTAGCATCCTGACCCTTGGGCTCTGGCCGCCATGAACTCAGTTACGTTGCTTCTGTAACCTTGAGCTGCCCTTCAGTCTTCTCTCATCACGTTCTTCCTTCACCTTCTTCCTGGCTGTCCCAGGCCTACAGACGAGGAGGGATGCTGAGCCTCCATCACAGAGTGAGTTGGTGTTTGCAGAGGTCATTTATATAGACTGGTAAGTCCTCTCTGCCTCTGCAACTCTTGGGAGTTAAATCACCGAAGCCCAGAGCAACAGGAGGCGACAGCCTGGCCAGGAGACCTTCTCCAGTTCCCACAAGCCCCTGCCTAGTGTGGAAGGGGTCGTGGCCAGCCACCCACTTTGACTTTCTGAGTATTTCTTGTCACAAAGGCATGGGAGCATATTAATGGCCGTGAACTTGTTAGCACAGTGGAAAGCAGGCTCCGGGTGGGTGTAAGGAACACATGGGACTGAGTCAAGCCTGGTGTGGGTCAGGGTGATGTATAGGCTGGTGGGGTGCCGGATGCTCTGGCTGGTACTCTGTCTCTGAATGCTGGTCTCTGTGATGAGTTCGATGTCTCTTTATAACGCAAGTGGAGTTTCTCTGACCTTTGAAGAAGTTTGTGGTCATTTATTGTTCTGGGAATGGTGGGTGACTTGAGAGTAAAGTGTGAGCACAGTGAGAGCTCGAGACAGCTCCAACTCCTCAGTCTGACTGGGGGTGGGCAGGAGGGGATGATGAATACAAAGGGGGTGCAGGGAAGTTTGGAGGGGCCCATTGTCCCCTGTGCAAGGTGCTGTGGTGTTGACAAACATAAGCTCGTGCGAAGGTTTTGGTCTGCAGACTCATCGCCCAGCTGCCTGAGGTACAGGCCGCCTGTCAAAATTGGCCACATGTTGGGGGAAAAAATCTGAGTTCAGTGGGCGTTCAAACAAGAAGAATCACACATGGCATGCAAGCCTATATAACTCCATCACAGGGTGTAGAGCCAGGAGGACCTGGTCGGGCTGGGGTTACAGAGTGAAACCAGCCTGCATAGAACAATAGGGCTATTTATCCTCAGGAAACTTCTGGCTGATAACTCTTTAAGAGTCATAAGAAAGAAGATAAAATAACTAACATGTCTCTGGTATCAAAATAAAAAAATGCACAGAAGATGGGACATTTGAAGTGGGGTTTAAAGGGTGAATAGGAGTTCTCCAGGAAGGTGGTGGGGGTAGGATGAGTGTTCCCTATTGAGGGAATGGCAGGTGTAAGAATATAGGAGAAGGTGGTGAGCTCTGCGGCTTACTGAGTGGAGGGAGACAGGGTCTCCCTGTCTGTGTCGTGTCTATGTTGGGGTATTTATTAGGCAGAGAGAGAGTCCCAGAAATAGTCAGATACGCACATGCAGAGAGCATCAGGTCTCCTACACTCAGGCATGGAGACTACATACAACAGAGCACTGTGGGGCTGGAAGGCTAGGTAGAAAGTGCCTCACTCTGTGGCCCAGGCTCACTTCAAGGTCCTCCTGGCCAGGCCTGGCCTGGTGACACAGGTCCATCCCAGCTGCTCAGGAGGCTAAGGCAAGAAGATCACAGTCAAAGCCTCTTAGGTTTCAGAGCTCAAGGCTAGCCAGAACAACTTAGTGTGTCTGCCTCAGAGTAAAGAAAATATACAAAAAGGGATGCTGGAGGCCTGGCTGGGACATGTGCAAAAGGTCCCAAGTTCAATCCCCAGTTCCCAATACCACACACACAAATCTCCCTGCTTCTGGCTTCTGAATTCTGAATTATAGATACGCGCTCTTTACCTATCACAGCTGGCTAAAACCAGAGCTTTCTCTCTTCTTTTTTCTTTCTTCCTTTCTTTTCTTTCTTCCTTCCTTCCTTTTTCTGACACAAAGTCTCACTCTGAGATCAAGTCTCAAAAGAGACCTGCCTGCCTCTGTTTCCCTGGAGCTGGGACTAAAGGCACATGCCACCGTGCCTGGTTACTTAGGAAATTTCTCAAGGCTACACAGGAAAACTTGAAAAGAGTAATCAGTGAATACCACACACTGTTGCCAGCACGACAAGTTCTTCTCCAGGACAAGGGGGAGAGGTGGCAGTGGGGTGGCGTTGAAATGCGGTCTCATGTAGTTCTACTCTCTAGAGAGTCGAGCATGACTTTGAACTCCTAACCTTCTGCCTTTGCATGCCAAGCACTGGGATTCCAGGTGTGCACCACCAAACTGGGCTCAGCACCGACCACCGAGGGCATCTTTCCGAGAGTGGCTCAGCCCTCTCTCGGTCTTGCTTTGTTCTTGTTTAAATCCAGTGGTTGACAGACTTTACCCCACACCGCAGTGCTGTCTCACTTAGGTAGGAAGCTTTAGAAGATTACATCTTGGGTTGGGTGGTGTAGCTTTGATGGAACCTCCCTAGTGTGCACAAAGCCCTGAGCTCAGCCCTCAGCAGCAGTGGAGGAGGGGGTGCTGGGGTTGGGGGGAGAATTACATCTTTCTAAGTTAATGACTTCACGTAATTCGGTTCTTTCTCAAATCACCTCAATTGTTTAAAACGCGTATTCCTTGGGCTGGAGAGTTTGCCCTTGGTAGCTGGGCAGTGGTGGTGCACACCCTTAATCCCAGCACTGGGAGGAAGAGGCAGGTGGATCTCTGAGTTCGAGGCCATCCTGGTCTACAGAGCAAGTTCTAGGACAGCCAAAACTATACAAAGAAACCCTGTCTGGAAACAAACCAAACCAAACCAAACCAAACCAAAACAAAACAAAACAAAACAAAACAAAACAAAACAAAACAAAACAAAGAATGCTTGCTGCTTTTGCAGAGGGCAGGTTTGGCTCCCAACACCTGACTGCTGTAGCTGCAGTTCAAGGGGATCTGTCGCCCTCTTCTGGCCTCTGCAGTCACTGCACATACAGAGTACACACAGGTACACACAGACACACAGACACACAGACACACACACACACACACACACACACACACAAATTAAAAACAAATCTTTGAAAACCGTGCTGTTATGATTAGTTTAAAGCAGGCATCCAACTTTTTGACGCTGACAGCATGTCATGTACAAATATGCTGGCCTGAGTTCATAGCCGTCCTGGGGAACAGGCAGCCTGGTGCTACGGTTTGGGCCGGCCAAGCTTAAAGCCTTGGACTAGGAGTATCTGTGTCTTTTGGGCAGATAGCATGGTCCGTCCCTCCGGCTCAGCTATTGTTGCTCAACCCAGTGACATAGTTTTGAGTTTAAAGGAAGAACTGTGTTGTAAAGTTAGCCAAGGGAGAACTGACAGAGTGCATGAGGGGACACTCAGCCTAAGTGTGATGGCATGAGCTTGTGGACACTCAGGAGACTGGCCAGACACACCTTTAATCCCAGCACTTAGAAGGTGGAGACAGGCAGATCGCTTTAGGTTTGAGGCCAGCCTGGTCTACATAATGAATTCGGGCCAGCTGGGGCTACAGAGAGACTATGACTCAAACATACATACACTCTTTTTGTTTCGTTTTGGCATCTTTTAAAAAACAGGACAGCCAGAGTCCAGTTGCTCAGTGGCTGTCCACTGATGCCGTGCCGCTTCTCCTTACAGATCCCTTCCTGTGGGTCCCTGTGCTTTGGACACTCTGAGACTTCCCAGGTGTCATCAGGGGCCTTGGCATTCCAACCAGAGACGTGTTGACACTTGTTCAAGGTTGTAGCCCCAAGGTTGGAGGAGTGTACCCTGCTCCTCTCGTATCTCTGGACACAGCCTCCCGTCTCATAGTGACCCAATTGTCTGGGCTATCAATGCCAGTTTTGTGCCAGGCATTGGGATGAGTCTTTTGTTAACATTCCGTGTGGTGAGAGCTGGGAACCCCGGAGACTGGAAAGTCCCAGGGGGCCTGGATGTTCAGATTGGGCTGTGGGAAGTGGCTCACAGTCTCAGGTCAAGAAGGCTGTGGCCAGAACCAGGGGGCTGCCCAATGGAGAGGAAGGCGAGGAGGAGGGAGGGCCAGAACTTTGCCAGGGGCTCCTGATAGTTCCAGGTCCTTGACACTAGGGCTGAGACCAAACCCATGGGATGGGGAGACACTTTCCCGGTCCAGTTTCCTAGTTCTGTTATATATGACAACATTTAATTGGGTCTGGCCTACAGGTTCAGAGGTTCAGTCTGTTATCCTCAAGGCAGGAGCATGGCAGGCCTGGTGCAGGAGGAGCCAACTTCTACATCTTTACCCGAAGGAAGCCAGGAACCATTCTGTTCTTTTTTAGAGATCAATTCTTTTATTTTATTTTTATTGTGTGTATATGAGAGGTGTATGTGCTTGTGCACATGCGAGTGCCACAGCACAGGTGTGTGATCAGAGAACAAGTTTATGGAGTCAGTTCTCATCTATCTATGTGGGGTCTAGGGATTGAACAGGGTTTACAAGACCTGCAGGTCCTTTATCTGACTCCCAATCTCCGTCCCTCCTCCCCCAACCCCTCCCTCATCCCTTTCTGTGATGGAGCCTAGGGCTGGCTCAGGCCCACTCTAGCTCCTCACCCACAGCTCCGCTCCTGCCCTGTATCCTGATCAGAGATTAGCACCTGCTCATTAGATGCCAACGACATCTAATGTCATGGGGTGTGATGACAGACAGCGGGGCTCTTTCCCTGGAGAGCTTCCAGCATCTCCTCTGGTTTACAGCGGCACACCTTGGAGTGCTGGGCGATGGACGACTCGGTCACTGTTGTCCCCTGGGTCTGCACTGTGTCCCCAGTGGAAGACTGACTGACTTCTTAGACCCATGTGTGACTAAAACCAACCTATCCATCAGATGGCACAGGAGCAGACCGGGCCACGCGGGGATGTGTGGGAGGCAGGCTTCAGCCCCGCTGACTTGGAAGCTGCCACAGCAGAGGACAGTGTGCAGTTGAATATGCAGTATAGAGGCATGCAGGGCCCAGGGAGAACAGTCGCAGCTGTCTGTCCCTTAGCTCATGCCTCTGCCACATGCCTGGCCCGGGACTCCCGCCATCAGCAGTCCCATAGCAGATGTGCCCGTCGCTGCTCCAGCACAGGAGATGTGGGAGGAAGCCCAGGAGGACTGTGGGTGCACCCTTCTGGAGAGGGTGGGCGGGGAGAAGTTGGCATCTGTGGTGTCTCTGCAGCCACAGGAAGAGTGTGATCTGGAACGTGTTGTCTCTGGAGACCATGCTGTACGTGGCTGGCAGTTGTGTCAGTTGCTAGTCTTTGCGATGGAGATACAAGCTCAAGAAGTAGAAACAGGCTGACAAGCCGATTCCGCACCGTAGCGGCGACTGGTAGATGGCCCAACCGCCTATCCGTAATGTCCGTGTCAGAAGCACCCCAGCAGTGGTTGCCGTGTCCTGGGGGCCCAACTGGGACAGACACAAGATGCATCCCTACTCAGCCTCCCTTAGAAAAATGAGGGGGTTTAGGCCGGGTGGTCCGTAAACCTCACCCCACCCGACTGACCCTTTGTTGTAGCCAGTGCAGATGTCTGGGTGCCCACCCTTTTGAGGCCGGTTAGGAGCTGAGTGGACCCTGAGTCAGCTGGCATGAGTGCTCCCTGCCTGCTGCCTTCTGACCACCTCTACCATCTGCGAAACGTTGAGCGCCCGTACATTTTCAGGTGCTTTGAAGACACCACTGACTGGAACCAGTGTGTAGTGAAGGTCACTCACCGTGAGCGGCCTCTAAACATTCTCCCCGCAGGTATTTCCATAACCTCTGTTAGCGTCCCTGAGTCAGCTTTCTCTGGGATTGCTGAACTGGCTTCTACCATTGAGGTTCTGTTTGTGACTAACTGGGACGTTCTTTCAAGTTAAATCTCAAACCCAGGAAGTAGTTTTAGGTGATTGGAATGGCAGGGCCTCAGGTCCAACCCCTGAGAAATCTAGCCTAAGAGACTTTCATGACTGACCCCTCACTTCACCTCTCGCAGCCTGAGGACGGTCTTGTGTGCCTCTGTGTTCTAGAACATAGTCTCTAGGAGGCATTTGATGGATTCGGAATCTCCTGTTTCTGTTTCTTGCCGGCCAGTGATAGAATGTCCCTCCCGTCATGTACCCTGCCTGTCTGTCCTGTGAGTGTGTGTTTTAGGAAGTGTCTTATGAGTAGCCCTCAGTGTGGCATTGCATGCCTGTAATCCCAGACTGGGGTTGAAGGATCAGGTGTTCACACCCAGCCTCGCTATGTAGTGAGTTGAGATCACCCTGAACTACATGAGACTCTGTCTCAAAGAAACCAGAGAGAGAAAAAGAGGAAGAGGGATGTTTTTATAGGAGGTCTCCCGTATGCGTGGGCCTCAGACGTCTCCACACCTGCCTGTCTGCACAGCTGTTCCCACCATGTAGGCATTCCTTATGCGGTACTCCTTGGTGTAAGACTTGACTTTTTACCTGTGTGTCTGTGTGTGTGTGTCTATGTGTGTGTGTCTGTGTGTGTACCCTGGGTCCCCTGGAGTCACAGGTGGCTGTAAATAAACTCCTGACCTCTGTAAGAGCAGTAAGTGTGCGTAACCACTGAGTCCTCTCCCCAGCTCTCAGGTTCATTCTTAGTTATTAAATTCAGCTTCTGGGCTGGCCTGGACCATAATTTTGAATGAATGAATGAATGAATGAATGAATGAATGAATGAATGATGAATGAATGAATGAATACAGGGGTTGGGGAGCTGACTCAAAGGATAAAGTATGTGTTACTCGAGTGTGAATGTTGGGTGGGTGTGGCAGTCTGCCTGTACTCCCAGCTCTTGAGGGACAGGATCCGGGAAGAAGCTGGGCAGCTAAGCTAGATGAATTGATGAGCTTTAGGCCCGACTGAGAGATCCTGCCCCAGTTCTAGATAAGGTGGAGCCATACAGGAGATGCCCATTGTCAACTTCAGGCTCTACCCACGTGCCCAGACCATACAAATACACATTTGTGCACACATAACACACACACATGCCACAAACAACAATAACAAAACCCCACAAGGCTGGGTGTTGATGGGAAGCAGAGAGGAGGACTGTGCCAAGTTCAAATCCAGCCTACTCTACACACCCAAGTCCCAGGCCAGCCAATTGTGTCTAACGGGACCTTTAAAAATTTAAGTGGGATTTGACTCATCTTTGTAGTCCGTACTTCAGGAGGGCGAGGCAGGAGGATTGCCTTGAGTTTGAGCCCAACCTCAAAGAAGCTATCTCAAAAATTAGATAGATAGATAGATGATAGATAGATAGATAGATAATAGACAGACAGACTAGATATAGATAGATAGATAGATAGATAGATAGATGATAGACAGACAGACTAGATTAGATAGATAGATAGATAGATAGATAGATAGATAACAGACAGACTAGATATAGATAGATAGATAGATAGATAGATAACAGACAGACTAGAGATAGATAGATAGATAGATAGATAGATAGATAATAGACAGACAGACTAGAGATAGATAGATAAATAGATAGATAGATAACAGACAGACAGACTAAAGATAGATAGATAGATAGATAGATAGATAGATAGATAGATAGATAGATAGATAGATAGCAAATGAAAGAAGGGACAGAGAGATCGCGTTTTAGAAAATGTTAGGGTCCCAGGGGATGAGCCCGTGTCTCAGAGCTGTGGAGAAGCCGCAGGTAGACTGAGGTTGGAGGGATGGATCACAATTCATCTCCCTTAAACCTGTCCAGATTTACTCTTCTTGGACCCGTCTGGAAAGATGGAGGCCCCAGACTGTTCTTGTGGCAGAAGTAAGAATGGGCAGGGGGCTCAGCTGGAGAGAGAGTCGGGTTGTCAGTGCCAGACAGTTACTTCTCAGTGGCTGATCGGTTCTAGAGAGGGTGGGCATCCCCATCCCTATGTGTGGTTCCTGCTACCTCAGTGGATGTAGATGGCTGGTAGGGGGCATTCATTGAGGCTGTTTTATTATTATTATTATTATTATTATTATTATTATTATTATTATTATTATTGAGGCACGATTTTGCTGTATAGCCCAGGCTGGCTTTTTTAAATGCTCCTTTCCAGTCATTATCAGATTTCCTACAGACCCTGTCTCATGGTCCATCTTTGGAGTCTGACCTCAGGCGCTCCCCTTGACCTCCCTCCATCATCCTGAGTTGCAGCTCCTGCCTGCCCTTCAGGTCTCTCTTTAGGAAAACTTTGCTGGGTTTCCTCTTATGTGAAGCAAGTCCAATTCTCCTGCCCTGCACATAGCCTTGCACATAGCTTTCTGCACATCAGCTACATGTGGGGCGCAGTCCCCTGAGTGGATCTCTGTGGGCTGGAGGGCTGGGACTGTGGCTGTGCACAGACCAGAGTAGCGGATGCCCGTCTCGGGTTACCGTGGGTTACCGGGCTGTTTCTTCCCCCAGGGCTGTGGTGTTCTCAGCTTCTTCGTTTCTTTTCCCCTTAATTTTCTTTGCAAAGTACCCACAGTCTACGTGAAGACTTCCTCTGAGTCATGTGAGACTTTCTCTGGGGAAGGGTGGGGCCCACTTGTTCCCCTCTTAAGTCCCAGGGGCTGTCCTGTGGGTGTCCCACCAGGGTTTTCATAATTGGACTCAGGGAGTGGTACTGGGGCTGATTAGCATGTAGCCATGCCCCGCCCCTGGCCAGACAGGAAATTGGATGTGAGCCCGAGAAGAGAGGTCAGCAGTGTGGCCCCACTGACTGCTTTTAGGGGAGCGTGCTACAGAGCATGTGTGGACATCAGAGGACTGCCTCAGGTGTGGGTCCTCACTGACTACCTTGTTTGAGATAGGATCTGGCTATGTTTCTGCATTCACCACACTAGCCGCCCTGGTCTGTGGGCATCTGGGGGATTCCGCTGTCTCCGCCATCTCCCTCCCGCCCTGGAGCACCAGGTTTCAGAGGCATGCTAATCGGGTCGGCTCTGTGTGGACTCTGGGGACTTAGACTTAGGTCCTCACAAGTGCATAGCAAGCACTTTACCTGGGAGGTGTCATCTTCCCAGCCCTGCATATGATGCAGTCACATCACTCAGCCCACTCTTGAGGGGGGAACACCAACAGCCCTAAAGTAGTAGAGAGTCACCTACGAGGAAACAAACAGATGAGATTGATTTCAGTTTATCTTAGTTTAGTATATCTCACATCTCATCCATCTGAAAAATGGCAATGGGATAACCAACATTTTTCTACTGAGATTTTAAAATGAGGTGGATATTCTTTTGGTGTGTGTGCGCACGCACGTGTGTGGTGCATGTATGTATACTCACATGTGGCATACATGTGAGCATGTATGTACTCATGGCTATGTGTGCACATGTGCTTGTGGGTGAGTGGGAATCAAGAATCTTCCTCAATCAATGGTCCGCTTCAGTTTTTGAGCCCGGAACTCTTCAGCTAGTCTTTCTAACCAGCTTGCTTCAAGAACCGCCGTCCTCATTTTCTGAGCTGGGGCAGCTGCCACACCTCCAGGCGTTTGTGAGCTTTGGAGATCTGAGCCTCCGGTCCTCTCGCATGTGTGGCAAGCACCTCAACTCCTGAGCTCTGTCTAGGCTGTAAGGGATGTTTACATTTTTCGTTAATCACATTTAGATGCTCTGGGGTTACATGTTGGCCTGAGACTTTTTAAAGTGCTGGCAGTGCAAGCATCTGGACCGAGTTCCCAATCCACAGGACCTGCGTAAGAAAGCCAGGCCCAGCAGTAACCCCAGCAACCGAGAGGTGGGTGGATCCCAGGGCTCACAGGCAGCAGCCTAGCCTCACAGGGGACTTCCTGCCAGTGAGAAGCCTTGTCACAGAAAACAAGGCTCCCGAGGAGTGGTCTTCAGTGTTAACGTTAGGTTTCTCCATGTACACACGTCCACGGACATACACGTCCTTGTACATACATGTCCACGGACATACACAGGCCCGGCATACGCTGTCTGCCGTAGATAGGAGCACAGCTGCTGTGTGCGTTTCCCTTCCTTCTGAAAGCAGGACGTGTGCTCTTGGTAGGCCTGGGCCTGGGTGTCAGTGTGGGCTGAGAGGGCTGCCTGGCAGTGGGCTGCTAGGCTGGCAGTCGTGTACTGGGGTGTTTGCCTGGCCTGGAGCCTTGTTTCTGACCAGCTCTGCAGTCTCAGGAAAAGCTGTTTCCAGCTGCTAGGCCTCATCTGCAGAATGGGGCCTATAACTGTGGTCTCTGGAGCACTCTGGGCTGTGACGTGCAGGGAAGATTCCCAGGACTGCTATGCCCACCTGGGCTTCATTCCTAAGCCAGGGCATCAGAGAAAGGCCTCATTAGCCATTGGCAGCACAGATGCAAGGTCTGTCGAGCTCCAGACTATGGAGGCTGTCTGCTCACCAACCTGGTATTCACTCAGCCATCGGCCTCCTGTAACCCCATCCTGTGCGTGAGGGACTTCCCTGTGCAGCCTCCAAGAGGGAGGCAGAGGTGGATCAAATCCTGGGCCACTCATCTCTGGGGGTGGGGGATGGACCCAGGGACCCCCGGGCTTCACCTCAGGCCTTACAAGACCTTCTCTCTCAACAGGCTCAGCTAGAAGCGCAGAAAGCCACACAGGACTTCCAGAGGGCTACTGAGGTGCTCCGTGCAGCCAAGGAGACAATCTCCCTGGCCGAGCAGCGGCTGCTGGAGGATGACAAGCGCCAGTTTGACTCTGCTTGGCAGGAAATGCTGAATCACGCTACTCAGAGGGTAGGTGTGGCCGTGTGTGCTGGTGCTGGGGACCCAGGCCTACAGGCTGTTCTTTGACTCCACACGAGAGTAGAGGTAGCTTTCTGGGTGGCATAGAACCCTCCTGTACAGGCCATGGACTCTCTGCCTTATGTAGTGTGTTGGCTGGCAGGGCTTTAAGCCACCAGTGACAGGTGGACATAATCTTTCTCTGTATTGCCTTAAATGTGTCCTCAGGTTCACGTGGTCCACCACTGTCTTGGCAGTGGAGTTGGGTTTTCCAGAGGGGCCAGGATGTTCTCCAAGGTTGGCTTCATGACCTCAGAAGGACTGCAGGCCCCAAGTGGAAGCCCAATTAACACTTTTGACCTGCCACTGGGTATATGTTGGTGGTGGGTGAAGTACCCAGACTGGAATAAGTGGGTAGACCCTCAGGAAGGGCCTTCTGGGTGAAGCTTGCGTCTGGGGAGTAGCGCTCTGTAGGCAGGAGCTGGGAGTGGTTGTCATAAGGGCTTTACGTCGCCATTATTTGGCTCTTGACCTGTTCCCACCTTGCTCAGAATTGGAAGTGATATTGTCTGGTCCAGGCAGACTAGTAAACAAAATACTGGCTGACTTCAAAACAGAAATACATCCCTCACAGTTCTGGAAGCCAGGAAGTCCAAAGCCAAGGCTGATGTGTATGCTGTCTGATGAAGACCCGTTTCTGGTCCTCAAAGGGCTCTCTCCTCTTAAGGTAGCAAATGAGCCTTCTCAGACCTTCCTGCCCGTCTGCTTGCCTGCCTGCCTGCCTGCCTGCCTGCCTTCCTTCCTTTCTTCCTTCTTTCCTCCCTCCCTCCCTCCCTCCTTCCTTCCTTCCTTCCTTCCTTCCTTCCTTCCTTCCTTGTGCTTGTGCTAGGGATCGACCCCAGGCCCCTTCACACTGTAGGCAAGCACTCCAACATTGAACCACAGTGGGGCCCCACCCCTCTGGTCCCACAGCATCACTTCCCCAAGGCCCACCTCGATATCCACACTGGGGACATTTCCATTCCAGCAGGTAGAGCCGTGTGCTTGACACTGTGGCATTGGGGTTTACTGGGATCACAGGATCCACTTCCTGCTTCCGATTCGGCTTCCGATTCTTGGTCCCCTTGGCCCTAGCCTGTCCTCCCTGCAAGGCCAGTGTCAAAGCAAGGCTGGGGGTTTGCTGTGGGTCAGGCCAGTGAGCTGCAGCCCCTGGTGGAAGGAAGGCTCAGGCTCAGCTTTGGCTTCAGTGAGTGACAGGAAGACTGTCTGTCTGTGGGGTAGAAACGAGGTCAGGAGTCAGTGCCAGTGGCTGTTCCCTTGTCAGTGTCCCCTGTCACAGTTGCTCAAGTCCTGGGGGATCTGATGATTACAGATGGCCCCGAGTGTTTTTAAATAGAAAAGCGTGACATACAAATGACTTCAGGAGTCAGATCTGACTGGACTTCATACCAGCTCTCCCTGTAGCCGGGGACACATGCCTGTGGCTTGGCTTGGTGGCCTTGAGCCTCCTGCCCTCTAGTGGGTGTGATGCTTGTAGCCCCAGTAAGGCTGAGAAAAGTCTCACTGGGTCAGCTGTAGACAAACCAAAGAGGAGGTTGGAAATCTTGCAAAGCATGACCAGACAGATGAGAAGATCCAGTTAACTAAGCACAGGCCGCGGGCCACCTTTCATTGCATCCTCGTGCCCTCCAAAGCGCGTAGGAGGCCATTCCAGAAGTCACCAGATGTGCCTGCTTGTGGTGGTGTATGCCTATAATGCCAGTCAATAATGCCAGCCAGGAGACTCAAGGCTAACCTGAGCTACATAGGAAGACCCCATCTTTTAAAAAAGAAGAAAGAACCCCCTGGATCTGTTATTACGAAAAATCCACATTTTAGTCAAGGGGTAATGGTAGTGGGTGGCTGCCCACAAAGAGGCACCCTGAGACCCTCACACTGCACAGAGCACCATGTGTGAGCCTTTGGAAGCTGTGTTCTGGGTTTGTGTGGTGAACACACTGTGGAGCTTTACAGGCTAGCCTCAGACCTCCTCGGGTCAGCGGGGGCTTCAGTGGCCTGTGGGCCACCTGACCTTAGCCTCTGGCTACCAAATGGAAAGACCCAGCATCTGGTTTATACGATGTGGTGGCGGCAGCCTGTGTGAACGAGCGTGAGTTCTGGGTCTCAGGCCAGGACGTCCCCGTCATGGGCGGGTCCATCCCGGATGTGTAGAGTGGGATATACTTTTCCTTCATCTGACGAGAATGATCCTTCCCCTCAGAGCATGCGGCTCTGTCATAGGACAAGTGCTTGCATTTAGCCTGTGAGAGGCCAAATCCATCCCAGGCAACAGAATTAAAAAAACAAAACCCACATAAAAATACTCCCAAGAGACCCCGAGCTTCCCTACCTCACTATCCACCATTCAGAGGCTCGGCCTGCAGGGCAGGCTCCTGGATGAACACAGACCCAGTGTCCCCTGCAGTTCAGATGCTCATGTTTGTCTCTAAAGTAACGCAAGTGACTGTGCCCCTCTGACTGAATTGAGCATTTCTCCACTGGGGCTCTCGGGGACCATCTCCCAGGCCTCACAGGGCCAACATGCAGGGCTGCCTTGGCAGAAGACCGTGCAGGGACTGGCTGGAGATAGCAGCAAACGTGCTCCATTAGAGGAATATAACTGTCTCTCTCTGTCGCCACATGGTCCTCAGCAGAGGCCATATCTCTGTCTCCTGTGACATTATGTTAGGGACCCCTGTATTTTCTAGTGGTCACACACCTGATGCCATAGACAGGCCGTGGGGACCGTTCTCAGCCCCGTGCTGGGAAACAGCAAGTGGTTCCAGTAACCGTGCCAAGCCTGCAGCTGAGCCGCCTCCCAGGGGGCACAGGACTCCGTGCCCGCTGTTCCCCGGCACCAGAGAGAGGTTTGACAGCAGAGGCATCTCCAGCCCTTGGCTGCTTTGATTTTGAAGCCGCCTTTTGGTGGTGGTGGCTTTACACTGTCTGAGACAGGAGCCCAGCAGCCCAGGAGGAATTGGCTTTTGATGTCTGCTCCAGGGGACCAGATGGTGGAGGAGGGGTCTGTGGTATGGACAGGAAGGCAGTCCATGTTGATGAGCTGGCAGCAGGGTTCCTGGAGAGGAATGGACAGGAGGTGGCCGCCTCTCCTCCAGCTCCCAGGACATCCATGAAGTCTGGGATGGAAGAACAGCCTGGTGGGGGAGGGGGGCCACGCCATGCCCCACCCCAGTGAGGCTGTGAGGAGCTGGGATTGCTCCAGCTCTACCTGGATGTCAGCTCACAGAGAGGCTGTGGGCGGCCCCCGGACGAGGCTCACGTGGGTTCTAAACCACCCGAATGGAGGAGACCGCTTTCGTTTAGACAACTGAGTCCTTGAGCCTAGTTCACCTGTCGCCTTGTAGCTCAGAGAGAACAAGGAAAGCTTCATGGCCCATCTTTGTCCCATGTGCTCATGGGGGACAGTGTCAAATGGGACCTAGGGATCTGCGGCAAGATGCAGAGGAAAGACTGTTAGAAGTGTTTCCTCTAAGCTGGACATGGCGGTACGTGGGTTACCTGTGCTGTGTATCTGATAGAATGGGGACACATGGGGAATACAGCCATCTCAGATAGCGAACAGAACCCAGTGACATGCTTCCTCCCTTCCAAATGCCGCCTCTGCCGCCACACTAAGTGGCCAGAGCCATTCCAGCCACCTGGACACCACACGGCTTGGAAGATCGCATTGCCTCAGGAGCATTTATACCCCGCACCACTGTCAGCCCCGCCTTTGGCCTCTTGTTCCTTGCCACAATGGGTACTTGGCTGGTGTAGATGGCTCTGAAGTGTGGGAGTGGTGGTGGGAAGGCAGAAGTGGGCCTTGGAGAGTCTGGACTAGACACCTGACCAGCAGGGGCTCCATCTCTGTTGTCCTGTGCCGTTCCCACTTAACCTGGTGGAGCTTCCGTCCGGGCCCCACTCTGTCTCCCCTCATGCCTGCCCCTTCCCCCCATCACTGTACACAGCTTATGGCTGATTCTAGGCCATAGATGGAGGCGCTCCTTGGTTGCCTAGGCTGTATACCATGGTGACTGACATGCTTGGTGGCCACTGGGCAGGAAGCTCTGTGTGTGGTAGTGGAGGTGTCTTTTCCAGAGCTAGGGGCCATGTAGGTGGCGGGGTGAGGTGCAGAGAAGTAGAGTAATGTGTCCTGACAGGGTGTGGTCGAAAGACCTACGTGTGTCACCTTTGAAGGCAGTGCTGGCAATATCGCCAAGGGCTTGAGGCTTTCTCTGTGCTTAAGGTTGGAGAGCCTTTGTTTGCGGCTTGGGAGCTGAGGTAGAATGAGAGCCAGTGCAGAGCTGGGTGAGCCCTGCTTCTCCCAGGAGACACGTTCCATTCAGTTCTTCAATTGCAGCTTTTCAGTTGAGTTTACTTTGAGTGCACCCTTCCCGTTCCGTACAGATCTCCGCACAACAGAACGAATCACATTTGAGATGTTGTCTGAGAAGCGTGGGGTTTTCATTTATCATAAAGGTCGTACACTAGTTCATTACAAGCTTAAGTTCTAGACTAGACTGAAGTTAGTGCTGTTGTCCCAAGTATCAAGCATGGATACTTTTAAGTGTATCATTGTGAAACAGGAAAAAGTGTGAATCACTTTTGTAAACAAAGATTAAAAATGGGAGAGCCGGGGTTGGGGATTTAGCTCAGTGGTAGAGCGCTTGCCTAGCAAGCGCAAGGCCCTGGGTTCGGTCCCCAACTCCGAAAAAAAGAAAAAAAATGGGATAGCCTTTACTAGTAACAGCCCACTTTCTGCTGAACAAAGATAAGATGTGGTTTGGGAACCATTGAATTTCTAATCCTAGGAATGACTATACTTAGTAACCTAAAGGATAGACATATGCAAGGCCTAGGCAGGTAGGGAAATAAATACGGGACTTTGAGGGCAAATCTGGGCCTTCTGGACCAATGTTATGTACTTACAAATAATAGGAGGATTATTTTGATATGAAGGACTAAAGATGGCATTAACATGATGTCATAAATAAAGCAAACAAATGGGGGGGGGAAGAAATCAAAAAGAAAAGGATTCTTCTATCCCCCAGAAGTCATTTTAGCCAACACGTCACTTCTCTCTAGCTTATCTCTCTACCCTCATTTTCTTAAAAATGATTCCACATTTAATAAAACATCATTTTCTTAAAAATTACTCCACATTTATAAAACATCACATTTTTTAAACTATTCTTTTTCTTTCCATTATTCTTCTCTTATAAAATACATCGGACCACAACCTCACCTCCCAGTAGTCCTCCCCATCCTCCCCATCCTCCTCTCCCCTCTCCCCCAGACCCACTGACCCTTCATTTCCCTTCAGAAGAGAGCAGGCCTCCCAGTGATACCAACCAAACACGGAATAACAAGACACAGCAAGACTAGGCACAACCCCTCACTCATATCAAGGCTGGAAGAGGCAACCCAGTAGGAAGAAAAGGGTCCTAAGAGCAGGCAGAAGAGTCAGAGGCAGGCCCAGGATGAGGGCTACAGCTCTTCCCCTGTAGGCTTCCCCTAGGGAAGGTCAGCTCCAGCGCTGGGAAAGTCTCCCCAGTGCGAGTGTAACAGTTCTGCTCCAGTGGGGGATGGAGTGCTTCCCCAGGAAAGTGTTACAGCTCTGCTGGGAGTGGGAGGTTTGCCCAGCAAAAGCTCTGCTCTGGACCCTGCTCCAGGGAAAGTGTTACAGCTCTGAGGGGAACCTTATCCTGCTGTAAGGAGCCAAGAAGAACCACAGAGTCACATCACACAGCAGACCTCACATAAGAGATTTTTGGGAGGGAAAATCCCAGGAGGGTGGCTACCTCTGCTCAGGGGAGAGAAGCAGCAGAGAATCAGGCAGAACACAGGGTTTATATAGGGTTTGTTTGGTGTGTGTATGTGTGTGTGTGTGTGTGGGGGGGTCCTTTCCAGGGTGAGCTGGTATTGAGGCAAACACAGGAATTGGTGGGATTTTTTTTTTCTTGTAGGTTGGGGCCTGGCCACTCTCCCACCCTGAGAGCCTGGAACAGCCTTTATAGTTGTTTTAACCACTGAGGCCGTTAGGACAGTCTAGGGGCGGGGCCTGGCCACTTGTGTGCCTCGAGGGTTTTCAAAGTTTACAGAGTATGCAACGTTTACAGGAAAAGCCTTCCCTGAGCATGAGCTGGTATATTGGTACAAGTAGCCAGTACCCACTACCACAGTTGGGAGTCCCACAAAAACTCCAAGCTAAACAGCCAGTGTGTATGCAGAGTGCCATACAGACCCATCAGACTCTGATTTGGTCTGTGAGTCTCTGCCAGTCCCGATGCGCCGTGCTAGTTAACACGCCTGGGCCATGTTCTTGTGGTGTCCTTGACCCCTTTGGCTTCTTTGGCTTCTACTTTATAACCCCTCCTCCCACCATTCCACAGGGCTCCCTGTGCTCTGCCCGTGCTGGCCGTGTGTCACTGCATCTGCTCCCATGAGCTGCCAGAGGAAGCCTCTGACGGTGCCTGGGCCAGCCCTGATCTATGAGTTTAGCAGGACATTGTTAGGGATCATTTCACGGACTTTTGTCAGTAGAAACATGCACATTTTAATAAGGTAAAAGCATAATTATTATACAAGTAAATTATTACCATGGTGGTAATTTTTACCTGATTAAAGAGGAAATATCTATGTTATACTAGCTCTGAATCTTTGGATTGTAATTGGATTTTGTCATTAATCAAAAAAAAAAAAAAAAAAAAGTCTGAGGGAGTCACTTCTTCCCAAGTGACTCCATCTTAAGTCAAGCTGACAAAAATTAACCAGGACCACTGGCCCCTTGTCAACCTGACATACTAACACATCGGTTTTAAACCATGTTTCCAAGTATTCTTTTTAATATCACAGTATAAAATACAGGCCAGAGTCAAGTATGTGGTGCACACCTTTAATCCCAGCAGTCAGGAGGCTGCAACAGTGGATCTCAGAATTCAGGGTCAGCCAGGGCTACACAGTAAAACCCTCAAAAACAAAAACAAAGAAAACCAATAAAATGCAGTTAAACATTTCAAAGTCCCAGGGCGGGTTGGAGAGATGGCTCAGCAGTTAAGAACACTGGTTGCTTTCTCATAGGACCCAGGTTCTATTCCCAGCACCCACCTAGTGGCTTATAACTATTAAATATAAATATATCTAAAAGACATTTTCAGAGTCCTATTGTCAAAAAAAATCTCAGCACTTAAAGGTCTAAGATTTATTTTTGCATATTCAAAGTCTCTTTAACTGCAGATCTTATAAAATAAAATAAAATCCAACCAGACAAAAACAAATTAAATATTTTCTTCAAAAAGGGGTAGAAAAACAATCAGGCCAAAGCAAAATCCAACATTGAGGAGTGTATAAACCAGACTCTGTAGCTCAGTGTGCAGCCTCTGGGACTCACTCATAATCTGGATCCAAAGGACAGTCCCCTCCGTCTCTGTCTGCTATGCACAGCTCCTGCAGGCTTGTCTCAGACTAGGTCAGAGGTCAGAGGTCAGAGGATGCCGGCGACCTGTGTGCTTCTTTACCCTCAGTTTCTAAAGTTGTCCTGTGGGTCTCTAACAGAGGGGCCAAGGACTATGGCCCACTGAGCCCCTCGTGTTCCTCCCGTTAACAGAGACTGATCTGGTGACCTTGCCTAACCTCCATGCCATTCCTCTAGTTGTGTAGAACAGTGTGGCTGTGAGTAGAAGACAGGGAAAGCAGTTGTGTGGGTTCTCTCAGATGAGGCATTAACCTGGTGCTTCATAAAGACAGGGAGAACAGCATGTCCCACACCTCTCCTTGGTGTGGGGCACTCGGGCCTCCTGCTGTTAGTTTACCAATAGGGCTAGCACCGTTTTCCCTCCAGAACTCTGCCTTTCTCTTGATGGTGAAATTTTTTCAAACCTCAAACTCTAATTTGACCGACTTTGTTTCATTTTAATTTTAACTGATTTAAGTGTAAAGTCTGACCCCTTTGCACGCTGGATTTCCTGTGCCTAGCTGATCTGAGGACTTTGGGGAAAGGCTGCCCGCTGGCTTTTCTGCGCTATGCCTGGTCTTGCTGTTCTGTTAGTTAGACAGCTCTTAGTGCTGACGGCCACTTGCCTGTCCATCAGACTGGGCCCAGGGTTCCCATAGCTTCTGCAGGCCTGAGCAGAAAAACATAGGTATTGGGTGAAGCTATTTAAAAAATTTCTCGTTTTTTATTTTTCTATTTCCTAGTCGCTGGTTTTCCAGAACAGATCAGGAAGGAAGCAGACCCTATTTTATTGAAATTTAATCTCAGTCTTCCTGTTGATTTACTCAAGGGACTTCTTGTTGTTAAATGAAGTGAGTATAGGCAGTGTAAGCCAGGAGCTGTCCTGGGCTTGACCTGCCTTGGCTCTGCTGTTGTTTGGAAGGTCATGGAGGCTGAGCAGACCAAGACACGGAGCGAGCTGGTGCACAAGGAGACAGCGGCCAGGTACAATGCCGCCATGGGCCGCATGCGGCAGCTGGAGAAGAAACTCAAGCGAGCCATCAACAAGTCCAAGTAAGTCTGTGGGGTCCCTGTCACTGAGCCTTGGGTAAGCCACTAGCTCTGCTGGAGTTTGTCACTGCCACAGCCTAAATCCTGAATGACCTGGCTAGCTGTAGTGGATGGATCTCGAATTCACGAGATCATGTTCTTACAGGCTTTCTCCTGTCTTCTACAGGCCTTATTTTGAGCTAAAGGCCAAGTACTACGTGCAGCTCGAGGTATGTGGGACCTTGTATTTGTCACTAATATTTCCATCTCCACCCCTCCTCTAAAACTCAACTTTAACTCGGTAACAGGCCTTAAATGACCCGTGTGCTGTGAGGGGAGGATGGAGAAACATAAACCTAGACTTTTGTTCTCAGAGTGGTCTTGGGTGTTGTGCGCTGTCTGGAGCTATCAGCGTTCACTCTCACCCAACTGCTTGTTGTATTGTACCAACCTTTATTAGGTCTCGGTGTGAGTGCCCAAGACGAGATGCCCTAAGAGCGTTCTGGTAGAGTTCTCAGGCTCCCCACCCTGTCAGAACCTTTGGGGGTTGGGTCAGCAGTCTGCCTTGTAAATGGTCCTACAGGTAATTCAGATATGGGGCCAGGAACTTCTACTGGGGACCAAGTGAGGAGGCTGCAGCACTTCTGTCTACTGTTCCTTCCGTGAGGGCTGCACTTTATTAGCATTTAGTTCACATGGACTGGTGTCTTGAGCTGGTAGAGATTTTCTTCCCGTTGAATGGGTAGCCATGAGTGAAAGCCATTGGACCCTTTAGTCAATTGTCTTGGGTGTCTCAGGAAGTTCTTTGTGTTGTAATCACGTGCAGCCCCTCCAGGGCCACTTTGGCTTACCGCGTCCCCCATCTTCCAATTCAGCAACTGAAGAAGACAGTGGATGACCTTCAGGCCAAGCTGGCCCTGGCGAAAGGCGAGTATAAGGCAGCCCTGAAGAGCCTGGAGAGGATCTCGGATGAGATACACGAGCGGCGGCGCTCCAATGCCATGGGGCCTCGGGGCTGTGGCGTGGGGGCAGAGGGCAGCATCACCTCAGTGGAGAACCTGCCTGCAAGCAAGCCTGAGCCTGATGCCATTTCCGGTGAGTCTGACGAGCAGGAATCAGTGTGTGTGTGACGTCTGCTTTCTATGGTCCCTGTCCTTTGCCCACCACACATGAATTGGAGAGTTTTGTTCTCACGTGGGACAGTGCTCCTGAGACCGCTACTGAGTATTAGCATTCTGTGGTCCGGTAAGACTGGGAAATGTTCCCCCTCCACCCCCTCAGGCAGTCTAAGTACACATTGGAACATCCAGGGCTTTAAGACGTTGTGAGGAAAGATTTAATAGGGACTTAGGATCCAGATTTGATCCAGGTCCCATTTCACTAGTGGTATGAGACAGAGGAGCCCTGACGTGTTCGCTGCTTCAGCTGCATAATGAGGCTGGGGTCCGTTGTGTCACAAGGGTGCTGAGGAGCCACGGGGGTCTGACCACACGGTCTCCTCTGTTCAGGATCCCTGTGCAAGGATCGGCTTAGAAAACTACTGTCTCCAGCTTTTCCTTTCCCGCGCTTCTGAGGCTCCTTCGTCAGCAATTCTTTTTTTCTTTTCCTTATTACTATCATGTTTTAAATAATTTCTGGGCATGAGTGATTTTCCCACGTGTATCTATGTATACACACGACTGCCTGATGTCAGAAGGGGACACTGGATCCTCTGGAATTAGTTATTAGCTGCCATGTAAGTGCTGGAAATCAAACCTGGGTCTCTGGAAGGGCAGCAGGTGCTTAACCATTGAGCCATCCCTGGCTCCACCCCCAGCCGTGCTTAAAGGCCATCAACAGGTGCTGAGCTGCCAGGTTGAAGGGAAATGAGACTACTGTGATCAATGATTATGTATGAGTTACTGTGCCCATCACCTCACTAATCCTGTACACAGAGCTTCATGAGCTGAGTAACTCACAAGGCCACACGGTCAGCAGTGGACTTAGATATGAGTTCAGCTCTGCACCCACTTCCTGCCTCAGTGGCACAGTAACAATCCTCTCTGGTTGCTAGGCCATGTTTAAAGACATCACAGACATAATGGGAACTAGGAAGGATCTTAAAAATGAGAGTGCAGGCTGAAGAGGCTTTTTCCGTTTCTAAGCTTTGGTTATTCTGCCCACAAATCGGCTCAGCTAGAGCACTGGGAAGGAACACTGTTCTTTGTAGCAAACAGTGGTCTAGGCAGGTTTTGAGGTAGTCTTTTGAGATAAGAAGTTACACGGACATTCCAGGCGGGACGGCCCATCCAGCAGCTCTCGCTGCTTGGGTCAGAAGACCTTCAGGCTTCATTCTGAGACTGCCTAGTAAAAGATACATTACAAAGGGCTATGTCTGAGTTTACCTTCCCCTTTCTTTCCTTCTTCCCTTTTCCTTCTGTACTGGGGGTGGAACTCTGGCCTTTGTGTATGTTAGACAAGCTGCTTCCTTTCAAAGCTCTGGAGGCTGGTCAGACAGGCTCAGGAGTGCTGGCGGTCCTGCCAACTCCATGCTGTGTGAGCGCATGCGTGCAAGCGTTTAAGGGACTGGGCTGCTGTCTAGCAGATGCCTGTGATTGATCTTCTCTCATCACAGTGGCTTCAGAAGCCTTTGAAGATGACAACTGCGGCAACTTGGTGTCTGAAGATGACTCAGAAACCCAGTCTGTGTCCAGCTTTAGTTCAGGACCAACAAGTCCATCTGAAATGCCTGACCAGTTCCCTGCAGTGGCAAGGCCCGGCAGCCTGGATCTGCCCAGCCCTGTGTCCCTGTCAGAATTTGGGATGATGTTCCCAATACTGGGTCCTCGAAGTGAATGCAGCGGGGCCTCCTCCCCTGAATGTGAGGTGGAACGAGGTAGGTTGCAGCTCAGCTTGTGCACTGTCCGTGCCTTTGCCAGGTCTCCCTGTGCTAGATCTCAGGGGCCCAGGGGTGCATTGCTGATCTCTGAGGACAGCCTGTGGAATAGATCACTCAGATTGCTTTCAAGGGCTCTTCTGGGGTCCCTGGCTCTGCCTGGCCAGCCTCAATCGAGCAGAACTTAGGCCCCATCTCCCTCCTAAGAGCAGTCCTCTTACTGCAAGTTCCCGCTGGAGAGGTTTGCTTCCTAGCTACGAAATGAGAATGGTACACCTCCTCTCTCAGATACGTATTAGGGAATGAGCGCAGCGTGTCCCAGTGCTGGAGGACCCTCTGAGACGATGGCGCTCAGCAGGAAGTGCAGAGGGCTCATCAGGTGGCTGACGCTGGTGCCTGTGGAACTCTGGAAACTGACCGCCAGTTTGGCAATCTGTTTCTGTGCAGGAGACAGAGCAGAAGGGGCCGAGAATAAAATGAGTGACAAAGCCAACAACAACCGCGTTCTCAGCAGCACCAGCGCTGGCGGTGGCAGGAGCAGGAGCCAAAGCAGCACATCCCTCGAGGGTCAGGCCTTGGAAACCCGTATGAAGCAGCTCTCCCTACAGTGCTCAAAAGGAAGAGAAGGAATAATTGCTGACATAAAAACGGTGCAGATTGGCTGATCCACCCGGGGCTGTGGCCCATGTGCAGCTCGTATTTATACACGAAATCCAAGAACATTGTGCCAATAATCATTTAACATAAGCCAAATAGTACGCACTTACTCTAGACCACACTAACAAGTTTCAGTGACCTTGAGGGCCAAGCAATGTCCCCCTGGTAAGAGCTCTTGGGCTGGTGCGTTTTTCAGAGCAGAGCCACTGCAGGTAAACTGTGCCCAGGGCCACGGCCTTGGCAGAGCCTTCCCTGTGGAAGCAATAACTAGTTTCTGTGAGAGAACCTGAGCCGGGAGAGCCGGGCACGTAGCCAGACTGGGTCACAGCCTGCATCTCTATCCCTGTGTCCCCTCCACCTGGGGAAACTGAGATGATTTTGACATCACATCACAGGGCACCAAAATAATTTAAAAACTTACATAAACAAAAACTCAAGTGTTCCGAACACATTGTAACAACAATGCCAGGGACACAGTTCACTATCATCGCCTCTGGTGCTCAGAGGGGTTAAGGAGCATGTCTTCTGGGAAACCGTTGAACCATTTCCTAGGGAAGCCACCATGAACTGCACTTTTTGGGGTGGGAACAGTGAATGCCAATGTGGGGATGGGGAATGAAGTAGCGGGGACGTAGATAGCATAGACAGGATCTGCGGCTGGGGACGGTTTTATAGCCTGCCCGCCAAGGGGCTTTATTCTAAGAGACGTGCATGTGAGGAATGATTACCACGGCTCTATCTAGATTGACAAGGAGTTCATTTCTCTGTAGACTGTAATTTCTACAATAACAGATTATTTAAGGTTTATGCTGCACCTAGAATTCCTTAGAGGAAACTGTCCTTGAAGCTAGGAAAGGGAGTGGGCATGGTTGGTAAATAGAAGCAATGGATCTGTTATGCTAATAGTAGTGTCTAGACTTAGTGTTTCTGGTTATGCATATTTAGAGCACTGTATTTTATGTGTCTTGTTTTATTAATCTACCGTTTCTGGAAAAAAAAAAAACCAACCCGTTTCAAACTGCCTGTTAATGTTAGCCATGTATGTATACCTCTCTCTTCATACACGAGTGTTTCTCTTTTTTATTGATGGACACAGTATCCTTATTACAAGGTTATTTTGTACTTGTTTTATTACCTGGAGTGTAATAAAAACTAAGAAGACTTTGTGACTTCCGATGAGAAAGCCCACTCTTGTCTGTCTTCTCCTCTTGCCTTGTTGAGACCGACCATGGGATGCTGCAGTCATCCTCTCTTTTCAGGTGAAAAGATCCTGGTAATTTAAGCCCAAATACCAGGGTCTGGATTAGAACCCCCACTTCTGCTGTTACAGGGGTGAGCACTGGCGAGGCCAGCAGGCAGCTCCAGGTGAGAGTCCCGAGAGGAGAGGTGTTTTTAGTTTCACTGGTCAGTGCAGTCTTGGGGCAAGGGAACATGGCTCGTCCGACTCAGTCTCCTTTAGTTTGTGGTACCTGGGTCGGACGACGTGAGAGCACTGGACTTTAACGTCGGTCTACACACTGAAAACGTGCTGTGTGGATGAAATGCCTAAGTCATCAGTGCGTGCCGTGTTAATGCTCCATCTCAGACTTGGTAGAAGTCCCTTTCAACTCTGTTCCCTGCAGTGAGGCGGCTGCTCGTTCCTGTCAACATTTCTGAGGTAAAGCTGTGTAGTGTGTTTCTGGCAGAGACTAGAATATGGAAGATTCTTGTGTCGGGAAGCTTAGTGCTGTATCCCTCACGTGGGCACTGGGGGCTTCATTACATGCCTTCCTGCTTCAGTTCCCCTTCCCCATCAGCCGGCTTGTCTCCACACCAGCTGAGGTGCACGGCCTTTGACCCTGGCTCCTGCTTCATCGGCCCTTCCTCACCTTTCTTCTTCTTTCCACATTTCCAGGTTAAAGCAGTCCCACTCTTGTCATCTTGCCTTCCCTGCAGCATTGAGGACTCACTCTCCCACCCTGTCGTCCTATATCTGAAGTTACCGTTTCTGAAATTTAGCTAATTTCAGTTTTTGGGCCTCCAGCTTATGGTTGACCTTTCCTGGATAATTTGCTTTACTGTGTCGGGGGGGGGGTCCTCTTTGTCTGAGCATCTATGTGTATACTGAAATTAGATACCTGAGCCACCATCCTCTCTCTATTTCTCATTTTAAAAATCTGTTCTACAGTGGTGCTTCTGATCCAATTGTCACCTTCCTACTATCAAGTCCAGTCTGCTGTCCCCACATAGAAAGCATCCGGGCCACTGAACCTGGCCCAGGGTTAAAGCTTGTGAACTGAAGCAGGACCGTTCAGGCTTGTTTCCCTTGTAAAAAGCATCAGTAAGGCCTGTGCTTGACTTAGCCACTGAAAAGATTAAAAAGAATATGCAGGGTGATAAGTCCATACTGAAAAATAAGTCCTGACCATTTCTGTTCTGTACTTATGGTATTCAAATGGCAGTTCTTTGAAGTCTGTGTGAGTGCAGCCTACAGGAGTCAGCACTGTTCACACACAGCTCTTCTCTGCTGCCTTTGTCTGTGATGTGTGAGGGCTGTGCCACTGAGCTGCCGGCCCTCAGCCTCTATTACATCTGAGAGCAGAAACTAAAGCTCATGTGGCTGAACTCTTAGAACTTTTATTTTAGCCAAGTGAGATCTCACTGGTTTTACTGAAGCAAGCATTTCTCTGCGTGTCTGTCTTCTCCAGGGACGCATGAGACTAAACAAACCAAGTTCTAGACATTAAACTACATACAGTCTCCATAAGTATAAATATTTTATTTCATTCAAAGGCAGTAGAAATAGTTTTGATAATTATAAAGTAGAGACACCGACAGATCCCATACTATTTTCCACACCTTGAAAATCTTGAGCATCGCTCTGTACTGATGATTTTTATGTAAACACTAATTCCTGACCACTCACTTTTTATGAATGCTGTGTAACTCAATCACCATATACTAATTCTCAAGGACTCTCCAAATTCCTGTGATGAGAGCACTGACTACAGAGCAATTAAAAACCCTACACGCTAAACCTGAACATTTCCAGTCCCGTTACTACATTCACCAACCTGCTAAGAATTAAAAACAGCAACAGTAGATATACCTCAGTTCTCTACCATGGACGATGCAGCGAACACTCACCACCTTCAAGCCTGAGCATCTTCATGCTAAGCTAAACTGCTTTTTAAAGCTTAACATCTATACAACAGCAAATATTTAAAGACACAATGAAAAATTCAAATTAGTTACAGTGACATAATTCATTGCTTAAGATGTATGGTGGGTTCAACATAAAAACGGGCTAAACGTACGTGCTCTGTAAAAACAGGAAACAAGAATTTCAAGATGCTAACATAGCCTGCTCTTGCACTCAGTTGTCCTCATCCTGCTTTAGTCCCCTGTCCTGTTAGCAAAAGCATTTCACAGTGATGGCTGAACCTAACCTGTAGCTTATACAAAGTTAGCCACGAAGCACATGCCAAGTCTGTATGCACAAAACCTTGTAAACAGTGTTTCGGGTGATTAAGGTGATTCTGACTGAAATCTGGCTGAAATCCAAACACCACAACAAGCACCAGACCCCACTGTAATGCGCTTTTGATTTAATTCCACTCTGATGGTTCACCGTCATGATGTGTCTCCTTGTCTGAAGCTGAAGACTGGTGGGTATGGAATCCAGTAATAGCTGAGAGTCCTATCACTGGAGTTGGGTTGTCTTGATGGGGACAGTACTATTGAAGTCCAAGAAAAAGGGTCCTTCTTGTTTAGGCAAAAAAGTACTGGGGATGACATTAAAGATCCCAGCAGGTATGTTTTCCAGTTCTAAGTAGCAAAATCCACACCTATATCCAGGGGAAATGAGAATATGGTTTGTAGGCCATCGTGTCACACAGCGTATACTGAACACAAACAAAATGCCAACGTTACCTATAGTCACCACTAGATTTCCTCTGAAAGCCATGGGGACCAGGATCTCCCGCTATGGAAACTGCTACAACCTCAAATCCAACACTGTATTGCCTAGTGTTAAAATCAAACAGCATTGCTGTGTCAGTAAACAGTTTAAATACACTTTGTATGAGACATTTCTATGCATGTTTCTTACCAAGAGAAAACAGTACTCTGAATTATGTATACTATTTCTATGCATAATTTCCACCTAGTTTTGAAATTTAATCCATAAAGACTAATAATGCATTAAGCTTAATATAAAACATACTTTTTGGGATTGGGGATGTGGCTCAGTGGTAGAGCGCTTGCCTAGGAAGCGCAAGGCCCTGGGTTCGGTCCCCAGCTCCGAAAAAAAAAAACAAACAAACAAACAAAAAAAACATACTTTTTGTTTCACTGCTGTTTTGAGACAAGTCTCATTAAGTAGCCATGGCCGTCCTGGAACTCACTATGTAGACCTACCTGCCTCTGCCGTCTGAGTGCTGGAATTAAAGGCACTGTGCCATCACTTCAGGCTAGACTTGTTTCATCATTTAACACACACTTCTAAATGAGATATTAGCACTGTATCTGACAGAAACACTAGAAAACGGAAGCCCAGGAATAGAATCTAAATTCATATAATAGTATGATATGCTGGGAATCACTCACAGAAAAAAAATGTTCAACTGCATTTCATACCAGATATCCATCCATATTCTATTCTATTATATTTTTTTAAAAAGATTATTTATTTAATGTATGTGGTTACACTGTCATCGTCTTCAGACACACCAGAAGAGGGCATCGGATCCCATTACAGATGGTTGTGAACCACCATGTGGTTGCTGAGAATTGAACTCAGGACCTCTGGAAGAGCAGTCAGTGCTCTTAACCGCTGAGCCATCTCTCCAGCCCCCCACATTATATTCTAGAAGATATTGTTTGCTTTTAACATTTAGTCTGTAATCTAGAACTGAGTTTCAGCCCTGGTGTGAGAGACAGGTCACATCACCATTATACATGGATGCTCAATTCCATACCACTACTGATGACCGGCCTCTACCCTGTAATGTCATCATTAATCATTAATCCTTTTCCTGTTTCCACAGACTTGTTTCCAATTAAGATCAGATTTAACATATCCTCAGTAATTTAAAAGCTCCAATGCACGCACACACAAACACACACATAGATACAAACCTTGGTCCCCTCAGCTCAATTAGTAACGGACCAGTCTTATCGATATGGAATTGGTAGATGGGGTTATTTTTGTGAGTCTCCTGAAAATTTCCACATCCTCCAGCACTTTGACCACTCCACTTTCCATTAATCTGTAGAGTAAAGTTTCTGTATTAATAAAATTTCACATTCTGATTCCACTCTCTGTCAGACTTGTTGAGGTCTTCACCCACCCAGGCTGCTCTACTAGTTCCTCCACCTCTCAATCATAAAACTGCCAGCCCTATCAGAAATCCTCTCTAGAATCTTCTGTACACTGCAAGCTGATTTCAAATTCTCTCCGAGTTCATCTACGTGGGCTGCCAACAAGCAAACATATGGCTAATTCTTTAGAATTACCTGTTTTCTATTTCCACAGAAACAGTTCTGTATTCAGAACACAGATCTTGTATTCTGACCAAAATAGACCGTTGTTTCCCGAAAGGAAAGGGATTCTAAAGGCTACAAAGAACAGTGAGGTTACAGCACAGACTTTCTTACCCGCTTTGATAAGGTGTATGGTGAAGGGATCTTCGAGAAAGTAAAGCTGCAAGCTGAATATACCTGAATTAAAACAGAAAATAGGAAGGCCCACCAAAGATTATCCTGAGAAACGTCAAAGGAACTTACCAAAGTGATAATGGAACAACCAGATTATTCTACAGCTCAAATACTAGTTGGGATCAAGTCACACTGAAGTAACCAGGAACTAGGGGGATTTTGTCTTGACTGTCAGTGTATGACTCCAGCCAAGAAATAAACAGTTCCTAATGTCTTTTATCACTAAAACTCCATCCATATTGAATTTCTTATATGTGACAAACACACCTATGTGACCTTTCCAGCAATGTGACAGCAGTGTAGTAAAAACAGTTCCAGGTGTGTGTTGCCTCCACCACCGCGCCCTACTGAAAGCTGTCATTTAATTGCATTTAATCAACTACCTTTCAGGAATAAGCCATTATGAAAATGTGTTATACAAAATGTTATACAAAGTACAATGCAACTTTTGTTTTTTGAGATAGTTTCTCCGTATAGCCCTGGCTGTCCTGGAACTTGTTCTGTAGATCATGTTGACCTCTAACTCAGATTCACCTGCCTCTGCCTCCCAAATTCTGGGATTAAAGGTGTGGGGCACCACTGCCCAACATAACTCACATTTTTTTCAGGGAGCATAATTATTGATAAAAATAAAAAAAAGTAGAAAATGATTTTCAAAAATAATTTTTTTTTCCCTAGCACTCTGGAAGTTGAGGTCAGAATATATGAATTCAAGCCAGCCTGGGCTACAAAGCCAGTCTAAAATGCACAGCAAGAGGCATAGCTCGAGAGAACTGTTCAAGTAGTCCCACATATAAAGCAGAGCCATCATGAACTCTGTATCTGTCACTACGTGGTGGTTCGTGGTTGACGACTCTTACCCGGACAGTGTAATGAATCGTATTCTGTTTCTCATACTGAGAAACCACTAGGGTGAAGGTGTGAGTCCCAGGCGTGGTCAGCTTTATCTTAGTCAAGTAGTGAGGGCTGTTAATTCGAATCCCATCAATGTATGGAGCTGGGTCAGCTGCACAGACCGAATGTTTACAGAAAAGATTTTCAAAGTCAGGATTAGCTTTGGTTTTCTAAGATGCGAAAAAGCATATAAACACATCTATTAACATCACCCACCCTCCAATGGAGAACTAAACAAACCTTAGGGATGTTAAACCAGCTTCTTCAAATCCTCTTAATGACTTACAATAACCTGAGTCATCTCTCCCCTTGCCCCAACTGGGTCACAGGGATTGAATTCAGGCTGTCAGACTTGGCAGCAAACACCTTTATCCACTGAACCCTCTTACCAGCCCGTGGGCTAAGTTTTTAATTTCTGTGTCTGTTTCATTAACGGAGAGCAAAATGCCTGTTCTAGTGTGATGTAAATAAAACTGTACCCTAGGAATATCCTGAAAAAAAAAATCAATACATAAAGAGAATACTGTTCAAGTAAGAAAACAGAAGCAAAAAGGCAAACAAAAAACTTCTACCTTCTTTAAATTTTAAAACTAAAAGTAGTAGTAAATGTATTTCAAATTATAAAATCATGTAAAATTTTCATGCTAGGAAAATGTGTGTGTGTGTGTGTGTGTGTGTGTGTGTGTATAATGATCAACATTTGAAAATGGCTGGTTTGACTTGGAATTGAGCCCTCAGTGGGATGCCAACCGCTGAACTGAGAGAGACTAACATACAAGCTTTAAGGCCTGCCCTGGCCACTGCAATGGTGAAGTCCGCATATTTTCCTCTATGACAAAACATCAAACAGTGCTGATCCTCTCTGTCCTCCCTACCTTCCTGCCAGAGCCTCTTCTCATCAAGGTCAACAATGACCTCAAGATACTGAGTCCAGCTGCGTCTTGTCTGAGCTGTCAGCCAGCAGGAGACAGAGGCTCCTCTCCTCTTGGAGCGCCTCCTTTGCTAAGGTTCTACCCAACATCACTGTACATCGACTGCATCCTGACCAAGTTGTGTAGTAAGCACCACTCCTTTGCCCAGCATGAGAAAGACGCATGAGAAGCTATCGGTCATGTCCTGGCCTACAGCTCTCTCAGAAGGATTATATAAAGGGATTATCTAGTCTAGTCTTCAGATGCTACCTACCTCTGCCTGACTCGTCAAGCTGGACCTCAGGCCCCCACCTCATACCCCACTCAAAAATAAACTGCCCACTTGGCATCCTTACCTAGAAATCTTATTACTCAAATGTAACAAGCCAAAAATGAACTTCTGAGTTTACTCAGAAACAAAATCAATAATATGACCAATGCTTACCCATCTTAGTAACTACAACAGCTTGCGTTTACTTAAAAACAAAACAAAAAAACCCGGATTCCAGGGCTCCCCGCATCAGCTCAGCACGTCCTGTACAGTGCTACTGATAATCAAATCTGCCCTCTCGGCCTTACTCTACAACTGTCCTAGCTCAAGCCACCAGCATTCCTCAACTAGAACTGCCTCATTGGGGTGGGAATTAATGCTTAGAAGGAATTCAATGCACTTTAAAAAGACATGTCATTTCCCTCCTCTTCTCTTTCCAGTGCTTTATAAACTTTTGCACATATTAGAAATTAAGTTCTGATGATTATGTACAAAAATATATAAGCCCAAATTTTAAGAGTTTCAAAATTAAAGTTTTACACATATCTCTACCTAAACGCCCAGTCTGCTTTGCTGGATGTTAGTGTCCCAGCATGACTATAATTGATATGATTATGCTTCTCCATGCCTTCTACACACAGGACGAATGTTTCCTTTGTAGCTCAGTTCTCTAAGTAAGGATGCTTCACGCGTGCTCAGCAGTGCTTACCTGGGTAATAGACTTTCTTGCCGTCAGTCTTGTACACAACCATTGTGATAAACTCACGGTTATTTGCAAAGTCATCCTACAATCACAGAGAACCCACCACAGTTAGGAAAACGGACTCACGAGGTTCTCTATTCTAAATGTTACAGAGGTAATTTCTTTTTTCTTTTCTTTTTTTTTTTTTTTTTTTTTTTTTTCCCGGAGCTGGGGACTGAACCCAGGGCCTTGCGCATGCTAGGCAAGCGCTCTACCACTGAGCTAAATCCCCAACCCCCAGAGCTAATTTCAAGAGCGCGTCAACTATTTGGTTCTATAGAAGCCATGCTTTTCTGAATGAGTGACTACTATGTGAACAATTAGGATTACAATTAGCCTTTCTACAGTCAGAACTAATGACCCACTGTCCAAGTCCCTTCCAGCACACACTAATCTTAATATTTGTAAGTTTAAAGTATGTATCAGCCCTCATATTCTCACTGAAAAGCAAGCTCCTCCCTTAGAGAAGTCTGGTAAGACTTCAGTATCTTATTATAAAATAAGGAAATCTACCCAATGATATTCATTACTTGAGAAAGCATTTTCAGAGCACCTATACACATGGAACTAGATGGTGATAAAATTAGGACCTTAGCAGCTGATTAGACTTGAAAGAACTTCTGCATGGTGGTGTTATTAGAAGGGTGCTGTACCTTGTCTGTTATGTGTCTACTAAGCAAAACCCAAACTGCAGCACCCCCTTGTGGACACTGCACCTCCAGTTTGTACTGGGGGTTGTTGGCCAAGCTGTACGCATCTTTCACAGGTCCTTGTTTAGCATCCCAAGTACTAAAAAATAAGCAAAAAGACATCAATGGTTAAATATCTCATACAGCTAAACATTTTTAAAAATATTTTTATATTTACTTGTTTTTTCATTGTAGAAGTATGAATGTTTGTTTGGCCTACATGAATAATTTGTATGAATGTTTGGCCTACATGTATGTTCGCTTGCTGCCTGTGGAGTTCTGAAGAGGGCATCAGATCTCCTGGAATTATTTACAGATGGTTGAGGGCCACTCTGTGGGTACTGTGGGTTCTCTGCAAGAACAACAAGAACTTTTAACTCCTCAGCCATCTCTCCAGCTCACGGCTAACCTTTTAAACACTACTTTAGATACTGATGTGTTTCAAATGCAATTATGCCATCAGGATTTTTTTTTTATTTTTATTTTTATTATTTATTTTGAGATTTATTTTTGTGTAGCCTTGACTGTCCTGGAACTCACTGTGTAGACCAGGCTGACCTTGAACCCAGAGATTTGCCTCCTCTGCCTCTCAAGTGCTAGGATTAAAGAAGTGCAGAGAACAGCTATCAGGATTTTCTATCCTTTAAAAAGATTTTGGTGTAATAAAGTAGTACAAAAAAATGGCTACTGGGAATGACAGAAAGAGGGGTTGATAATCCCTCTGAATTGATCACTATTTTAAACTTTAATGTGGGGAACAGGCACTGGAAAGGCCATTTGTGGGTAAGAGCATGTCCTGCTCCTATAGATGACCATAGTTCCGTGCCCAGCACCCACACTGGGTGGCTTACAACTGTCTATATCTCCAGCTCCAGAATCCAACACCACCTTCTGTCCCCTAGACACGTACTCATGTACAAAGCCCCATTCCTATTCCCCACATAGTTTTAAATTTTTTAAAACCTTTCCAATGTAGAGAATATTACGAAGCACAGTCTAAAATGTATAAAACTTACCTGTGAATGCAGGTTGACTCTTTAAAAAGAGCTGGGTTCCAACTCAAATAAACTACATCATAATACTGGCAAAGGTCATCCCAGGAGATCCAAAATATTCCTAAAATTAAACGTCTTTGTTAACATAAAAAACTTCAGCCATAAATAAGCAAACTGGAAAAGGCTCAGTGGTTAGAGCACCTGGCTGCTCTTCACAGGACCCAGACTCTATCCCAGTACCCACGTGATGGCTCACAACTTTTTCTAATTCCAGTTTCAGGGATCCACCTCTAAGGGCACCAAGCACACATACAGTGCACAGATATATATATTTAGGCAAACACCTATATACATAATAAAATAAAATAGGATAAAATAAACTCTTAAGTACAGCTCATCTTGAAAACACGTTATTTAAAAATGACATTAAAGGCTAGAGAAGTTACAGAGATACCTTAGCGGTTAAGAGCACTTGCTGCTCTTGAAGAAGACATGGATTTGGTTCCCAAAACCTGCACAGTAGCTCACATCCATCTGTTCCAGGAGATCTGGTGCCCTCTTTTGACTTTTGCAGGTACTGTGCACATGTGGTGCACTTACATATACACAGGCAACACACAATGGGAGGGAGGGAAGAAGTAGGAAGGAAGGAAGACTGGCTGGCTGGCTGGCTGGCTGACTGGCTGACTGACTGGCTGGGGAGTTGGCTCAGTCAGTTAGGTGCTTCCTGCACAGACATGGTGACCTGAGTTCCATACCCAGTGCTCACATCAAAGCTTGACTACCATGTATATGCTGGGGAGGCAAGGACAGGTGGATCCTGAGGTCTTGCTGGCTAGCCAATTGAGCCAATCAGTGGAGAGAAGATCCCTATGTTTTATCATGGTCTCCATATGCACATATACACTCATGCATCCCTCACACTCCTAAAATGGCATTAAAATTACAGAGATACTTACCATTATCTATTTTCTGAGCTGTTCGGGGATCAAAGTTTAAATACTTTTGCAATTCTGGGGTCCAGTTTTTCACATCATTTTCACTGTACCTGCCTTTCCAGCGTAAATGGCTCCAAGGGTTTTTTAACTGAATAAATCTCAGCCCCTATATTAAAAGACAAAAACAAGACAAAAAGATTAACAACGAAGAACTCTACCACATACTATATACTCTTATATATAGTTATAATACTCTTAGAGTGAGCTTTGATTTCTTACACTTTATAAAAGGGAATATGAAAGAGTAGACAATCCCGCTAACCTATTCTGAGGCGTATCTCAGGTGTCAGAAACACCAAGAGCATATGGCTGCACACATTTACAGATAAACAGAAACTCGGCAATTTAACCCAGAATACAGGAAGAAATGGAAGAGAATTTCAGAAAGTTTGGTGTATGCTGCAACACCCCTATTCTAGCTATTTCCAGCAAAGGAGAAAGTCTTACATGGGGTAAGACATGCTGAAAGGCTTATGTGGACTGAAAAGCAAGGGGCCTGAATCATGGATGTGCCTGAGAGTAAAGTAAGAAACATTCCCTCCAAGAAAAGACATAGAAATGACACAAAGGAGCAGGAAAAACCAAAATGAAAATTACAGATTATGCAGGAATGTTAGACACAGACACAGACACACACACACACACACACACACACACACACACACACACACACACACACACACTTTCTCTTAGGATGTATCAATATAAGAAAATCCTAAGTAGAAAAGTCACAAATGAGATTCTTTAAGACTATCTACAGGGGTTGGGGATTTAGCTCAGTGGTAGAGCGCTTACCTAGGAAGCGCAAGGCCCTGGGTTCGGTCCCCAGCTCCGAAAAAAAGAACCAAAAAAAAAAGACTATCTACAAAAAAGTCTTACAGGCCTAGTAACATAAAAGAAAGCCAAAATCAACAGGACATGGTGGCATATGCCTTTTAATCTTAGCATTGGAAAGGCAGAGGCAGGCAGATCTCCGAGTTCAAGGCCAACTAGAGCAACACAGTAACACACCCTGTTTAAAAAAAAAAAAAAGAGGAGGGGGGAAAGATAAAAGGAAGGAAGGAAGGAGGGAGGGAGGGAGGGAGGGAGGGAGGGAGGGAGGGAGTGAAAATGTCAGATTTGAGAAAAAATGTATCAAAGATTAAATATAGCAGAAATAAAACCACACAATAAAACATGAACCGAAGAGAGGTTTAAACTCAAATACAAAGAACACTAGTTAAAGCTTCAGTTTTAACACACATCAAGGCTTTGGGCAAAGGTCAGTACAAAATTCATATACAAATTTAAAATGGGGTACTCTACAGGCTGTAAAACCTGCTGAAGCAGGGTAATAACGCTACAGTGTGCCCCCTGAGGTAACTGTTAATGAGATGTATTACTGGGCTCTGCTCATCTTGTTTACACATGCTCCAATAAAATATCTGTCTTGGGGCTGGGGATTTAGCTCAGTGGTAGAGCGCTTACCTAGGAAGCGCAAGGCCCTGGGTTCGGTCCCCAGCTCCGAAAAAAAAAAGAACCAAAAAAAAAAAAAAAAAAATCTGTCTTTACCGGATCACTGTTAAGAAATCAATACTGTACAACTCATGGTGACAATTTATAACTAGAAAGGCTGCTGTTTCTCTATCCCTACAAAGTTAAATCACACGTTATTATCTTACTGCCTTCACACTGCACTGACACCTCGAAGGAGACTAACAAGAAAAGGAACTGAGGACGACAGAGCAACCACTAATTGCAGCACTCCTGTGTGTGTGCAGCACTCCTGTGTGCAGAAACCGCCATCTACAGCAAGCACATTCTACCTTTCGGCTTCCCTGCTTTACATTAACTTTCCTTTTTACTTTAAGGAATCAATTTTGTTGCCATGTTTAAGGAAATACACAATTTTATACAACATGGTTGGGGCTGGAATCCTGCCTAATTCATAAAGCCTTGAGATCATAAAAGTTTCACCAAGGACTGAGGATTGAATCTATGACCTCGTGCCTGCTAGTCCAGTGGAATCTTAAAGTTAACTGTGGCAGACTCATGCTGCCTCCCACTCCTATACTCATGTGTCCCAGCAGCATTATGTACCACGCTGACTTTGAACACAAAGTCAGAATGTTTCTGAAATTCCCCTGCTTAGTGACATCGCTCACAGTTCTCCTAATGTCAGAGTGCAACACATCTGTAACTAAATAAGCAAGGCAGCACCATCACTCGCCAAAATCCTGTGGATAATAGTTATTACTGTTAAGTATTACCTATTTGGTGTTTGAAGGTCTTATTACATATCCCAGAGTGACTATGTAGCCCAGGATGGCCTTTAATCTGCTTCCTATCCTGTCTCTTGAGTTCTGGAATTTTATCTTTTATTTACCTTTTTTAAATTAATGTTTTTCTTCTATTGTAAGGCTTGTAAGAACAAACCTACTGTGCTGGTACTGTCAACTGTAAACAGTATAGTATAGCACATATAATTATGTAGTGAATAATACCTAATAACAAATATTTGTGGCACTAGTTTATATACTCCCTGTATTTGGGGGTGGGGGCAGCCTGGGATACATGGCAAAACCCTGTCTTAAAAAAGCCTTAGTTGTAAATTGTATGCCTTAGGCTAACAACAGCTTCACTTGTGTCTCCTATTGTGCCGATTTCTCTTGTGTTTCTTCCTGAGCAAGAAAGACAGACAGACACAATATTACCTAGCTCTGTAGTAGACCACATTGTCTAGGCTTCTGTATATACACTATAACATCTGCATAACAACAAAATCATACACAAATCACTTGGATTAAATCCTGGCCTGATTAAATGACCTATTTCTGTGTGCCAACTTAACACCTTGTTTAATTAACAAATAATGGGGACTGTATTTGCTGAATGACTGTGTGTCTCTGTTCAATTAAGGACATTTGATAATACTTGTATCTTCTACTGCAGAGAACTCATCTGTTTTTCATTTAAAAGTAACAATAAAGTCCCATATTCTAAGACGAGCGCACACTGAGAAAGGGTCTGAAGGCCTGCCAGCATGCGGAGATGCTGCAGAAGAGAAATCACAAGCACAGACCCATGGCGTCTCTCACCTCTAGCCATCTTTCTACTTTTCCTTTCACAGCTACTTATCCTCTATACCTTTCTACCATGACTACCCAAAACACCACCATGGAAACTCAGACCTTCAGAGCTGTGTATTCGTCTCAGTGGTGGTGACTTTCATGGAAGGACAAGCGGTAATGGTATCCCTGTTATTTCACCACCCATACTGTCCCTGAATTTCACCTTCCACCCCTGCATCTCCTGGTTTCTAACGGTAGAGTCTGGGTAGCTTATGCTCACAGGACGGCTCTAAAGTCTGACCACCACTGTGATACCATAGCGTCTTATCAATCAAGAAAACAAACAAGAGAAAATTATAAGGTGTAACCTTGAACTCTCTAATATCCAACACAGCATACGCATGCGTGGGAACCAGGCCCCACTTCTCCCCTTCAGCTTCAGTCATCATTCCGGTTGATGCGGTGATGAGGACATCCCCTTTGTGAAATCTGCAGAAGCCCCAACACGAGAAATTAAAGAAATGCATTTGAAATCTCAGATCACACTGTCTACTGGCATACACGAAAACTTCAAATTTGAAACCTTTTTTAAAACTGGCTATTCTAACATAAATTATTTCCCTTTTTGTCCTAGAATAACTTAATTCTCAGGCATAAACCTATCAGTGAAGAAAAACAAATGCTGTATTTTCAGCTTACAAATAAGGATGAAAATGGGAAATAAGAAATTTACTTTTCCAAAAGAGATTTGGCTTCATTGACCAAGTCACCGGGTTTCCTACCTTAGACACTGTTTGTTATGGTTTGGAAAAACTCCCTGTATGGCATATGAATTGTCCCTTTACAGCTTAAACTCTCGAGACTTTCTTTTCCCATCTGCCCTCAAACCTGACGAGTACTACTAGGAGCATACAGTTTTTCCACATTCTGTATTCCATATTCTATTACTTTGGATTTTCTAAACTTTGGACTAACTGAGCCCCTGCTGAGGATAAGGAAGGCTGGTGGCAGCATACGGTGAAGCTGTGGCAGTGGGGCAGTGCGTGCGGAGGCAACCCCAGCACTCAGAATGCTGAGGCGGGAAGACCACAAGGGAAGGTCCACCTGCACTGTCAAAAAACAAAAGGTGACAGTTTCACATGCAATCTCTATTCTAAATAGAGCATGATGCCTTTAAACAACCTTGTTCACTTCAGAAGGAAGAAGGGAGAGAGGGAAGGAGGACAAGAAACAAAGGAGAGAGACAGGAAACGGTCACCTTTGATAAAGCATCCTGAATGAACTGTCCTTACTGAAGGTCTGGCTATCTGAATGCATGGCAATCCGTTCCGGTATCCACCCAGTCAGTGCATGCAGATCAATATTCTGCAACAGAAACACGTTTCAGAACTGTCAGTGGTTTTAGGCTGTTAAAAAGTCCCCGGGGCTGGAGAGATGGCTCAGTGATTAAAAGCACTGTATTGCTCTTCCAAAGGACCTGAGTTCAAATCCCAGCAAACACATGGTGGCTCACGGCCATCTGTGATGAGATCGGATATAAAACGGGGCTGGGGATTTAGCTCAGTGGTAGAGCGCTTATCTAGGAAGCGCAAGGCCCTGGGTTCGGTCCCCAGCTCCGGAAAAAAAGAACCAAAAAAAAAAAAAAAAAAAAAAAAGTCCTCAAGAGAGCTATTAAGGCTCATTTGAGTTGGCATAATAAAAATCTGAAGATGAAGTTGCTTTTCTGCTCTCTGAATTCAAGAGATTTTTTTTTAAGATCAGGGGAGAGACAGTGTAAGGGGGGGGCGATGGGGGAGCAATAGGGATATAAAATCAAACAATAAATAGGTTAATGGAAAAAAATCAGTATGATACCCACTCCTCATTTGACCTGGCAAATATACTGCTCTGGATCTCAATGAAACAGCAGGCACATGTATTTTAAACTTTTCTGGATACATAATTTGCACAATGTGCTGTCCTTACATAGGAAAATAGGTACCCTTATATCATAAGGAAACTGACCACATTTCTCAGAGTGTAGATAGTCTGCTTTATTTTCCCATAAACAAAACATCTATTAACTTTATAATCTATAGGCGAGTATCTATAATATATATCCACGACTTACTGAGTTGGATCCTGGGAAATCATATCCTCCCATAACTTTCATGTATGCTTTCTCTATAAGTGACACCCATAATTCACTTTTATTGTTGGAATAAGAACATAGTAATTCTCCTTTGTGATCAACAGGTAACTGATCATCAATTATCACCTGCGGAAAGAGAACATTAACTTCCTTAAATGAAACAAAATACTTTTAAATCTAAAGATTAAAAAATGTAAATGGATAACAGATACAATATACCTTCTATAAAGATGACAACTTTGCAGATGTTCATCATTAATGTGATGTATTTATGCAGTCTTACCAGCTAATCTCACTGACAAACCACTAGCTAAACATAACACATGTATTTGTATATGCATGTATGTATATATAAAATCAAATTATTTAGAGATTCTAGAATGTACATTATATTTAAAGATGCTACTCTTCGTTTAACCCTACAAAAATTTGTACTCTATGATTATATAAGTACAACATTAAACTAAAATATATATGTAAATAATTGAGCAAGCAACACAGACATGATATCTAATTAATATTAAAAATTATTTGCAAGACATGGGGTTAAAAGAAGAGTTTTAATCTAATAATAGTACAAAGATTACTACTACTTTTTGTTTTTGGAGAGCTATGTAACCCAGGCTGGTCTTGAACTAGCTCTCCTCCTGTCTCAGTCTCCTGAGTGCTAAGTAATAGGTATGTGCCACCATCCTCAACATTGGAAGACTCTTTTAAACAAGAGGTTATTATCTTTCTTAAAATTGCTTAGTTTTAAGTAATCAATGTAATTCAAAAGGGTGTTCCCAAACAACAGCGTCAGGTCAGCGTCAGAGTCCAGCCTGGTAAGAGGCAGGTTCTGATCTCATCACAGACACACTAAATCAGAAAGTGAACTGGGACTTGTGGGTCAGGCCTGCAATCTAGGCTACTGCAAAAGCCGAGGCAGGATTACAAGTTCAAGGTCTGTATGGATTAAAGCATGAGTTCAGGGATAGCATGTAACCTAGTTCATGTCACTTAGACAGACTGGGGATTCAGTGCAGCTTAGAGACAGAACTTTTGCCTTACCATGAACAAGGCCCTAGCAGGCTCAATCCTCAGCTCTACCAAAACTTACTTAGGGGTGAGACAGAGTGGTCAATGCTCCCTGGGTAATTTATGGACACCATGTACACAGTGATTTTCAGTCCCAGTCACCAGGTGATTTTGCTAAAATGCAGACTCTGGGGACAAGAGGGATGGCCTGGTGGTTAATGGTAAGAGTAATCTAGAAGATTACTCTTCTAGAGGACCTGGGTTCAATTCCTAGTACCCACACATTAGCTCACAATAGTTTGTAATTCTAGTTCTAGAGCACTGTTTCTTTCTTTTTTTTTTTTTTTTCTTTTCTTTTTTTCGGAGCTGGGGACCGAACCCAGGGCCTTGTGCTTGCTAGGCAAGCGCCCTACCGCTGAGCTAAATCCCCAACCCCTAGAGCACTGTTTCTTAACCCTGAATGCTATAGCTCTTTAACAGCTCATGTTGTGATGACACCAACCATAAAATTATTTCATTGCTACTTCATAATTTTGCTATTGTTATAAATCATAAAATATCTGTGTTTTCCAATGGTCTTAGGTGACTCCTGCGACAAGGTCATTCAAGCCCCCAAGGGGGGTCACAGCCCACTGCTCTAGAGGATCCTGATAGCCCTTTTCTGGTCTCCCTAGACACTGTATGTACATGATCCACAGACATGCATGAAAGCAAAATACCCACATATGTAAAATAAAAATGGGAAAATCTTTGAAAAAAATTTTGCAACTCTAATTCAGTACATCTGAAGGCCTAAAATTCTAGAATTCTAAAAGCTCCCAGGTGATGCTGAATTTGATACAGGAACCTGGGGTAGATAGGTGCTAGAGAATGCTAACAATACAAGGAAGGCCTTATTATGGAGTTCAGACAGCTAAAAGAAACCACAGCAGTATAATTTAAAACTGCATATATGTCACAAGAAACAATAAAGGTTTCTTATATCTCATTATGATGTTTATGAAGTCTTCTGATCTAATAGACTTAGTTTATCTGGTTTCCTTAATCAATTTATTTATTTACTTGTTTATTTTTTGAGTCAGGGTCTCACTGTGTAGTCCTGTATGGCATGCATGAACTCATTATGTAGACCAGGATGGCCTCAATCTCAGGGATCTATCTGAATAGCCTCCGTCTTCTGAATGCTGGGAATAGCCATGTGCCACCATCCTTTTATCACTCTGTAATTTTTGAAGATTATTATTAGCCTTTGTTATTGTATGTGAATGTGCACGATGCACGTGTGTGTGTGCAAGTACATGCCAAGGCAGTAGTGAGGTCACTCTCACTGTCTGTCCACCTTCATGTTCCAAGGGGTTCCACAGACTGAACTCACATCCACTAGGTCTGCAAGGACATGCCTTTACTCATGAACTATTTGGCTGATCCTGATTTCCTATCAGTAAAAAAGTTAAAGAGCCTTCCCAATGTTCTCAACACTGAGGGAAGCAGGAGGCACTGCAAGTTTGAGGCCAGCATGGGATACATTAACAACATCCTGTCAGAAAAAGGAAACAAAACAGAAAAGGTTAAAAATGTTTAATCACTAGCAATTCTTTATTAGAAATGTGCATAAGGTTTTTGAAAAGCATTTTTAAAAAGACATTAACTGAGTACAGTGATTCATGCCCATAGCTCCAGTTTACTCCTGAGGATCACTTGAGACTGACTGAAGACAGTTTGGGTAAAACAATGAAACCTAGCTATAAGAAAAGACTATTTTATGGGGTTTTAGAGATGGCTCAGTGGTTAAGACCTGCTGCTCCTCCAGAGGACCAGAGTTCAGTTCCCAATATCTGTATCAGACAGCTCCCAAGGACCTCTAACTCTAGGTCCAGAGGATCTGAAACCCTCTTCTGGCCTCCATATGGCTACATGAACAAATGTGGCTCTTGCTTACATGTGTGTGTGTGTGTGCATGTGTGGAGCTATGGGCATGAATCACTGTACTCAGTTAATGTCTTTTTAAAAATGCTTTTCAAAAACCTTATGCACATTTCTAATAAAGAATTGCTAGTGATTAAACATTTTTAACCTTTTCTGTTTTGTTTCCTTTTTCTGACAGGATGTTGTTAATGTATCCCATGCTGGCCTCAAACTTGCAGTGCCTCCTGCTTCCCTCAGTGTTGAGAACATTGAGAAGGCTCTTTAACTTTTTTACTGATAGGAAATCAGGACACACACACACACACACACACACAAATTAAAAAATAAATCTTTATCAATTAAATTAACTCCTAAAATCTTTACACAGTCACCTTTTCTTAGTTGTTTCCCTTCAAGATTCAAAGGTAAGGAGGTGAAGAAAGAGGAGATAGAAGTAGGAATTGGGAAGGAAAAAGACATTCACCTTTCTTGGGACACCATTGAGATGAAGTTTTACCATATACTTCCCACAGGGATTATACTCTGGTTCTCCATCCTTATTCTGTGGGTAAATTATGCTTTGGGAAAGGAAAATACATATTAAAATACCAATATTACTATTCAACATCAACTAATATATGACTTTATATTACATTTAAACAAATGTCATTCATTTATAAATGTTACTTTCTTCCCAATTTTCTAAAATAGAACACAAGAATATTTTAATATTTTAAATACTTCTTGGTTTTGGTTTTCCTTTTGAGCTAGGATTTCAATATGTACCCAGGTTGGCCTGGAACTCATGATTCTTCTGCTTCAGGCTCCCAGATATAATCCTACACCCAGCTTAAGAAACAGTTTCAAAACCATAAACTAGAATATAAACTTTCACAATATTCTGAGGCAGTGTCTTACATACCTCAGGCTTCTAACTCTCTGCACAGCAGAGGAAGATTTTGAGCTTCTGATCTCCCTGCTTGCACGTGCAGAAGGGTGGATTATAGGCATGCTCTACTGTGGCCAGTTTACAATACTGGAGGAGTGACTCGGAGCCTTGTATACACGAGGCAGGCACTTTATTAGCTGAGCTGCAGTCTACAGTCCTCAGCTTTTCACTGTTTTAACAAATTAGATACTAAGTAGATATATTTTAAGCCAGTTAAAATGAACTTTTATCATTGGTTTCAAGAAGTAAAGATCATTTCAATAAATCATAATTAAGGTACTAAGAACAATTCTGATAAAGTCACATAAAATTCCAACTGTATAATGAGGTCTACTTAAGAGCACCTGCTGCTTTTGCAGAGGCCCTGGATTCAGTTCCCAACACCAACATGGTGGCTCACAACCATTTCTAACTCCAGATCCAGGCAATCCAACATCCTCATCTAATCTCTAAGAGACTGTATCACCTTCTCCTGGCCAGGACAATTCTTGTGTGCAGACTAAAGACACATCACACATGATCATGTAAATTAATGAATTACAAAGTTGCACAAAAGGCACGTGGTGCAGCCAAATACCACATGCATACACATTAAGAACTTCCACTATCAATATTCTTTTAAAATAGATTGCACAAAATCACGCACACTCCACACTGTTTAAAATGGCAAATAATAAAATTCAGGACTGTCCAGTTTACTTTTGTTCTTAGGACAAACTAAATAAAAATTATGATCATAGTTACACTGAGTGGTTCTGAGCTTAATATAGCCTTCAGAAACTGAAACTCAGAAGCATTTCAATACATTTAAAGCTATCAGAGCCAGCACTAATGCATGCCATTTCCTATTTTCTACAGCCACATTAAAAGTTAAAAAGGAAAAGTCTTTAATCACAACACTAGGGAGGCAGAGGCAGGTGGATCTCTGTGAGCTAAAGGCAATCATACAAAAGATAAACACAAAACTTTACCTGGTGATTAACTTCTTATTGAATCGTCTCTCATATGCTGCACTGATGGCCAACGATGCCACAAAGGAACAGTCTGATACTATAGTCTGTTAATAAGAACAGCAGTCTTTCATTCTTGTAACTTCAATGTTTATACAACATTTGTTCATTTTCCTACATCCTTAGCTTTTATATTATCTTATTATTTAAGCAGGAAAACAAATGTCATGCTGCCAACTCACATATTTTATTCAAACAAATCCTAGAAGTATTTCAATGAAGCTGTGTGTGTGTGTGTGTGTGTGTGTGTGTGTGTGTGTGTGTGTGTACGTGCGCTCACAAGGGTAAGCAAGTACATGTAGGTGTATATGGAGGCCCAAGGTCAATGATGGTGGTACTGTTCCATTCAGTCACCTTCTACCTTTCACTTTTAAAATATATTTGTATGTGTGCTTATTTTTAATTATGTGTCTCTGTATGTGTCTACTTTGGGCTATATGTGCACATCAGTATGGACACATGGAGGCCAAGAAAGGGCACTGGAGGCACTGGACATCCTGAAACTGGGGTTGAAGGCACTTATGAGCCACCATATACGACTCACCAAACTCATCTACCCTTTACTTCTCGAGACAGGCTCCTTCACTGAATTTGAGGCTCACCAATTCAGTAGGCTTACTGGCCAGAGAGCTTCAGGAATCCACCTATCTCTGCATACCCAAGGCTAGAGTTATATAGTAGTGTACAGTTACCCTGATTTTTTAAAAAATGTTATGTGTATGAGTGTTTGGTGTGTATGTAATTCTATGTACTTCATGTATACCTGGTGCCCAAAGAGGTCAGCAGGCACTGGATCCCCTAGGATTGGAGGTACAGACAGCTGCGAGCTGCCATGTGGATGGATGCTGGTATGGGTCTGGGTCCTCCGGAGGAGCAGCCAGTGCTCTTCATCACTGAGTCCCACCTGACCTTTTATGTGCTTCTGGGGATGCCAGCTCAGGCCCTTAAGCTTATGCAGCAAGTACGTTACTGACTGAGCCAACTCTCTGGCGCCCAGGAGTTAAATACTTAAACAATTGATTTTATAACTATTTCTTTGTTAAAGGTGAAATTCAATTCTCAAGTTTCACATCTACAAAAGCAAAACTCTGTAGTTGTGGCTGGCACTGTAGCACGCATAAGACCGTAGATTCAATTCCCTGTACTGAAAAAACCTGTAACTGCTCCAGATGTTTCTCACATTATCATTTTCCCTGTGGTAAAGCTGAAACGTACAGAATGTCCTGGGCATGGTGGCACTCACTGGGAAGCTCAGCTGCTTGGGAGTCTGAGGCTGGAGACTATTGAATTTAACGCCAACTTAGGGAACATAACAAAATGTTGTCTCAGAAGAAGAAAAAAACTTAACAAAACTCTGGCCTTGTTTTATGAAAGACAACTCCTTATGCAGTGCAGGCTGATCTCAGGCTTACTATGTACCCAATATGGCACTGAACCAGGAGTGCTGAGATTACAGTATGGATTACCAAGTCAAGCTGAGAACAACGGGAAGGGTGAGAAGTGTTCACAATTATACTCATCCATCTAAATATAGAAAAATCTAAGAAAAGTCAAATCTAGATACAAATTCTCTTAGAGTGGCACCTTTCTTGAACATTATACAGAATAAGCGTTTACCTGCTTTATGCTAAAACTGGACACAGTGTATATCATTGTAGGGTTGTTGGTGAGATCCTCCGGTCGCACCCATTTAGAAAATGTAGCTTTTTGTTTAGGTGATAATGGAAGCTTGCCCAATCTATCACTGAGGTAATAATAAAAGTTAAAAGAATATATTAATTTTTAAAGATGACTTGAAGCCAGAATGAGACCTTCTTTTTGGTACAGAAATCATATAGTTACACTTTTGCCTTCCTAAAATAGCCAGTCAAATCTGACTTTACACATAACCTTAAATTCAGTTAATCTCAACACCTTCTCCAATTGAAAAAATAAACATAAGTGAAGACAGAAAGTTGTATTTGCTTAAAAATATGGTGTAGACATTTAACTGAGCACCACTATGACGTTCAGGAAAGTCAACCATAAATGGAGTCATTAACAACACAAGTGGTCTCCTGAGGCCTAGGAAGCTGCAGATCCTTCCTTGCCTCTTGAGAGGACAGAAAGATTAGCTAATTTAACAAATAGCAGCCTTGTGCCGAGCATCATGCTAATGCATTCATATCAGTTAAGCACTGTGGGGGAAAGCATAAACTGGTTACCAAGGTCGCACAGCTAAGAAGTCACATTTGAGTCAAGTCTGTGATGCCAAATCCACCATGTTCCCCACTACACTGTACTTGCTCTGTGCTACAGCACCTCTTAAAGCTGACCTACAGCACCAAATAAACCATCCACCATGTTCCCCACCAAGCCTTCTCCTACAACAATGGCAGCACCTGTCTAGATTTCAATAGATTTTGTGGTGATGTGCAATATGCAAACTAAAACAAAGTTGTGTGACATTCTTTAATCCAAGACTGCCAATGAGTAGTATTGAAAGAAGATTTTGTGCTCAAGTCTGACCTGAAAACCCCCACGTACTAGTTTCCTCACTGCAGGGAGGACACCTCTAGACTTTCATGAGCCCATGTTGTAAATCTCTTGAGTATAAAAGACTACCTATGATACTTCTCAAAAATATTTTTTTTAATTTTGAGACATGTTCTTGAACTTATTCTTGCTATACAGAATAAATGTAAGACTCCATAGTACTTGTTCTCTCAAATTACTGAGTAATTAAAGTTAGTGTTTAAACACATTTCTACTCTTCAACTTATAAGGCTATTAAAGGTATTTTACAAAATACAATGCTTATGACTTAAAGATTAACATATCACCAGACCAAAAAAAATTCTTTTATAATCTTTCAGTTTCTACACCTGATTCTATACATGACCCCTTAGAGGATTTGAATGAGCCTTTCACAGGGATCACTTATCGGCTATTCTGCATATCAGGTATTTACATTAAAATCTAAAACACTAGCAAAATTAGTTATGAAAGCAATAATGTTATGGCTGTGGTCACCACAACATGAGGAATGGAATTGTATTAAAGAGTCGCCACATTAGAAGGTGGTGGTTAAGAACCACTACTCTAAATGAAACCACATTATGAAGCCATTTTCCTGTCAATCTGTTAAATGAATTTAAAATGTTTACAACTGTTTTTTCCTTTCAGTATTCTCTCTGTAAAAGAATTTAGATGAGAAAAGTGGGAATCATTCCCACTCAGCTAATTTGTCGTTCACCCGTGCTTCTCCCGACTACAAGCTGAGCACTCCCTACAGCAGACGCTGCTGGAACCGGGGTGGGGGTGCGACGTGGTTGGGCAGACAAGGTCTGTCCCTGCGAAGCTTAGCATTCCCAGCCAGGGGCACGCATTAAGCAAATCATTACCCAAAAAAGAAAAAGGAATGAAAGAAAACATCTGGCTGTGAAAAGCTATTCCTAAATCTAAAGCTTTGTCGTGGCCACAGCTCCCCGGATGAACTAAAGGAGCTTCTTATTTCATATCTTACTTTTTCAACTATATTTTTAAACTGTCCCCAACTGTGATTGCTCATGCTACATTTTTTTTCTTTTAGACATTCCAGCATTACAGATGTGACTTATCTTAATAAATTATTTATATTATTATATAATATATAATATATATTAATATATTATAATTTATATTATCTTAATAGACATATATACTGAAACCACAAATTTACATCACCTTAAATATATCCATTCAGCACAACTAGAGTGGTTTATTCTTTTTTTTTTGGTTCTTTTTTTTGGAGCTGGGGACCGAACCCAGAGCCTTGCGCTTCCTAGGCAAGCGCTCTATCACTGAGCTAAATCCCCAACCCCTAGAGTGGTTTATTCTTATAATTATGGTAGCAATATCTTTGCGTAGGTATTTGAATACATCTCTAAATAATTCTTTCTGGACTTTTTTCTATTGTGATCCAATCATCAACTAGACAAATGTCTGTTTAGTACCCACTCTGTGCCAAGTACTACACTAAACACTACGTCTGTAATGTCAGGTTAAGATCAATCCTCATGAGCCATGAGCAGGACAATGAAGACAAATGTGACTGTAGTAGTATATCACGGTACTGTATTAAAGTGACAACCTCATGCTACTTGGATCTATATTTGGACAATTTCCCCACCTCTTTCCTAGAAATACTCCTCTTTTCCAACCAACATTATATACAAAATTTAATTTTAAGGCTATGAAGTAAACTGGACTTCAGAGTACTGAAAAATTCTTAAATGATCTTGGAAGTAAAAGTGAAAAGTGTTTACTTACCAAAAAGGCATTGGGTAAGCAAAGCGCTCCCTCAGATCAACACTCATGAAAGGAACATACTCTGCACCATTGATTTTTGATGTTGTCCTACAAGGCACAAGAGAAAGATCTGAGCTTTCAAGTCTATATTAATTACCACTCTTACTTAAATTCTAAGTTTAAATGACAATAGCTGGGGTTGGGGATTTAGCTCAGTGGTACAGTGCTTGCCTAGCAAGCACAAGGTCCTGGGCTCGGTCCCCAGGTCCGGAAAAAAAAAAAAAAGACTGACTAATAAATGACAATAGCTTCCCAGTCTTTAAGTTAATACCAAATGTAAAACCTTCAGTGACAAAGTATAATACTGTATTAAACTGACAACTCCATGATATTCAGATCTTTATTTGGACGGTTTTGATAAAAGAAATACCAGATAATCACTGTTATAATTCAATTTAGTTAATAAGAACATCTTTTAAAATTACCATCCTGGGTTTGGGATGTAGCACGGTGGTAGCACTTTTGCTATCATGTGTAAAAGATTCAATTAGATCTTTTACAGATATTCAATTAGCACCAGCATTGGGGGAGCAGGGAGTGGGGTGACACACACTACAGAAAAAGTGCAGTCTTTTTTTTTTTTTTCTTTTTTTCGGAGCTGGGGACCGAACCCAGGGCCTTGCGCTTGCTGGGCAAGCGCTCTACCACTGAGCTAAATCCCCAACCCCGAAAAAGTGGTCTTAACATTGGCCCTTACAAGTGTCCAGTACAAGGATGCAAAGCCAAGTCTATACTAATCCCAAAGAAAGAAAGCAGTAACTTAGTTATTTAGGAATTTAAACACACAATACGACTCTGAAAAACCGTGGTCTTTCTGTTTTCCAGCTATGGGAGTCAGGACAAGGTCCTGAAAGAAGAAGGTGTCACAGAGACAGCTCTGGTCTGCTGACGGTCACGTGGGGCCTGTGAGGCTTGCGAGCTTTGTCTGGCTTTATGAATATTAATACCTCCTCTGGGGTTCATGTGCTGTTTAACTGAGATGGAGCTTACTTCACTATGTAGCCCAGGCTATCAGGCTGGGCTCAAACTCAAAAACCTCTGCATTCCCATCTCAAGTGCTGGAATTGCAGTGTGTCACCACGTTTAATAACAGTTTCTTCCTTATAGATCTGTGTTTTTTTAAGGGTATGTGCTGAGTAACATGTAGTTGTTGGGTAATAGAGCAGTCAGTCAGCAATGGATGGATACAACAAAAGTTGGGACTTGTAAAGGATAGCTGTCTTGAGAGTTGTTTTGTCAGTGTGGGATTTAAATGTGTGGTATATATAAAAGTAGTACACAGATACGAAGTAGACAAAACGATCAATTTTCACTGTCTGGCTAGCCTCTGTTGAGGAAATGGCTCCATGAGATTGGGTGTGGGCAAGCCCAGGGGACATTTTTTAATTAGTGGTTGAGGGGTCCAGCCCACTGTAGATGGTGCCACGCCTAGCCTTATGGTTCTGCGTTCTACAAAAAGCAAGCAGAGCAAGCCATGAGGAGCGAGCCAGCGAGCCAGTGAGCACAGCACTCCTCGGCTTCTGCATCATCTTCTGCATCCAGGCTCCTGCCCTGTCTGAAATCCTTCCCTGATTTCCTTTAACAACTAACAGTGATGTGCAAGCATAGCTGAATAAACCTTTTTCTCCCTAAAACGCTCTGGTCATGGTGTTTTATCATAAAAATAGTAACCCTAAGACACTAATTTAAAGCCTCAACTTTAAAAGGAGCCTTTTTTGTTGTTTTGTTTTAATTTTGTTTGTTCACATACTATTTTTCCTAGACAAAGGAATTGGGTTAATAGGTGAGTAATTAAAATCTTCAGCGAGAAAGAATGCTGCTCTCGACAGCTGTGACCTCGGAGGGAACCCTGCTCTTTTCAGCTCAACCTCAGGGAAATTTAAAATGACCGCCCAACTCAAGAACAGCCGGCCGGCTTGAAGATTACCCTCTCCCAACTGATCAAGTGATTCAGAAGACAGTTAGGAAGCTCTACATTATCATGAGTCTTGCTGTCACTGTTTTTTAAAGTAGTTTCCCTATGCAGCCCAGGCTGACCTTGAACCTGAAGGTTTTTATATTTATATGTGTGTGTGTGCATATTATATATATATATATACACACACACACACACATATATACACATATACATACATGTATATGTGTATATATGTGTGTGTGTGTGTGTGTGTGTGTATATATATATATATATATATATTTTTTTTTTTTTTTTAATGTGTGTCTTTCCTCCAGAGTGCTGGGATCACAGGCAAGTGTCTGCCCACTCAGGCTGTGCATTTTTAGTAGCTCCCATGGCTGCGTTCAGATACACTAGCCGCCTGCCTAGACTAGGCTCGGTGAGCGTTTTCTGTAAAGACAGACGCCATGAACAGCTCAGGCTTCACCAAGTAGTTCCTGTCCCAGCTCTCCTATTTTCACGTCCTTTAACTCTTAAAAAGTGAAAGAGTATGCACAGCTCCAGACTTTGATGTGCTGGCTGTGTCAAAGTCACCCCCACGCCTGTGCGAGCTGTGGCTACAGAGGTGCACAGAACATCAGCAGCCGCCATAACTGCTGTGCCCTCAGTCTTCAGACCTCAGCTCTGCAGAGCCCATGTCCAGGGAAAACGCCAACACTAAACAGATCAGACCCAACACCTTTTAACCATTCAAGCTGATAACAGAATGACATTACATAGTGTATCACCACAAGGATCTGAAGACAATTCGGAATGAAATGATCTCCACTGTGACGTTTCAAGTTTTCACTACAACGAGGTGTAAGTGGATTTACCTGAGCACTTCTATTTCTTCTGCCGTGTACTTCTGTCCTTGTGCATCACATGACTGTGGACTTATAAACGGCTGAGGCTTTTCAAGGAAAGGATTCGGTCCTAGAGGAAAATGTGTTCTTACTGGAGGAGTCTTTGTTTTCATATTTGTTGACTTGAGTTTGCAAAATGGCTTTGTCAAAGGTTCACTCAATGCTTCTGCTCTAAAACAGAAGCACAGAAGAACTGTTCTAGTTTTCTTCTTACATTTACGCTTTTGGTTTTTTATGACAAAGGGTCGCAAAAAGAGGCTGGGCTCAAATTTGCTGTGTCTTAAAGCTCTGCTCCTCCCACCTCTACTTCCTGTTTCATTTAAACTTATGGGACACAAAACTTACTTCCAGTTGCAAAGCATCCTAATCAAAAAATCCTTACTACTAGTTAAAACTTCTCTATATAAGCTATACACATATTTTGTAAGTACTACTTAAATGAACATTTATTATATGCCAGATACTATGCAAGGTCAAGATTGTAAGATAATGTATAAATCCCATCCTTAAGGTTCTGCGGATAAAAAAGACAATGGTGTGAAAATGACAGATGCCAGGGCAGAAGCATTTCATGCAAATGAATAGCCCAAAGAAAGAGCAGCCCTAGTGACCAAGAGAAGAGGGAGAATCAAAGAAGGGATGCTTAGGTTTAGTGACCGAGTCGTAGAGACCTCCCTGCAGTGAGGAAGCAGATACAGAGTGCACAGTAGTAACAGGCAACAGAGACTGCAGTAACTTCAACGGGATGTGGACAGGCCCTGTGAAAAGCAAAATGAGAGACAGCAGGCATGAGGTGAAAAGGAAAGCAGGATAGAGGGCATCGCATGATAGACAAAGGGACTTGGACTGTTCTGTCAAAGAACTAACAAGCTAAAAATGTTCTTAATCCAAGAGAGCTTCACAAGTCTTGTAACACTCCAAAATTATATGCCAAGACATCTACTTTCCTAGAAAGAAGGTCCTTAATCTTTAACAGATCCTACAGGAGCCTATAATTAAAACCTCAACCTACCTACCTTTGCTTAGGATGCATTCAGAAATACTGGATGGTTTATCTACACAAGAATAAAAGTCAATGATTCTAACTGGTAAAAGAAATCACAATGGAGAAGACAACTATGTCAGGTGAACATGGTAGCCCCATGTCATGAAACTGGAGAAGGCAAGTGTGTCAAGTGTCATTCCTTCATAAATCCGGGTAAACAAGCTAAAGCAACAGATGAGGAAGCAGAGAAGGGACGAGTTATAGCTCAGCGAAAAGGCAGAACATAGCCACGGTAGAGCTTCAAACTAAGGTGATTGCTAAGTTCACACTCTAGAAAAGGGTGCAATTTCTACTCCTTTCCTTTACAAGACAGTAGTTTCCTACTTCAACTCTTAAAAGATGCATAATTCATTCATACCTTGTTCACACTATACATATGTACGTTACATATATTACATTCATTCAACACTACCTACTGAACTATCTACCTTAGGTACCCTACTAGGTGATGCTTAAGCACTGAACAAAATAGACCAAATCAGTCTTCACAAGCTCCCAGTCAGGGAATAAAGGCTGAATGCAACACAGGCATCAACAACAAATACAAGGGACTGGACTTTTTGTGAATTCCACAGTGGGGTAAGAACAATGGGAAAGAATACTGCGACAGAGCAGTAAGAATCAGTGTTGGAGGAGACTCGACTTTAAATCACATGCTCAGAGCAGGTCTCAGATGTGACTCGAGCTTGAAGCGAAGGCCACACACATGGTGTGATGCTGGTAATCAAAGGCCATTCTCAATGTCTATTTTAATAGTAACTCAGGAGGGCTTTCGGAACGCCTGTCCTGGAAGCCTGAAAGTTGTCCTGGAAGTGTGATATTATACAACACATAGGAAGTATTCCATTTAAAATGTGACTGTCAGGGACTGAAATATAGCTCAGTGGTAAATGTTTTCATAGCATACAGAAGATCTTAGGTTTAAGTACCAAAACTCCCACAGACACTCAGTAATGTTAAGGCTATAAAACCAATAGTTATCTTTTCTCACAGTTCTTTTCTCACAGTTCTCTTTTCTATACAACAAAAATTGATACTTCTTGAATAATAGATGGGCCACTAATTTGGTCTAAAGCAAAGAGCTAGCAGGACAGGGTAGACATCTAAGTCTTGGTTTATGGAGCAACATATGACACACATTAAGATATAAATGGTATGTTGGTTTTTTTTTTTTTTCAAAAAAAAAAAAAGCACAATTCATGCAATCCATTGATAAGAATTTGAGTGACAGAACTCACCTATCGAGTGCCTGTCGAGCCAACTGTTTCAATTTATTTTGCAGAGTCTTATCGGCAGTTTCATAAGACTTAAGAGAAAGAGACAGACATTCTAAAGCACAGTTGTTTAGTTTACTTAATCCATGTTTCTATGCAAAAATAAAATATTCTTGAGAGTAAATAAATAGTTTATTTCTGTCTTTAAAACTTATCACTTAAAACTATGTTGTGCATCTTATCACTGGGGTGAACCTAAAAGCCATTTCTGTAGACCCGTGCTAATTAGACCTAAACACATAAACATGTGCACAGAAGGCAGAGCAGGAGCCTGGACAGAGCAGACTCATCCATGTTCTCCAGAGTTACAGAAGTCAAGGCTTCTCTGACCCCAAAAGCTGGCATGTGAACGACAACGGGAACATCCTCTCCCACTTACGCCATCCCCCTGCCAAATGCCTGTGCTCTTAAACAGCAGGTGCCCCTGAAGCTAAGCGTCTCGGCCCCGTCCATCGGAGCACTAAATACGCATCCACCTGCTATGACACTCAGCATATAATTTTATATGGCAAATTAATGAAGCCCTCCCAGACCACTATTTATTTTTACTGTATGAAACTGAAAAAAAAATTATACTAAATTTACAGATTTGTGATGGTGACTTGTTCTTATAGAAGTTTTAGTTACTAACCGTAAACAGCTTAAAAATAAGCAAATGTAATTTTAAAAATCAATTGCTTACTGATCCAATGGTAGTAAAACTATTATAAGGTATAAAACTGTTATTAACTACTCAACATTTTAGTGGAAGATTAGTTTTATTTATAATGATAAAGTGGGAGGGCTCCTTCAAAATAAATATATTTATGAGTAAGTGAAGCAGTTTCTTAACATAATCCCATCAAGCGTAACTCAGTTAACTATACCTACGGTTTTCAGACAGAGGTCCACGGCTTCTGTATACAACTCTATGGCATCTTCCACATTCCCCTTCTCATCCTCATCGAAAGCTTGTGTAACAAGAAAGTGGGCGCGCTCTAGATCCAACTGATGTTTTGATTTCAAAGGATCAGTACTTTTTGACTGAACTAGTAAGGATAAAGGAAAAACACATAGAAAGAATATTACTTCAATGGAGTCAGGAAACACCAACATTTAATATATTTAAGGCATTCTTTACCAAACTTGATAATTCACTTAAAACATTAGCAAAATACACAAAAATCTTTTTTAAAGGAATAGTTTCTCCGCTCTCTCATAAATCTTAAGCCCCCTGCCCAAACCCAATTATTCAGACATCAGGGACCGGATATTAGAAATGCATTAATAAAAATTTTTGCTTCAATTATTTTTCTACTAGCACTCCCTTCATTAAATTAAAAAAACAAAGGAGTCTTCCTCATATTCTTCTCCCTCCATGAAAACAAAGCAAAAACTTGGAAAAAGCTAAATATTAAGAAACACACAGGGCTGGGGATGCAAAATGGGCTTGCCTCTCCATATATATGCCCTGGTTCTACGGCCAGTACCAGAAACAGATACAAGGACGAAGCGGAGAAAGAGGAGGACGAAGGAAAAGAGGAGGAGGGAAAGGGAGAAGGAAGAAGAAGGGAAGAGACGGGGAGAATCGGCGGTCATTACCTTTTTAGCACAGACAGTACTAGGCCCTGCTGAAAAGCTCCTGCTGTTCTTACTGAGATCCAGGAAACACGCATTTACTGCTCTTTGAAATAGTGTTTCAATTTGGGAGTTTTGTTTTGTTTTGTTTTAAAAGATTTATTCTATGTGCCTGGGTGTTTTACCTATATGTATGTCTGTACACCATGTGCGTGCCGAGTGCTCTTAGAGGTTGGAACAGGGTCTCAGATCCCTTGGAACTGGAGTTACAGGCATCTGTGAGCCACCATGTGGGTTTTAGAACTTGAAACTGGGTGCTCTACAAGAGTTCTTAACTCCTGAGCCATCTCTCCAGTCCACAGCACATGTGTAGATGCTCAGTATCATCGACCCTCAAGCAAGGAGAATCAAAGCCCGACAAGACGGTACTTAACATCCATTAGGATGACTAAGAATAGAAAAGTCAATAACAAGTCAATTCTGGTGGCAGAGCTCTGTACTTGGGAGGTAGACAGGGATATCAGAGTTTGAAGCTGTACAGCAAAATCTGGTCAAAACATCAAAAAGTAAGCATTGCAGAGCTGTGGGTAAGCGTTAGGCACCTCTCTGGAGAAGGAGGCCACCTCCAGCACTGCACACACAGTGAAGAGGAGAGGGAGACAGTGCATGTTTAGGAGTGAGAACGGAGTCAGCCCCGCTGCCCGTGTAACTGTAAGCGTACGATGTGCAGCCAACAGTACCTGGATGCGCACAGCACCACTCACAATACACAAAAGGGAGACGGGTAAACAAGTGAGGTGTGGACCGCTTACCCACGAAAAGGAGCAGAATCAGATGTATCCTGTAAACCTCACAGATACTAGGCTTAGTGAAAGAAGCAAATGACAAAAGGATGGGATGGACAGTCAGTCCTGTATTAGGTGACTTCATTTCATTTAATATCCAGAAAGAGACACCTGAAGTGGAAAGTTAGTCTAGGAATCTTAGCCTCAACATCACATTTGTTCATTTCAATTGATATTTTCCCACTCGGGTCAACCTATCCTCACAGGAGTTTCTTGACTATAAAGAAGCTGTTTTGAAATTTGAGTTTCTATTTTCTTTCTTTTAAAAACAATGTTTTTGAGGGGATTACATACAGCCCAGGCCGACCTCTAATTCACTCTGCAGCCCAGGTTGACCTCAACCCTCTGTTACCTACCACCCGCATGGTGGGATCACCGGCCTGTGCCCTGACATGTGCCTTACACATGATGGGGTTAAACCCAGGGTGCCATGCCAACAGGCAGGCGCCATGCCAACCGAGTTCCATCCCAGCGGGTTTTAGTTCCCTGTCTGTGTCTATGTATTCTGAGACAGGGTCTCACTATGCACCCCAAGCCAGCTTCAAGCTCAGAATCCTCCAGCCTCAACTCCTACGTTCCTGGATTATAAGCACGCCTCACCACATCTGGCTAAAATCAAGGCTCTGAGCGAGATTTCTATTTAAAAACGTCCTTAGAAGCCACTGACTTCTTGCAGGTTACATATGCTACAGAACAAAATAAGAAAAATGTTGTTCAAATGATTCTACACTAAAAATCCTTTCCCAATTCCATCTCACTGGCGTATTCTTTAAGAGGTTAGTGGTTATTCTTCTGTAATGCGTCGCCATTGTAGAATTTACTTTCGGATCTAGCGCGTCTGTCTTAGCTTTGCGTTGCTGCAATTGCTCAAGCTGGCCTCGGGTCACAGAGTCAAGTGCTCCTCTGCTTTAGCCTCCTGACACTGGGTCTGCAGGCTCCTACTCCCACACCACTGCAAAAGCAACTTTTAAAGTTCTGCTGAATTTAAAACAAAATAGGAAAATATTTCCTAATTCTCTAAAGGAAAAAAATTTATTTCTTCACAATTATTGGAAGAACTTTAAGGATTTAGAGAACACTGACTGGAATTAATATAACAGCCTATGGAATAAGTATGACTATGTATACATAAGACAAAAAAGTTGGAAATTCCCTTAGCTACCAGTTCCTACTCCTAAGCTAGTATCATGATACAATACTAGCTTTTTCCCTACTAAAGAAGTCTGTGCTAACATTTGGCCTAATGTCTCAGATTCTACAACACTGCAATGTTTCTATTTTTATGTTTCTGCATTTGACTTAGGGCCTCCTGAGTACCCCTCTACCACCTTCTTACTTGCCATCTAGAACTAACATTCACCCAGTTGATTGTAGAAAGGACAGAGAAATCACGGGAAAGTCCTGAAGGACTACCTTCTAAACTTTAAAAATAATTTTCTAGGAAAACAGTATATGAAATAATGTGAATTATTTACAAAGCAAGATGTTACATTTAAGTTTCATTTACTTGGCTGGAAAATGAAATTCTTTGCAGTCATGTTGGGTCCTGTGTGCCCCCCCATGTTGAGAAGGAAATCCATAACATAATCTCAAGTATGATAAATCAGTGCTCCAACCAAGCTACTCTCAGAGCTCCCAAGCAGATATTCTGAATGCAGTGACTACTGTGACTTTCTACACGCCAAGTGCTGTACAGACAGTCCTACAACACTGCACCTTCTGCATGTTAAACCACGCCAAGGGCTGTACACAGACAATCCTACAACACTGCATCTTCTGCATGTTAAAGTAACCACCAGCTTTTTACAAGATTGCTGTTGTGACAGGGAATCAGAAGTAGATCACATAGACTTTACCCTAACTACATGCTTCTAACTACTCATTCCACTCAGAATAAGTGGCAGGCAGTAACAAAATCCATTTAGAGTAAAAATCCTCTGAGTATTCTTCTGTGAATTATCTAGCATAGGAAAAAAAGGGGGAGGGGTTCTAAAAAGCATTCTAAAGAAGTGAATATATTTCTAAGCCAAATGTTAGCATTATTTTTCTCTTCCACCCACATGAACAGCAGATTTTGACACAAATCCTTTTTCTCTAACAAAACTGATCACTAAGCTTATGTACACTTTTCTCGTGGCACTTGCTATGCTGTTTATTTTTAAAAAAATCCTAAAGACAATTAGTGCCTTAACTTTAGGGTCAGCAGAGAGCTTGTGTCTGATACTTTAAAAGCAGGCTCTGGCAGGGTCTGCATCCTAACTCTGTCAGTGACAAATTCAATGTAGAGAATCTAAGAGAAAACGGAGTATATGCTATTATCTCTAACATTCTTCTAATAGATCTATTAATTCATTTCCACATCATGATTTCTTAAATTTCTTTAAGAGAGTTTTCTCAGTGAGCAGAAGGAGTGAGTATCAAGATCCAAGATGGAAAGGCAGGAAAAGCATGGAGTAAAGGCGTGGACAGAAGAGAGCAAGTGGTAGCTGTGACTGACCTGCAGAATGTAGAGCTTGGACTCTTTCCAGATATTCACTGATCTTTTCTTGGATCCGTTCTAGGCTGGAGCCTGCCATCTCTGCATAAATTAAGGCTTGGGCAGCTTCCTTAAAAGATGATGATAATAATAATAATAATAATAATAATAATAATAATAATAATAACTCAAAGAATTCAAAAGACCTATCATAATATGAATTTTAATTACTACTAATTTTCTACTCATTTCATGATAATAAAACAAAAACATCTTCAAGATATTTTTCCTTTTTTTAAAGATTTATTTATTTTATGTATACGAGTACACTGTAGCTATCTTCAGCACACCAGATCCCATTACAGATGGTTGTGAGCCACCATGTGGTTGCTGGGGATTGAACTCAGGACCTCGGGAAGAGCAGTCGGTGCTCTTAACTGCTGAGCCATCTCTCCAGCCCTCAAGATATTTTTCGGGGCTGGGGATTTAGCTCAGTGGTAGAGCGCTTACCTAGGAAGCGCAAGGCCCTGGGTTCGGTCCCCAGCTCCGAAAAAAAAGAACCAAAAAAAAAAAAAAAAAAAAAAGATATTTTTCATACAGCAAATAAGTTATAAAATCTTCTAATACCTTTTCTTCCAGTTTCAATATCCTTAATTTTTATATTCTGTTGAAAATTTAAGAACCCAACTATTAAACACTTCTTCAGAATAGCTATGGTTTACATGTTTTCTATTTCCTTATATATAAATCAGGTGTAAATTATATACTTTGAAAAGGCACACTGAGTCTTAAAAAGCATTGAGACGGGTGCTGGGGCTTTGCTCTGGCACAGCGGTTGTCTAGCATGTACAAGACCCTGGTTTCAATATCCAGGACCACGAGAACCAAATCATTAAACAAAACAAAATATCAATTTAAAAAAAATCAGAAGAAAATGTAAAGGTAAAAAGTCTCAAATTAGAATTAAAATATTAGGGTAGAACATACCAAAGTAGATTTCAGTTTTATGAGACAAACTGAATTAAGACGACCTGACTGGCCCAAGAGTTTCCATTTCCCCACTACTGTTCTAAGGTTAGCAATGCTACTACCCACCTAATGAGAGCAGACAGATTTCTGCAAGTGACAGCCCCTCTCTGCAGGAGCTGAATGTGTGCTACACCTCACAGGCCTCATGCTGTTTCCAAAGCAGCTACCACTGAGCGTCATTTTGTAGGCCAGTTTTTGAACAGAAGTTGTTTAACTGAGTCCTATAAAATCAGTAAATGCAGTTTAGACCCCATGAGAAATTCAACCATAACAGCCAGCTGGAGTAGAAAAGATGACTTCTTCGGGGTCAATAAAGCAGATATTTCAAGGGAGAAAAAAAATTTTCCACACAAACAATAAATACCTAATCTTACATATACCAAAAATACATTATAATGAACCTCTTACACATAAATTAAATATTAGTTCAGAGTATACTTTACCCCTCACACATAAGTACTGATTTTCAAATAATCACCTCACTTTTTTAAAAAAGTCAAATAGTTACCAACTTTATTTTACTTGTTTTATTTATATTCAAAAGTGAAAACAGAATCAGGAGCAAAAATACACCTACTTTTTTACTCTCCCTTTTTAAAAGAAAAAATTAAAGACAGGGTTTCAGTATGTAACCCTGGCTGGCTTGGAAATTGGAAAGTAGACCAAGCCAGCTTCACCCCCTCCTCCCTGCCCCCTCACTCTCTCATCTCCTCCTCCTAACAGGGTCTCAGACGTCCTAAACTGGCTGGTCCCCCTGACTTCTGGTTTTACACAGTGCTGAAGATGATGTCCTCCTCACTTTTTAAAAAATTTCCTTAAAGATGAATTTTAATACCTAAATGACAACTTCTTAAAGGAAAAAAAAGTTGCATAGTGTTTTTTTTTTATTTTAGAAAAAGTTATTTATTACCTTTTTAGAGACAAAGTCGTACAATGTACCTCAAATCAGCCTGAACTCAGTGATCCTCTTCCTACCTCACTGTACTGAAAGCTGGGACTACAAGCAAATAAGCAGGTGCCACCACACTAGGCTATATGGTAGTATTTTGACAGTATTTGCTGACTTTGTGTCACAAAACTACAACAGAATTTTCTTTTAAAGAACTATCACCTGGTAGTCAGGCATGGTGGCACACTCCTGTAAATCTCAGCACTGGGAGGGCTAAGGCAAAGGGAAGATAAATTTAAAAACAGCTTCCACTACAGCAAGATCACGATCACCGAGAGAGAGGGAGACAAGGAGACAGACAGACACACACAGACACACACACAGATACACGCGCACGGGTGTGGTAGGGAGGTAGGATTGTAAAATCAAAATTAGGAAACTTAAAAGGAATGATCCTAAAACAAACCAAAGTGTCTAAATGTACGGTAGGTTTTAAAATAGTAAATATTCGCGGAAAGCAAACCACTCTTTACAGATAGCATAGGGAAAAATGTACTACTTCTGTATAATCAAGGAAAAGATGCCCACATAATGAAGATACAACTGGAGGGGTGTGTTTGCAAACCTTCAGGACTGGGGAGCACAGGATGAACGGCCAAAGTGCATACCCTTTGATTTAGCAACTGTGCTCCCAGTCAATCATCCAAAAGAAGTTATCACAAAGGTTTTGTTTTTTAAGATCTAAGGATATTAACTGCCCCCACTACAATGTTGGAAAGCCACAACCAAATACAGAACATGTTGTAAATGTAGCGCATGCAAGCAACCAGATGTTATCTAGGTACAATGCAGAAGTGAGGGGTCAAAATAGTGCGATATGATTGAGGTTTTGGGATTTAAAAGCCGCGTATACACACATACGTTCAGAAAAACAATCATGGATACATACATCGGATGCTAAAGTAAGATGAATTTCTTTTCTAATTTACTTTTTCTTTTCTACCTCGAACACGCACTATTGGCATATTCTGACAGATCACCCACGGTTGGTCACACATCAAGGCCAGCAAACAGCGAACAGGCCACTCACTCCCCATCCCACCTCTGGCAGCCACAGGCAGCAGAGCGGCGGGCATCTGCGGCCTGACAAGCTGGACTCGGCCGACCCGAGCAGGACCTCGCCCCTCCGCCTCGGGTTCCGCCAGCACTTGATCCGGTGACGCGGCCCGAGACCGGTGCCGGTCCTTACCTTGTAGTAAAACACCGCCTCAGAGTAGCGGCCTTCGTGGTCGCGCTGCACTGCCAGCCGCGCGAACTGCACGGCGTCCCGCTCCAGCGCCGACGCGTCCATGGCGCCCAAGGCCCCACGCCCGGGGAGGCAGACAGGCCCTGACGCCGGCCCCCGCCGCCCGGAGGCACTGCGAGGAGAACTGAGGACCCCGCGAGCAGAGTGGCAAAGTTTACTTTTGAGGGCGGAGGAGGAGAAGATGGAGCCTCCACTACCTCAGACCCGCCCGGAGGACTGCTTGCTCTGAGCAGCCCGGGCTCGGAGCCCTGGCGGCCGCCCCTCTCGCGTTCTCGCTCCGCCCACCAGCCGCACTGCGCAGGCGCAGTCGACCCCAGCGGGGGCTCCCTCCGGAGCGGGCGGGGCTCAAGGCGACCGCAGGTAGGCGGGGCCAGAACAGTGTCCGGTGGGATTGGACGAGGGGAAGCAGGTGCCAGGTCGAAGCCGAGGGCTTTCGCTTCCGCCTGCTAGAAAGGAGGTGCCAGTGCCCAGGAGGTTGTTGGAGAGGATCAGGGTATGGCTTGAAAGGAGCATGCGCGTCATGGAGTACTTCGTCCACTAAGTGAAAAGGATAGGCGGGAAGAAACAATCACGCACCTCCCGTCGCCAACTAGTTTAATTAAAAATAAAGATATGAAGTGAGGCTAGGAGGTGCTTTTGAGATGCTCTGGTAATGTTCAGTTGACAAACTAAATAAAGCATGACCTTCTACGGCCCCCCATGGCACCCTGAAGTGTGGTATTGTTTGAATTGTCTACAAACCAGATGATGTGTTTTTACTTGTATCTTAGGGCAGGTTGAACGTTGTAATTACATAATAAATGACAGTTTGGTTGCTTTCTTTTATCCACTTAAACGTTTGAATTCAGCAGTGATGAAAATGAACTGATGGGAAGTACCAGAATTTGGATGAGATTCAAAATCCATGCTGTGTCAGAGTAGCAAGTCTTGACAAAAGTATACACTGTATGATTCCACACAAAAGAAACATTAACACAGCATATGCTGACACATCCCTGTAAGCCAGCAGTCTGGAGGCTGTGGTAAGAGAATTCAGCCAGTGCCATCTACACAGCAAAACCCCTGAACAACCCCAGGAAGCATATGTCTGTTATAGTGCAGTGCTTCCCCATGCAAACATCAACACAAATCAGCTGGAGATCTTGCTAAGAGTTCATTGTGAGCCTGACTATGGTGCTCGCCTGCACCATTTGGCAGAAGAAGCAAATCTCTCAGTTCGAGGCCAACCTGGTCTTCAGAGCTCATTACAGGATAACATGGCTACACAGAGAAACTCTGTCTCAGACAAAAAAGGAGTTGATTGTGATTCAGTCTAGAGCGGTTTCAGCTGTGTTTAAGCTCTAGAAAGACTCCTTGGTGATGCTAATGCTGGTGTTTCAGAATATTCATTATCAAGGTCACAATGGTGTGGATGCTACTACTGAAACTGGTCAGTGTACAGCTAAAGAGGCTGTGGTCAGCTTCCCTGTACGTCATGTGTGTCTAGACCAGCCACCTTGCTTGTGCCAGCTATGACTGTCTGCCATCCCCTTCCTCCATTCTTACAATCTTAAGCCCTAGCAATAGGATTTTCTTCACATCAAGCCCCCACAAGGCTTTTTGTTCTATGCCATCATCCCCTAAAGGAGCTCTTAGTGTTTAGTCTTAGATGGGCCCATCACAAATGAATCATGAGACTTAGACAAATCGTTTTGCAGATGAGTAGTTACGCATTTGTTTCTTTGTTCACCAGTTGAGAAACATTTGTTTATATTCATACACGCCTGATCCTTACCTACCAATTTCCCAGGTTTCATGAAGCTTAATAAGTATGTTCATGAATCTACCTAGAAGGTAGGAAGTACTTTTAAGGGAAAGTACTTTTTCTCTAGGTTTAAAAAGGTGGCTCAGTGGTTAAGAGCATTTATTCCTGCACAGGACCAGGGAGGGATTCCCAGCACCCACCTAGTGGCTCACAACCTCTGTAGTTTCAGTTTCAATGGCTCTTCTAATCTCCAAGAAGATACACCAGTCACACACCAGACTACATTTGAGCAAAATGTTGATACACATATATAAATCTCAACATAACAAATTTTTAATTTATTTATTTTCTGTATAGGAGTACACTGTAGCTGTCTTCAGACACACCAGATCCCATTATAGATGGTTATGAGCCACCATGTGGTTGCTGGGAACTGAACTCAGGACCTCTGGAAGAGCAGTCTGCGCTCTTAACTACTGAGTCATCTCTCCAGCCCAACATAACAATTTTTTAAAAAGTGTTTTTCCACAAAAAAGGCCATCAATGTTCATAGGAGCTTTATATTTAAATTTATCTTGTAATTAATAAGTATACCTATCCATGGTGTATGAGATAATGCCTTAAAATATATTTTTGAAAGGTTAAATCATGCCAACAAATGTCTGCAGCTTTATTCTTGCTGACTAAAAACTAAAAATAATTAAAATATCCACAAACAAGTGCATGGATAAACAAATCATGAAGTATCTACACAATGAAATATGTCTTAACAGCAAAGATGGGATTCATTACTTACAACATGATGAATCTGCAAAATATTATTCTGAACAAAGAAGACGAGGACAAAAGAATATGTTCTCTGTCCCTATATTTCTAAAACTCAAGGGAAAACAAAATGAATATTTAACAACAGAGAATGTCCGTGCTTGCCTAAAACTGTGGTAGATTGATTTGGAGGGATCATGGAGTTTTCAAAGTATGTAGTGTTATATGAGCATATAAATTTTTCAGTTATACATTTAAAATCATCCAATTTATTACTTATAAATTTCCCCCAAATGAAGTTGATTTTTAAATATAAAAATAGTCATAGGAAGGACTTCATAAATATGGTTTGTTAGTCACATCATTACTGCTTCTTTTAAAGTTCCCAGCCAAGTAATGCTAATTTATTACTTCATTCAGTAAATACTGTTGGCCAGACACTGGGTGTTAAAGCAAGGTGACACAAACAGCTGGCACCAGCCAAAAGGTGGCAGCACCTTTAGGTAGTTGCTAATGTCAGGGTTAGGAGGCCCTCAAGAAGTCACTCCATGTTGATGGATATATAAACTAGAATAATCTCCTTGAAAATGGATTGGCAGCTACTTATAAAGTAAAGACAGTATAGCTTTGGATTCATCCGCTCCACCACCCCCTTTTAAACGAGGTGTAATCTTGTTAGAGGAAGTGTGCCACTGTGGAGGCAGGGCTTTGAGTTCTCATATACATGTTCAAGTCTGGCTAGTGTGATCCAGCCCCCACTCCTGGTACTAACTTCTGTTGTAGGGTTTTAGTGCTATGAAGAGGCACCATGACCAAAGCAACTCTTATAAAGGAAAACAGCTCATTGGGGCTGGTGTACTGCTTCATGGGTTTAGTTCATTATTATGGCATGGCATTGTGCAAACAGACATGGTGCTGGAGGAGCCAAAGAGTTCTCCATCTTGATCTCAAGGCAGTGAGGAGGGGACTGTCTTTTGCAGGCAGCCAGGAGGAGGGTCTGGATCACACTGGCCACACTTGAGCATTTATATGAGACCTCAAAGCCACACCTCCACAGTGACACACTTCCCCTAACAAGGCTACACCTCCTCCAGTAAGGCCACACCTCCCTTCCCATGGGGCCAAGCATATTCAAACCACCACACCCACCAATCCCTGAGCTTGCCACAGAAACCCACCAATCCCTGAGCACTTTACTGATCTTGACTACTCCCCTGGCACTGGACAGAGACAATCTGTGGTGATGTTCTTCTATCAGCCAATGGTGGAGCAGATGGCAGTCCTTTGTTCATGCTAGCTTGATGCCTGGCTTGGTGGCCAAAGCCGTTTCATGCCTAGGACTCATAAAAATCAAATCAAATCCAGGCAGCATTACATGGGGGGAGGAACACAGAGACCTGTGGATCACCGCGCTGCTCACGGACCTGCCCTCCAGTGCATGGCACAGATGGGCTGTGGAGACCTGCTTACTGCCATGCTGATCATGCAGTATGAATGGAAGATGTCACCCAGGGGTCTGCTATAGCCAGTCTGCAGCACGATCAGCCACAATATGCAAATATGTGGTGACAGATGGGAGAGAAAAAGAAATAGGGCAGCTTGAGCATTATGGAGAGAGATGGAACTGGACACTCAAGGGTGGACAGGAATGCCCTGTTGTGAGTGGCCAACCCCACCATCGAGGGCCACGGTGAGATTCCAGTCCCAAGCTTCCTCTGAGGGTCATCTCTGGAGTCATAGCTACGCGGTGCCATAGGTTGGTGTCCAGGGCTCATATCATCACTGGAGAACGGGGATGTCCCTGGTCTGGTCAGCCACAAAGGACCACATGATGTACAGGGCTGTGCTGAACTAACCTCACCCATCACTGGCTGTGGCGTTCTGTAGAACCAGCCCCACATCTCACAGGCAGCAGCACTCTGGAGAGTGCCTTGCCTAGAGCTGCCCCTGGTGGTGGGTGTGCGGGTGAGGGCCGCTGTGAGTGTGGGAGAGTGGACTCTGGTATTCAGGAAGCTGCTCACAGGGTTATAAACATGGTAGAGCTAACCCTGCCCCTCACTAGGTACAGCACTCGGGAGAGCAGGCCCTGCGTCTTGCCTGGACAGCAAAGCAGAGCTGACCTAGTGGTGGGGGTGCAAGTGAACCAGCAGAAGGGCAAGGGCAGAAAGGACCGCCCCACCGCACCGCTCCTCTGCCTTGATGTGAACTGGGCGGGCAGGGAGAGATGCCTTCCAGACCCTTGCTCCTCACCACCAGAGGCAGCCAGGAGAGCTGACCCTGGGGTCATGAGAACACTGCTCCCTCTCTCCCTCTCTGCCTCTCTCCTTCTCTCCTTCTCTCCCTCTCTCCCTTCTTTCTTTCCATTCAATGCTCCTTTTCTGATGAGGTCGTGGTATGTGACCCTGGCTATCCTTGAAACTCATGGTAACCCTCCTGCCTCTGTCTACCAAGTGTTGGGCATCACAGGTGTGTGCCTCAATACATGGTAATAATAATTGCTTCACCCATGTAACTCCTGTTTTAGTAGCTTTTGCAATTTTTTTGAAATAGGATTTTGAATTCATAATCCTCTTGCCTCGGTTTCCAATTACTGAGGTCTACTTCAATGGGCATTAAAACATAGCGTGGGATTATTCAGCAAAGAAGAAATAATTCATAGAAAAATGAAATCATAAAGTATTTTACCCCATGGGGGGAAAGTAACTTATAATTCAAATGTAGCTTTATTATAAAGGATCCTATTGAAATAATATGGTATTTGCCAGATAGAATGAGTTTTATAATATATATCCTCAATTATATAATCTGCATTATCAGCATATATTAATTATACATAGTAATAGGCTTCATGATAACATTTTTCGTTGAAAAAGATCACAAGAAACTAAGACCTCGGAATAATAGCCTTCTGGAATGTGGACACAGATGTGCTCAATGTAACACTGTTAAACTGAACATAATACTTATCAAACACATCACATAGCATGACGGTGTGGTTGCACCACAAACATGTGACTCAATATCTAAAATAGTACAGTTGTGTCCATCATATGTTTACTGTCAAATTTCCTGCTCTGTGCATGCGTGTCCACATGCACACGTGTGTGCATATGCGTGTGGGTGTTGGGGTAGAAACACTTTACCTGGATTAAGTAGTAACACATTGTGAGTGTTACCTGGAAACTTACTGGGACTGGAGAAATGACTTAGTGTGTAAGAGCACAAGACCCACTTTTCACTCCAAGAACCCGAAATGTAGCTCACCACTGTCTACAGCTCCAATCCAAGAAGAAGCAACACCCTCGGGCCTCCTTTGGTCACAGGCTCACCATGATGCACAGACATACATTCTGGCAAAAATCCACACGCGAAATAAAAATAAATATTTTTAAAGAATTTATTAGGCAAAATCTATTAAGTATGCAGCTTTCTGTTTATTAAATTATAATTTCTGAAAATTTATTATATAATGCCATATTTCTAAATAAGGAAAATTATGGATCTGACAATCTAATCAGCAAGACAATAACAATTTACTAAATCTACTTATGTTAAGAACTAAGAAAACAGCTGGGCAATGTCTTTAATCCCAGCACTGGGGAGGCAGAGGCAAGCAGATCTCTGTGAGTTCAAGGTCAGCCTGGTCTACAGAGAAGTAGTTCTGGGACAGCCAAAGACAAAGAAACTCTGTCTCAAAAAATCAAAAACCAAACAACAACAGAAAGGAAGAAAGAAAGAGAGAAAGAAAGAAAGAGAAAGGAAGGGAGGAAGGAAGGAAGAGGGAGAGAAAGAGAGAGAGAGAGAGAAAGAGAGAGAGAGAGAGAGAGAGAGAGAGAGAGAGAGAGAGGGAGGGAGGGAGGAAGGAAAAAATTAAGAATTAAGAAAGAAATCATTAAGGGAGATTTTTTAGGTGTAAACTGTCAAACTCTATACTGTCTGTGTTTGCAGAATTTTTAAAAGCTTGAACACAACATTAATGAAGGTGTGTGCATGTGTGTGTGTGTGTGTGTGTGTGTGTGTGTGTGTGTGTGTGTGTGTGTGTGTGATGCACTTAAGAATCCAAGTAAATCCAATAAAAAGGAGGGCTTCCACCCTTTAACTTAAGAGGTGGGAATGGCCTGAGAGAGGAGCTAATGGATGAGCAATGCTTACTAAATGCCAAACATGCTAACAAAAGAAAGCAAGCTGGGCTGGAGAGATGGCTCAGAGGTTAAGAGCACTGACTGCTCTTCCAGAGGTCCTGAGTTCAAATCCCAGCAACCACATGGTGGCTCACAGCCATCTGTAATGGGATCCGATGCCCTCCTCTGGTGTGTCTGAAGATAGCTACAGTGTACTCACTTATATTTATATAAGTTTTTTTTAAAAAAAAGAAAGAAAGAAAGCAGTCTTAATAGTGTGTCATTATCAGTTGGGAAAAACTGGGCACCTCTCAAGATCCAACCAGAGGGCCACCAGGAAACTGCGCTCTCATCTTGGGAGCTGGGTTCTGAACCATCACCCTGATCATGTGACTGACAGGCAGGGCTTTGCACACATTTGCCTAGGCTCCTGTCACCGGCACATGAACACCTATGACGTGCACTTTATTGACGTGGCTTGGCAATGAAATAGGCCCGATACTGAACCAGTTAGAGTTGTGTATGGTGTACCTGTATTTAAGCATGTTGCTAGGTGATGAACTGTGCTGACAGCTAAGGAACCAGCTGCCCTCCAGGGTAGGCTGCTCCTCTAAGAGCTTAGGAAGACATGGCTTACTTTCAAAGCTCTAGTGTTGAGAGAAGCAGGGGAGGAGCCTGGGAGGCCCTTGGCCTCACCGATGACTATGAAGACATTGACTATGAAGTCCAGATTTAAGACGGCTCAGAGCCCCTAAACTTGTGCACCTGCCTATGGACTGCCTGCTTGAGCTTCAGGTGTGCTAGTGGTGACAGTCACCAAAGTGTCCAGATACCTTACCAGTTATATACGTAGCCATGGGTCTCCACAGGGCTGCTAGTGCCGGGGCTGTGGACACTGTACTTTTCCCACAATTCAGAATGTGATGTGGATGATACAGACAAGAAGGACAGATAGGTGATAGGGTCTGGAACTATGGAGGGGCAGGAGGAGAAGGAGCCATTGGACACAGATAGGGTCAATGTGGGAGAAGCATCACCTTCTAGGGCTTCGATCTGAGGGAGGAGAGAGGATGTTGGGCGTTTTTCCAGGCTCAGTCTCTCGGCATCTGGAATTTGCATCCTATGTAGCATTCAAGAAAGATGTCTTTATGAGAAGCAGGCTTCTCCCTGGTTTCCAAATCCAGCACCCACTCTTCCCCGTTTAGAGCCCTTTATTAGTAGCTTTAAAATGATTTGAGCAACACAACTACTGTATATGTAGGTTGGGAAGGGCTATGTGCACACTGTGGAGGCCAGGACATCAGATCCCCTGGAGTTATGGTTACAGGTAGTTGTGAGCCACCAGATGTTGGGGCTGGAAACCGAACTCAAGAGCAGTAAGCATTTTTAACAGCTGAGCCATCTCTCCAGCCCCATTACTGCTATTTCTAGTCCTCATTGTATGAATAAGAAAACTAAGTTGCTAAGCTCAGAGAAAGCCTAAGAAGTAGACAGTAGATATCAGAGTAGAATAAGATTCAAAGTCAAGGGAAGTTCAATCTAAATGTCATGTTCCTTTTATTCAGTCAGACTGCTCCAAGCTGGGATGTGACACACTGATGGGGCACTTGCCTTGAATGGGACAGACCATGTAAATCCAGATGGTTTCTCGTTATAGAGAAGAAAATGTATTACATACTAATATGGATGAATGTGTTCCCATGCTGTATTCTGAGATTTCCTAAAATGCCCTCTTATTGTCTCAGAACTGCTCTCCATTTTGCTTGTGCCGTGGCCATCCAGACATAGTAACTCTTCTAAGAGAGAAGCATTGCAACATTGTAGCACTAATGCCTGCGATTAGACAACTGCACACCTCTAGCTAGCACAGACGTGGGCAAGAGCTTCAGTAGAGGTGGGCTGGGTGTAGATGCCTAGCGTGTGTAGGTGTGGTGGCACACCCCTGTGGTACTAACATGTGGAGGCTTTGAACTTAGGAATCCTGAGTTACATAAAAAGACTTTTAAACCGAGGGGGACAGTGTGCATAACATAAAATTCTCTCTCATTTAACGTTAACTATTCCATGAAATTTTGGTGATGTTTGTCTTGACTTCCCTGAATTGATGATGTGTTTCCTTACAATACCTACAGGCAGCCCAAGGAGACTGGGAAGAACATGTAGCTGCCTTAGCAAAGCATGGTGCTGATTCAGAGTCTAGGGCTCAGAGTCCCCTAGGAGTACAGTCCTCCACTCTCCTGTGAAGAAGGGAAGCGTCACTAGCTAGCCAACCGTGCAGTGTGGATTCTGAAGCCAAAGCAGCGGTAAGATCACTTAACCCCATTCCCAACGCACACATGGCTTCATGGTCTACATACAGAGGCTCAAACGTTTACTGTTTTGAAATGGGTCAATCATCAAAGGTATTACTTAAATATTGAGACTGTGTGTGTACACCTGGTCCTGTCTGTGCACTTTTGTGTGTGGCCAGAGGACGATATCAGTGTCAACCTCAATCATTCTCCTCCTAATTATTATTATTGTGTGTATGTGTGTTCACATATGTATGATGTATGTAGGGATGTGCATGTCATAACCCATGTGTGCAGATCAGAGGACAGATTTTTGGAGTCAGTTCTTTCCTTCTCTCTTTACATGGGTTCTTAGCACTAATGCCCGGGTCGCCATGCCTGTGTGCCAAGCGTTTATTGTTATGGTGCCATCTTACTAGCCCCACCTTAGTTTTTTGAGACTGGGTCTCTAATTGAATTTGGAGTCACCAATTCAACTAGACTAGCTAGCCAGCCAGCAGGCCCTAGGGATAGGGTGAACAGGTCACTCCTCTAATGGGATTACAGACACGAGGGGTTACACTCTAGTTTTTATATGGGTGTCAAGTTTAGGAAGCCCTGTCATCATCAGCCGTTATACACTGAAAGATATATGGTCAACAAAAACAGCAGAAGAAGTCCTTCTAACAAAGTCTTGGCCATCCCATGAAACTAAGGATCCATTACAAGTCTGCAGGACTTCAGTACAAACTGAGTTGACATTGCTATGTTGAAGAAATTCTTCAAGAAGGCATTGAATTCTTTTTCATTGCATTTTGTGGCTTACATTTTTGGTGAAGGAAAGAAAAAGATTCCACAGTGCCTACTTCCTACAAAAGTATTTGGAAACACCACACAGAGTATAACCCATCTATGACTCTATCCTGTTCATAGATTAATTTCCTCCATTAGTTGACTTGACATTAAACTTCAGGAATCTTCTGCAAAAACTTGGGTTTAAAGGTAGAATCCAGAAAAGGGAATAAAATAGTCGTAGGAGGCAGATGGATGGAGGGAACTGGGTTGAAGAGGAGATAGGGGAGGGGAATGGGGGGTGTTCAGGATCAGGTGTGCAGAGAGACAGGAGAGAGGGCCAGAAGGCCAGGAGAATGAATGGGAATCTGCAGCTTTCAAGGGTGGGGGCATCCTTAGGTCGTGCCAGAGACCTGGAATGGAGGAGGCTCCCAAGCGTGTATGGGGATGACCTTAGCTGACACTCAGCCATGGGGTTACAGAACCTGGAGAGGCCACCTCCTGTGACAGGCAGGAAGGATAAGGACACCAATCCACCCACAAAACTTTAAACCCAGAATTCGCCCTGTCCTGACTACAAAGTTGGAGCAGAAGCTGAGGGGACAGCCAACCAATAGCCCAGCCAACCTGAGACCCAGCCCGTGGGCAAGCACCAATCCCTGACTAATGATGCTCGGTTCTGCTAGGGGCACACCTGACTGCTTCCTCATTCTTGCCTGTGTTACCTCCACTGGTACTTGAGTTTACAACTTCGGTTTGAGGTAAACATCTCATGGTTTCAACGTGATTTATATGGATGTGTGGGACTGGGAGACAGTGCAGTTGTTAAAGTGCATTCCAAACATAAGGGCCTATGTGAAATTCGTAGAAAATGAGAGGGACCGTGGCTTGCCCTTGTAATTCTGGAGAAGCAGAGACAGAAAGATTCCTGAGAATCATTCGCAAGGCAGCCTAGCCTAACTGGCAAGATTCCAAGCCAAAGAAACCCTGTCTCCAAAACAAGATGGACGCTGCTGAGAGGAATAACGTCTGAGGTTAATCTCTGGTATCCGCATACATGTGCATGTGTGTCTGCCCACACATGAGCATCTATGTGGGATGATGTCATACAGGTGAGACAGGTACAAGATAGAATGAGGCCTGTCATTGGACAAGAAGGAAGGATGGGCAGGAGAAAAATTTGAGGAAGAGGAGGAGGCTGGAATGGAGAGGAGGGGAGACTGGAGGAGACTGGGGAGAAGCCGCGGAGAGAACATGGAGGCTGACGTTAAGATCCCACTCTGTGTATTTACAGGTTGTTATGAATATTCTTTTTTTTTTCTTTTCTTTTTTTCAGAGCTGGGGACCGAACCCAAGGCCTTGCGCTTGCTAGGCAAGCGCTCTACCACTGAGCTAAATCCCCAACCCCATGAATATTCTTAAGGGATGGATGTGTACAGGGCTTTGTGTGTCTAGGTGGGCAATTATATCTTATCAATTGGATCAGAGGTTATTGTGTTGTGTGTTCTTTCTTGTGGCGAATTAAGTTTAAGAGAATGTGTGGCACCTGGGACACTAAGCCGCCACGGAATTGAGATGTATATTTCTGGCATGGTGACAGCCTGCCTTGGGGACTGGATGGGTAGAGAGACTGTTGCCAGGCTCAGAGAGAGGCCATTGGCAGTGTGATATGGGATGGAGCAAAGTGGGTGAGAGGCTTTGTTGGCTGAGATTAAGATGTCCATCAGATATCTTGCCAGAAACACACATCCCAATTCCGTGGCAGCCCGGTGTCTCTGCCGCCGCACCCTCTCCCAAAGTCAAATCGCCACAAGAAAGAACACACAACACAGTAACCTCTGACCCAATTGATAAGATATAATTGCCCACCTAGACACACAAAGCCCTGTACACATCCCTCCCTTAAGAACATCCATAACAACCTGTAAAGATACAGCGTGGAGTCTTAACATCAGCCTCCATGTTCTCTCAGCGGCTTCTCTTGCAATCTTCTCCAGTCACTTGTCCTTTCCGTTCCTGTCTCCTCCTCGTCCCTCAAACTTCTCTCCCGCCCATCCTTCCTTCTCGTCCAATGACAGGCCTCCTTCTGTCTTGTACCTGCCTCACCTGTATGACATCATCCCACACACATGTGCATGTGCACGCATGCACACACATATATATGCAGGAAAAAACTGTAGTTTGTATTAGTTTCTAAGAATATATTAGCCTATACTTTATGGTAATACACAGTTCATATTAGACTCTTAGAAACGGGGTGGAAATTTACAAGTTAGAAGTTTGTATCTTGAAAAATCAATCTAACTATCAATAATCACATTCAACGTGATGAAAATAATAAATATATTCAAAGTTTTAAGCTAAACTATAATGTATTTACTTCTGGCTTGTATAAGTAGTAGATTTGAATGTCATTCCTGGATTGTATTATTTCTATTATTATTTGTCTTAGTATCTTAGTGACAATTAGCATGTATTAAGTATTCTAAGGCGTCTATCTCTTTCGCCTTTTTGAAACTTTAATTGGAAAAAAAGTACATGCTATATTCTGATCATACCTTTACCTCCCCAAAGATATGAATCTTTTCTCTTATAGCAATAAGCAATGAAACTTAATTTGAGGCCTCTATCTTTCAATTCAGAGCAATTTCCTGAGGGGCCCATTCTGAGCAGGACCACTGACACCGGCACCTGGCTGCTGCCACCTTAACCAAAAGAGACTCAATGACCCTCATCCCTAATGTGGTGCAAACACTCACATTATCGGAGCACAGTAAACACCATATCCCTGAAGCCCATCCTCAAACGTGAATGTCCCCATGAAAACAAAAGTGCTGGCAGGCATGGGTTAAGTTAAAGGGATTTTTTTTTCTGTTTTTAGCATACTGGACCTGTAATGGTCCTGTGGTACTTCAGGAAAGTAAATGTGTTCTTTGAAATACAGATTGAGAAACCCTGTTCCGGAGAAAGTATTCTAGCTGAGCTCACTCATTCAACAGGGCCATGCCAAGCCTTTACTGCTTTTTGTGTGCTTTGGGGCTGGGGCAATGGGTGCAAAACTCCATGGAGCTAAGAAGTTTGGAGCCAGTGAGTGTTTGGGGGGATTCTGGAGAGGACCTCTGAATAGGGCAAAGATTTGTCAATGGGAAGGAGGTACGTGTGTGTGTATGTGTGTGTGTGTGTGTCGTGTGTGTGTTGTGTGTGTTGTGTGTTATATGTGTATGTATGTGTGTGTAGTGTGTAGTGTGTTATGTATGTGTGTGTGCCTGCATGCTTGTGTGCATGTGTGTGTATGTGTGTGTGTGTAGTGTGTAGTGTGTTATGTATGTGTGTGTGCCTGCATGCTTGTGTGCATGCGTGTGTATGTGTGTGTGTAGTGTGTTATGTATGTGTGCCTGCATGCTTGTGTGCATGCGTGTGTATGTGTGTGTAGTGTGTTGTGTGTTATGTATATGTATGTAGTTTGTATGTGAATGTTGTGTGCTATGTATGTGTGTGGTGTGTATGTGTGTGTGGTGTGTTATCTATGTGTGTGTATAGTGTATTATGTATGTGTGCATGTGTGTGTGTCTACCCTTTGTGACTACATTATGCATTCATGTTAAAAGTGTGATAAATTTTCAGTTGAGACATACATCGTTGTACAGTGTAAATTTTTGTGGCTTCTCCCGTTTTTATTTGCTGTATTAGAAAAGGAAGAGCAGGTGGCAGCATTTTTAAAGGAAAGAGGTGCACGGGAAAACCTACAGAATCAACTAACCTGGCCCCATAAGGGTCCACTGAACTGCCAACTAGGGAGCCTGCATGAGACTGGCACAGGCCCTTCGCACATGTTGTATATCTTGGTCTTCATGTGGGACGCCTAATATCAGGATCAGGGACTCTCTCACTACACTGCCTGCCTGGCTTCCTTTTCCCTAACTAGGCTGCCTCATCTAACCACAATAGAAGATGTACCCAGTCCTACTGTAACTTGACAGGCCAAGGCAAGTTGATATCCGCAGGAGGCCTGGGAGGAGAAGAGAGAAGGGAAACCTTGGTGGGGATGTAAAAAAAAAATTAAAATAAAGAAGAAAGAGGTCCAGATTGAACAAGTGGATGATTTGAATAAGTAGTTTCTTCTCTTCTTTTTCTCCTCTTCCTCCTCCTCCTCTTCTTCCTCCTCCTCTTCCTCTTCCTCCTCTTCCTCCTCTTCCTCTTCTTCCTCTTCTTCTTCTTCCTCCTTCACAAATCTTGGTGCTGTCCCCGAGTGTGGCAATAGCTTGGGTCAGGAACACTAAACGGATAGGAGGAGGGTTGGCTTAGACTCAGAGAGAGTGAGAAACCCTAGCACAATGAAGTCTTAGCTGGAAAGGGGACTGTTGAGACCGAAACCAAAGGACAGCGCACACCAGGCCTCAGCTCTCCTTTAATACTGACTGAAGCTGTTACTTAAATTTTACTTTGTTGATGAAATGATTTCACATTAGTGCTGCTTTTTTTTTTTAAAGTAAGGGACTTTGAGTTTAATTTTTGGTTCACAAAGAAATTCATTAAAAATTTATGTTAAGGATTGGGGATTTAGCTCAGTGGTAGAGCGCTTGACTAGCAAGTGCAAGACCCTGGGTTCAGTCCCCAGCCCCGAAAAAAAGAAAAGAAAAAAATTTATGTTAATTAAATATTTTCCCTTAAAAATTAAAATTATAAATTCTGTTAATTAAATATTTTCCCTTAAAATGCAATGTTCAACATAAATAAACTTTGAAAATCTTGTTGTCTCTTTGGCCACTCATTGCCTTAAACTGCTTTTTTCTTTTAAGCACAGTTCTGAGGATTGATTGAGGAAACCTCCAAATTCTGTTTCTCCTGCCATCCTCTTATTCCACACAGTAGACTTCTGTGACAAAAATGTATGGGACCTTCAGCGTACACACCGGGCAAGCAAGCAAGCAAGCGGGTGAGCAGGTATTTCTGCGCCTGGATTCTCAAACCCAGGCCACCTCAGAGGCACCTCAGATCCCACAGGCTGAGGGCTCAGTCCTCCAGGCCGGTGCCCACTGTAGATGCCAGCCACAGCCCCGGGATGGTTGCCCGCATTTCTGACGGCCGTTCTAAGCTGCCATTCCCACGGCTCCTCCTCCCCCCAGTGCTTCACTAAAGCGGCTCATAGAACTTGATGCTATTGGCTTGCTATAAAGGAGACTACAGAGGATGCCGATAAGTTCCAGAGATGGCAAGGCAGGAGCCTCCACATGCTTGCTTACACTGGTTAGCCCAGTTCTGTCCCTTGGGTTCTTACGAAAGTCTCATTATGGAGGTTTAATTAATTAGATCATGGCCTATCGGTGATTGGCTTAACCTTTAGGGGATGGAAGAGAAAGTCCAATCTCTCTAATCCTGTTTTGATTTTTCAGGTAACGGCCTCCATCGAAAGCCATCTAGGGCCTGCCATTGTCTGCACACAACTTGTTAGTACACAGAAAAAGACAGCACCCCTCATCCTAACATCAGAACAGAGGTCCAAAAGCTTTCATATTGAGCTCCATCCAAAGAGGCTTTTGGTTTTGCTCTGTTTTAAAACTGACTTTGATTTTGATTCCAGATTCAGGCAATGATTTCATTTCCTAAAACAGACCAGATCGTCCCCACGGGAGCCTTTCTTTCTTAACTCTTTACTGATTCTTTGTGAGCTTCACATCATGCACCCCAATCCCACTCATCTTCCCTGCCCCTTCATGTCTGCCCTCTATCCCTGCAACCCCACTCCACCAAAAGAAGATAAAAGTCAAAGACTGAAACAAACAAACAGAAAAAGAAAACAAGGCAAAACCTAAAAACACCTTGTCAAGGAGGCTGTGGCATGTGACCGTGTCCCAGGTCCACACATCTTTACTTGCATGTGCTCTTTGTCATTGCAGTGAGTCACTGGTAGGTCTGAGGCCTCCAACTTCCGCTACACCATCACTTCTGGATCCTACAGGGACTCCTCTCAGGTAGCATGTCCTCGCCCTGTGTCACGGAAGTCCTGCAGCTTTGGAAGCGCTGGACCAGCCCTTTCACACACTCTAGTAAATCAGAGATGGGGTAGCTGTCGGGACGGGACAACTCAGGGCCCTGGATCTGGGCCTGGGTAGTAGAGGTGAAACTCTCAGCTCCTTCAGCCTTATGTCTGCCTAGACACTGCCATGCTCTCCCCTTGATGATAATGGACTGAACCTCTGAACCTGTAAGCCAGCCCCAATTAAATGTCTTTTATAAGAGTTGCTTTGTTCATAGTGTCTGCTCACCACAGTAAAACCCTAAGATAGACATCAACAGGCAGCAGCCCAAACCATGGAGATCGGCATGGTCTTTAGTGGTAATATGAGTCACAGACAACAACACAGACCCCTGCTGCTACATGGCCACAGACCCAGACATGGCCCTCAGTGGCAGCAGGGGCTGGGACGAAACATCAGGTTATTCCTCTGCACCTTCAAGTCTCCAGGTCTGCCTCTGTTCATAATGCTCAAACTGTCTGCTTCTCTTTCTCTCCCATCTCTTCAGCACATACTTGCACATCACAGGGGCTCCTCTGTGTGCAGGCCATGCTGTGGATGGGGGGCCCCTAGTAATCTTCCACCTTCCAGTACTGTATGGCATGGTGTTCTGCGGGCCTTTGGGCATCTCCTTAAGTTGCTTTTGAATAATCAAATATGTTAGATTATCCATCATGACGAGCTAATGTTATTGCTAGATGTGATTCTTTTTTCCTTTCCTCCCTGTTTTGATATCATATTAACCATCCGTGAAGCTGTGTGCCAGCCCACCCGAAATGCTGGAAGGAGAGAGGTGTCAAAGCTCTAAGCCCAAGACAGTCTGAAGTGTTTGCCTTCCGTCTGGGTGGAAGAACCAAGTGGTAGAGAAAAACATTCATGGAAGCCAGGGAGTAGAAAAAGACAGAGGAAGGCTCTCAAGACAGCATACGGCTGTCACAGGTGCACCCACAGTGACTTCCTCCAATTAGGCCCCACCCCCTAATAGATTCAGCTGTGATGTCATCAATGGGTTAATCTACTAAAGAAGTTAGCATCCCGCTGACCCAATCACCTGTCAATAGCACTCCATGCTGGCAACCAAATTGTTGACATATTCATCTTCCGGGGAACATTTCAGATCGAAACCATCCACAGATGTTTGCTTCATTGATATGAGGACAGGGAAGAAAGATAACTTTAATTGACTAAATATTTATTTTGGTGACGATGAGTTAGAGATAATGAACAGGAGGCTTTACATTTACAGAAGCCCGAGGTTAATTCATAGCTTTCTACTTGCTACATGTATGGCCCTGGGAACTAAATATTAAAGATTTATTTATTTATTCTATATATAAATACACTGTCGCCGTCTTCAGACACACCAGAAGAGGGCATCAGATCCCATTACAGATGGTTGTGAGCCACCATGTGGTTGCTGGGATTTGAACTCAGGACCCCTGGAAGAGCAGTCAGTCGGTGCTGTTAACCACTGAGCCATCTCTCCAGCTCCTATATTTTTTGTTAATAAAAGGAAGACAATGAATTTTTTAATATGGTGCTGGAGATTGAGCCCAGGGCCACAGGCATGCTGGGCAATATTGTACCACTGAGGTACAAGAGGGCTATATTCTAGAATGGCATGGTTGTAAGATCTGAATTTAAGCAGTTTATTTAGCAAAGTGAAATATAGTGCAGAGGAAGATTAAAGTGGGTTGACCAGGGGGAAGGAGACTAGCAGAGGCCAGGGTTCTGTGTTGAGGATTGTTAACGAAGTGCTTGTGAATATTTATGAGATGAGTTGCATATTCATGATGTAAGGAGATTAATTTTTTCCTTTTCTGGATCACAATTTCAGTATCTGGGATTATCATGAAAAGGTCACAGGGGGATTCAGAACCACAATGCGAATACTATTATAATAAGGTCAGGATCTGTTGAGAAAGCAGATCCTTCCTGAATGCCCATTTGTGGTAGTTGGAAAGTCTCCTAACAGTTTTTAAATGTTTTTCATAGAATGTTATCTTTTTATGTTTATTCCTCCCAAATCCTCCCCCCCACACCCCACACGTTCTCTCTCTCTCTCTCTCTCTCTCTCTCTCTCTCTCTCTCTCTCTCTAAAAAAGGGAAACAAACAAACAAAACCCAATAACACAAGAACAAGAAAATGAGAACAAAGAAAAATGTAAGCCGGGGTGGTGGCCTTCATACTGAGTTAGCCTCTGAGGCCTTCCTTGGTTGCTAACTTTCAGTTGTCCCCTCCAATAATCTGTTTTCTTTAAAAAAAATTTTTTTTATCGTATTGTTGTCTTAATTTGGGTTTTATTGCTGTGAAGAGACACCATGACCACGGCAACTCTTTTTTTTTTTCTTTTCTTTTTTTTTTTTTTCGGAGCTGGGGACTGAACCCAGGGCCTTACTCTTGCTAGGCAAGCGCTCTACCGCTGAGCTAAATCCCCAACCCGACCACGGCAACTCTTATAAAGAAAAACATTTAATTTGGAATGTTTCACAGGTTTAGCCCATTATCGTCATGGTGGGAAGCATGGCAGTGTCCAGGCAGACACGGTCCTGGAGAAGGAACTTCCAAGTTCTACATTTTGATCCACAGGCAGCAGAAGGAGGCTGAGTACCACACTGGGAGTAGCCTGAGCACGTGGAGCCCCCACCACGCAGTGATGCACTTCCTCCAACAAGGCCACAGCTAGTAATGGTGCCACTCCCTCTGTGCATTCAAACACATGGATCTATGGGGGTCATTCCCATTCAAACCACCACATGTGTATTGGTATTTTGCTAGCGTGTATGTCTGTGCACCATAGGTGTGCTTGGTGCCTGGAGAGGCCAGAAGAGGATGTCTGATCTCCTGGGACTAGAGCAAGCACAAGCCATCCAACGGCAAGCCATTTCTCTGGCACTGCAAGCTTGTGACAGAGACTCTGACAATGACACCATTTCTGTCAATTTGACCACGTTCAATGTGCATGGTGGTTTATATTTAGGGATTAAACTTGTGATTAATTCCTTTATTATCTTTATATTTGAAGTTTCCCCAAAGCTTCAAGTTTTCAATGTACTTATACATACATTTTAAACTAAGTTTATGGATGTACATGCCCGCACACACATACCATAGCCCACATGTGGAGGTCGGAAAACAGCTTGAAGGTGTTGGTTCTAGTCTTCCTTCCATTATGTGGATCTACAGGGGTAAAACTGAGCCATACGTTGGTGGCAATCCCTCTGTGTATTGAGCCATCTTGCCAGTCTCCTAATGTATTAGTTGTGTATAAATGGTCACTCTAAAATAGTCTCCAATGACAGCCTCGAAGAGAAACATATGAATGAAATACTAGTCCTCTCCTTTTAGTGTCATCATTGATACTACTGTTATAAAGCTTATCCTGCCTTTGTCTTTAGAAATGGATGGCGCTAATGAGCAGAAGTCTTCACCCAAGTAGGACTTTACTTTAGTTGGGGATCATGAACATAAAAATCAAATGCTCTCACGGCTCGTTCCACTCCGCCTTCCTATCGGCCGCACGCTCAGCCGTCTGATGCGACGTGGCTCCCGTTCCTGCTGGCTACCGGAGCTACCCGGGTTCCGGGGATGGCGAGATGGGCAAGCTCAGGAAGGTAGCTCTCATCAGCGGCATCACCGGCCAGGATGGTTCATACTTGGCGGAATTCCTGTTGGAGAAAGGATACGAGGTCCATGGAAAATAGTACAGCAATCTAGTTCATTTAATACAGGTCGAATCGAACATTTATAGAAGAATCCTCAGGCTCCTAATGAAGAAAACAGGAAGTTGCACTACGAGGACCTCACTGACAGCACCTGCCTGGTGACAATCATCAACGAAGGGAAGCCTACAGAGATCTATAATCTTGGCGCTCAGAGCCATGTCAAGATCTCCTTAGACTTAGCTGAGTACGCGCAGATGTCAGTGGAGTTAGCACCTTGCAGTTTCTGGACGCAATTAAAACTTCCGGCCTTAAAACTTCCGGCCTTAAAACTTCCGGCCTTATAAATCCTGTGGCGTTTGACCGGGCCTCGACAAGTGAACTTTATAAAAAAGTGCAGGAAATACCCCAGAAAGAGACCACACCTTTCTATCCGAGGTCACCCTGTGGTGCAGCCAAACTCTATGCCTATTGATTGTGGTGAATTTCCGTGAAGCTTATAATCGCTTTGCAGTGAATGCCGTTCTCTTCAATCGTGAGAGTCCCAGGAGAGGAGTTAATTTTGCTACTTGAAAAATTACCCGGTCAGTAGCTAAGATTTACCTTGGACAGCTGGAATGTTTCGGTTTGGGAACTCTGGATGCCAAGCGAGACTGGGGCCATGTAGAGGCTATGTGGCTGACGTCGCAAAGTGATGAACCAGAGGACTTGGTCATACCTACTGGGGAAGTCCACGGTGTTCGTGAACTTGAAAAATCATTCATGCACATCGGAAAAAACCTTTGTGTGGGAAGGAAAGAGTGAAAATGAAGAAGGCAGACGTAAAGAGACCGGCAAAGGTCACGTGACTGTGGGTCTGACCTACCACCGACCGACTGAAGTGGCGGCTCTCTGAGATTCCGGGTGCTCGGTGTGGATACTCTTGACCACTCCCCGTGCGTGGCCACAAAAGCCTTCAAAAGCCTTCAGAGCAGCGTTTGATTCGGATTTTAGATGTACAGCAACAGCCTCTATAACGTCATCCTGACAATATTTCACAGAGCAAGTAAATGGTTTGGATTCAGGTACTAGAGAGCTAAGGACCAGAATCAAAAGGATCCACCACCACCCCCCCCAAAATAAATAAAATCAAATACTCTGACAAGGGAGCACTGTCTGCTTAGTGTTTTCTGTGTCCTATAATGTTCACAGAGGTTTGCATGATATCTGTGATCTATAGGCTATTAGGATGAATTAAGCAACTGTCCAATGAGCTTGGTTGACTGGCCTGTCACCGTGTCATTAGCCCTGGCTCCCCGTGCATCTTTTGCCCTTCTGAATAGGTTGATCTGGGACCTGTGAGCACCAGTGTCGAGCTTCACACCAATAGCACAGCAATTCAGAAGGTTCGGTTGTGATGCGTGCTTTGGCTCAGATGCGGTTTTCACGAAAAGCCAGGTTTCATCGTCCAAGAGCGTAAAATAAAATTTGTTGACAATTGCAATAGTGACCAGTACTTCATTTTTTGCCACCAAAGGTTTTAAGGCTAATCGCTCTGGCCAGTGGGTCCTAACCGTTACATAAGCAAAACCAGGCAACTGCTGTACGTAGAGGAATGAAGAATACCTACTTGTACAATATGTTCTAGTGACCGCCATTGGCATCTACTTAGAGGCTATTCTTTATTTCTATTTAAAAATTTTCATACAATATATTTTGGTCGTATTTTTTTTCCTTTCTCCTACTCCTCCCATATCCCCAGACCCAAATCCATGGTCTTTCTCCCTCACCGTTCTCCTCTTTAAAAAACCCAAAAATCAAAATAGAGGTTATTTTAGCAGATTTTCTGTCTATTAATTTCCTGGATTTTTTTGTCTCCTTGCCCTTAAAAAAAAAAGCTAGCTTTTCTTTTTTATGACTACACTCTTTCTTTCTTTCTTACTTTCTTTCTTTCTTTCTTTCTTTTTTTCCTGGAGCTGGGGACCGAACCCAGGGCCTTGCGCTTATAGGCAAGCGCTCTACCACTGAGCTAAATCCTCAACCCGACTACACTCTTTCTTGACATTTCCCTTTTTACACTTCTCCTTTTCCCCCATTTCAACAGCCAAGCATTCTTTTTCTGAATTTAAGACGGAATTTAAGCATCTAGAATCTCAGGACTTTAAGGAATCTAGAAGATTATTCAAAATACCCACTAGTACTTCAGCTTGTGGGTCTCATCTTGCCCAAGTGCGGTGGTATCCGGAGTTCCAACACACTAAAGTAGCTTATGTAGAAATGAGATTGTATTTAAGATCCTTGAGCCCAGGGCTGCAACTGTCATCACCCCTGGCACGCTATTGTCTAATAAAAAATGGGCGTGCGCATGTAGTGATGCCCATGGAGGAGGGTGAGGGCAGTATCAGCCACAAACGGAATGGCATTAGTAACAGTGCGAGACGGAGCTGGAAGACGGATGGTTTGAATAGTATTCAGGGTTGTTTGTTTTTTAAGTCACAAAAAAAAATTGGAGTTCATCACAAATTTCACAAGATAGAACTAATATTCCTGTCACAGAATATCAAAATTATCTCAAAATATCATATTGAAATCAGAAATTCAAGAAAGTTCTGCCTAAAAATGTTGATGTTTTGACTAGTTGGAGGATTTGACTTCCGCATGCCTGGAGAAAGGTATGAGTTTGGGGCTGGGGAGATGGCCCAGCTAATGAGGTGAATTGTGGTGGCTGGATAAGGAAATGGCCTAGAAACACACAGTGAGCGAAAGACTGAGTGCAGTACTCCCATAACAGAAGACCTCTGATGTCTGACCAAGGACTGTTTGCAGAAATATGTGCACACTAGAGTGACTTTAAAACGTGACTTTGATAAAATAAAATAAAATAAAAACATTTTTTGATTTAATTTTTTTTTCTTTTCTTTTTTTCAGAGCTGGGGACCGAACCCAGGGCCTTGCGCTTGCTAGGCAAGCGCTCTACCACTGAGCTAAATCCCCAACCCCTTGATTTAATTTTTTAGTTATTCACTTTACATCTGGTTCACTCCCCCTTCCAGTCACCCCCTCCCCCAATCCTTTCCTCATTCCCCCCTCCCCTTCTCCTCTGAGTGGGTGGGGGCACTCTGCCCCCTCCCCTCCCCCTCCTCCCCCTCCTCTTCTTCCTCCTCATCCCACTCCTTCCCCCACCCTGGCACTTCAAGTCTCTGTGAGGCTAGGTGAATCCTCTCCCACTGAGGCCAGACAAGGCAGCCCAGCTAGAAGAACGCATCCCACATAAAGGTAACAGCTTTTGGGACAGCCCTGGCTCCAGTGGTTTGGGACCCACATGAAGACCAAGCTGCACATCTGTTTCATATGTGCCGGGAGGCCTAGGTCCAGCCCGTGTATGTTCTTTGGTTGGTGTCTCAGTCTCTGAGAGCCCCAAGGTTTCGGGTTAGTTGACTCTGCTGGTCTTCCTATGGAGTTCCTATCCCCTTCGGAGCTCACAATCCTTCCCCTGTTCTTCTACAAGAGTCCCAAAGCAAGCATCACCAACAGAATACAGGAGACGGAAGACAGACTGGCAGGCCTAGAAGACACACCTGAATACATTTTAACAAATCCAGTTAGTTATGTCAATGATCTCGGAAATCTCCCATGAGCCTTCACTTTCAGCATAAATGCAGGTAGGTTTTATCTTACCTTGGACACCCCTGTTGTATGGTCACATATAAGAGCATCTTCTCTGTCTGTGCTTCTGTGTTTTGACTAACAAAAAAAATTGTGGAAATAAGCATTTGCCATCTGTTCCTCAGAATCTACTTTATGAGGAGAATGTGTTGTGTTTTTTATTTGATCCCAATGGCAGTGGGTTTAAAACTATTTGTCTGATTAATGAATACATGCTTGGGACAAATTAACAATCCTCCTTAGAAGCAGACTTCCAACAGACATAGAGTAACATGTAAATTGTTGAAATACTTGTATTCTGCTTTTTAAAAATACCCACTCAGTGCGAGTTAATATGATTGGTCTGCAGTGAGCAGTCCTCTTTCCCTCCTCTACAGCTCCAGCACCGTAACCATCATGAATGACGCGGTAACCATCCGGACCAGGAAGTTCATGACAAACCGTCTGCTTCAGAGGAAACAGATGGTCACCGATGTCCTTCATCCCGGGAAGGCCACAGTACCAAAGACGGAAATTCGGGAAAACCTGGCCAAGATGTACAAAACCACACCAGATGTCATCTTTGTATTTGGATTCAGAACCCACTTCGGTGGTGGCAAGACAACTGGCTTTGGCATGATCTATGACTCTTTGGGTTATGCAAAGAAGAATGAGCCTAAACACAGGCTTGCAGGACATGGCCTTTATGAGAAGAAAAAGACCTCCCGCAAACAGCGAAAGGAATGCAAGAACAGAATGAAGACGGTCAGGAGGACTGCAAAGGCCAATGTTGGTGCTGGCAAAAAGCCAAAGGAGTAGCTCTGCGGTGACTTGATGTTCTGCTGTGATATGCAAATTTCTGAGGGTAAAATAAACTGAAAAGCTTCTGCGGAAAAAAAAATACCCACTCATATTCTTTGTACCACATTCTCATATTTCAAATATCAGAAGGCTCTCACTCAGTTCCTTACGTGCTCATATTAAAGCCACCTCATCACTGCAAACCGCTGGGGCTTAGGAAGCCTGTTTGTGTGCAGCCTGGAGCCCTAGAGTGAGTGTGTGTGTGTGTGTGTGTGTGTGTGTGTGTGTGTGTGTGTATGTTTGTGTGTGTGAATAAATGAATGGACAAAGACATCACTAGAGAGCAGCTTCACACATAATATGACTAAAGCTATTGCACTTTCCAAGGCATGGCCTGGTTTATACTTGTTACTGCTCAGGTTATGAAGAAGAAGACAAATGAGAGAGTGGATCAAGAGGAAAGGAGTGGGGTTGGGGATTTAGCTCAGTGGTAGAGCGTTTGCCTAGCAAGCGCAAGGCCCTGGGTTCGGTCCCTAGCTCCAAAAAAAAATAAGAGGAAAGGAGTTTGCAGTGAATTCCTAGCACCCTCCATTTCCTGCGATCTTGAGTCAGGATTTTAAATGAAAACTTCTTGAACCCTTTTAGCCACATCTTCTATTGTGCTACACCTGCCTTTTCTAGCTGACTATGACTATCCCGAGTCCTGATTACTGATTTTTTTTCCCCAAGTAGAAAACTGAAGGCACACTGTTTGTGTCTCTGTATCAAACAGACCTTTCAGTTGGGTAGACTCGATGGCTGACTTTATAGAACTGTCTTTTTTTGTGGTAATGTAACCGACCTCTTTATTATAGTAGGACTTAAAAAAAAAACATAATGAGGGCATAATAAGAATAAGTAATGCTGGTGATATACAAACACACATGTTTGCTACATTACCTCCATATCTTGTACTGTTGGACGCATGCATGCCTGTGTGTGGGTATATGACCTCACAGCAGGTGTCTGCAGAAGCCAGGAGAGGTCGTTGGGTCCCCTGGAGCTGGAGTAAACAAGCAATTGTAAGCCACTCGGTCTGAATGCTGGGACCTGACCTTGGGTCCTCTGCGAGATCAGTGCATGTGAGCCAGTTCTCTGGCCCTTATGTTTGCTTCTTAAAGATAGCCTAGCAATTTGTGAGCGGCTAAACATATATAAAGTTAGCTGTTCAATATTAATTTGTTTCTACTGTCTTCTGGGCTGAAGCGGCATCCCCCAGGTGTAGCAGTCACGGTTATGGAGCGAGAAGTTAGGGAGCATCTCCAGAATCCATCCTTGGGGCTTGGTACCTTCCCTCTGCCGTGAGCAGTGGGCACGCTCTGCTCGTGCATTTCAAAGGTCACCCTCACTGTTTTGCTATCCCAGAATCCCAGTGGGCAAGTGGGAAAGGTCACCAGAACAGGGTTGATGCGGCGCAGAAGAGAGAGAGGTTCCTTTTGCTCCTGAAGCCCCACAACCACACTCTCTAAATCTTGACTGTTAATGTAGAATCCAGCCTGTCATAAAGACAGGAGAGAACACAGTCCGTCCTTTCTTCCCATCATACAGTGGGCCACGATGTTAGGTGGCAAAGAGCAGAAGAAAGTAAACAGGATGCTGAGCAGGGTCCCTTTGGAAATTTCAGGAAGCATTGCTTCTCTTTGCCCCCACCAACCAGGAAGAGAGGAAGTCGCACTTGGTGCCCACCCCGGAAGAATGGCAAAGAGGAGCTGGAAGGATTGCACAGAACTTGTGGGAATGGCCAGCCAATGACTGGCTCACACCATGAAAGGGAAGCCGTGCCCAACACTGCCTGAATGATCAGCGTCTTAGGGTTTTATTGCTGTGAAGAAACACCATGACCATGGCAACTCGTATTGTAAAGGGAAACACTGAATTGGGTCTGGCTTACAGTTTCAGAGGTTTAGTCCATTATCACCACAGCGGGAAGCATGGCGGCATCCAGGCAGATGTGGTGCTAGAGAAGGGGCCAAGAGTTCTATATCCTGATCTGCAGGCAGCAGGAGACTGTGTAGCACACTGGGAGTAGCCTGAGCATCTGAGACCTCACCTCCACGGTGACACACTTACTTCAACAAGGCCACATCTCCTAATGCTGCCACTTCCTATCGGCCAAGCATTCAGACACATGAGTCTGTGGGGACCATACCTATTCAAACCACCACACTAGGAATGAAAGAGAGGGAGGGAGGGAGGGAGAGAGAGAGGGAGAGAGAGAGAGAGAGAGAGAGAGAGAGAGAGAGAGAGAGAGAGAGAGAGACCGTATAGCCGGAAGACTTAGGGTAGAACCAACTAGTCCGGTCATCATGAGAGAGGCTGCCTCTGGCAGCTGATGGGAGCCAATGCAGAGACCCACAAACAATAGGCAGAGAGAAAGCCCAGGTCAGAGGGTACCGTCGGGTCCTTCTCCCTGGAAACCAAGGGTATAAGAACAGGAGGAAATGTGGGAGGTAGAGGGGTCAAAGACACTGGGAGAGCACATCCCACAGAATCACCTAAGCAGGGTTCATGGGGTCTCACAGAGACTGAAGTAGCAACAATGGAGTCTGCATTAGGCTGTGTACCCCACTCTGGGTACATGGAGACCTGTCTACAGGCACCTGTGGTTTGGGCTGGCATGTCCCAGACTTGGAACAATTGTCCAAATAATTGCAGTAACCACATGGGTTGCCATGGCAGCGTCATCCCATGGTAGGACATCAAGGATGAGAGGGGCTACTCATTTTAGAAAGTGACCAAGCATCTCAGTGGGTGGGGGTTATCACAGGGGCCATAGCTTTCAGACACGAGAGCAGACAATGTTGGGAAAGGACCAATCTCAGGAGGATCGCCTCACGGAGGCCCTACTCCTCACCTAGCATAGCTGGATCAGCGGTTCTCAACCTTCCCGCTGTCTGTGCTAGGCCCTTTCCTGTTGGCTTATGTTCTGGGGAGACTCCTGACAGTGAGAGTCAGGGTATCTCTGACTCTTTTGCCTACTTTTGAGACCCTTTTCCTCTTACTGGGTTGCTTTCCCAGCCTTGATGTGAGGGTTTGTGCCTGGTCTTGATTGTATCTTGTGCCAGCTTTGGCTGCTATCTCTTGGATGCCTGTTTGTTAGGTTGGTTTGGTTTGGTTTCTGGAGGGGGATGGATCTGGAGGTGAGGGCAGGTGGGAGAGAACTGGAAGAAATAGAGGGAGAGGAAACAGTGGCTGAGATGTATGAAAGAAAACTAAATAATGTTTTCAATGGCAGAATAGATCTGGAAGGGCTGTGATGAGCATCACGATCTAGTCCCCACCCTTCAGGACCATCCAGTCTAGAGCAGAGCTTCTCAGTCTGTGGATGGAGACCCTTTGGCAAGCCTCTGCCTCCAAATAATTACACCATGAATCATAGCAGTAGCAAAATTACAGTTACAGAGTAGCAACAAGAATAATCTTACAGTGGAACCATGAGGAACTGTGTTAAAGGGTCACAGCAGCGGGAAGGTTGAGAACCGCTGATCCAGCTATGCTAGGTGAGGAGTAGGGCCTCCGTGAGGCGATCCTCCTGAGATTGGTCCTTTCCCAACATTGTCTGCTCTCGTGTCTGAAAGCTATGGCCCCTGTGATAACCCCCACCCACTGAGATGCTTGGTCACTTTCTAAAATGAGTAGCCCCTCTCATCCTTGATGTCCTACCATGGGATGACGCTGCCATGGCAACCCACGTGGTTACTGCAATTATTTGGACAATTGTTCCAAGTCTGGGACATGCCAGCCCAAACCACAGGTGCCTGTAGACAGGTCTCCATGTACCCAGAGTGGGGTACACAGCCTAATTCCAGACCCATGGAGAGCATGGTCACCTTGTCCATCTCTGATACCCTCCACACTCCTGCCTTTGTCGAAAACAGACACTTAGCAATTACAGGAATGCCAACACGTAAAGCAAATAACGGTACGGTACAGACTCAGAAAAGATTGTACCAACATCCAGGACTGACGGGTGATGAGGGCGGGCCAGGAGGCAGTGCTCTGGAGAGATGCTCTGGAAAGAATGAGTAAGCCAGCACAAAGGCAGACAGACTTCTGTCCCAGGCAAAGCTTACCCTTCTCTCTGCTTTTAGATTCTTCCTAACCTGGCCTCTCTGGTCCTTCCTTGACGTTGTACAGCCCAGACTAGGATCGATTTAATTCTGCGCACTCAGTGTCCAGTGCAGATCTGGAAACCAGCCAGAATTATTAATACATTGAACAAAAGTCATATAATAAACAGCAGACCCTGCTACCTCCTCCTTCAACATTAATATGTCTCAGTGAACTCAGTTTCCCTACCGATGAAATGGGAATATTATGGGAAGGCTCTGGGCAAGGGCTCTCCAGCTGAGAAAGGGAGCTTTTTCTTTTCTTTTGGCTTGCAACCTACCTCTTCCCTTTACAGGATAGAAAGCAGAAGTGGGCATCAGTAACCTTCCAATCCCCCAGTTGATAACATTTAGCCATTCTTGCGTGATCTCTTCCTTTTCTTGGCATCTCTACTTGCGTGCATAGAATTTTTACGAACCACTTGAATGGAAACCTCACCAGACACTGGATGTTACTTTGAAATTCAGGCTACATTAAGACAAGGTCACGGGCTGAAGAGTAGGCTCAGAACTTGAGCTCTTGCTACTCTTGCAGAGGACTGGAGGAGTTTAGTTTCCGTCCCACACGGTGGCTCTTAACTGGCTGTAAATCCTGGACCAGGGGTGCTAGCGCCCTCTTCCGGCCTCTGTAGGCAATAGACACCACATGGTGCGCAGACATACATGCAGGCTTATGTGTGTTTTGTATGGATGTATAGATGTATGTATTGCTATGTATCCAAGGACACCTTGCCTCCACATGCTATGTGCCGGGACTCCAGGTCTGAGCCCCTACTCGTTCAAAGTTGTCACGCTGCCTTTGATTGCTTTGTCTCTTACTGTTAGAGGGCCCAAAAGGGGAACGCGGGCAATGCAGTCTGAATTTTAGAACTGACACCCATCTCCGGACCCGCCTCTGCCCAGAAGAACCGGTTGGACCTCTAGGGCGTGAGCGGTCCTGGGGAAGTTCGTAGCCGGAAGCTTCGGCCCGCGGTGCCGAATGGTCCCGCCCCCTCGCAACGGGCCCAGCGTCCTTCCCTAGAGACAGGAGGCATCGAAAACTTTGCTGTTTAGAGGAGTCGGTAGGTCCATGAGGCGGCGGGATGGTTCGGTTGGGGAAATTTTATTAAGGCGCAAAAGTAGTGGACACGGAGGAAGCACCCTTCCCCCAAGTTCGCCACCCTCCCTCCCAACCTCCCCGGACGAGAGTCCCCTACGAGCCTTGATGGGCTGAGGGAATAGGGTATAGGAGAAGGCACCTTAAGGGCCTCGCTGTTAAGTCCTAACTTAGAACAATGTGTGGAGTGTGGCTTCTACTCCTGTCCAGGGAGTGTGCGACTCAGTGCCCTCCTCCTACCAGAAACCCATTCTCTCTTTATCTGACCACAGAGTTGTTACAGGGATAGACTCCTTTCTTTCCCTTAGAAACCCCATTCAATTATTTGCTGGTTCATACATCCATCCAGCAAATGCATTCTGGGGATCTGCATTCCAAGCCAGTGACTTCCCCGTGGTAGGCACCCAATTTCCAGAGATCGATGTTACTTGAAAATTCCCGTGCAGCAGGCAAGGAAAAACAAAGTAGCAGATAATTTCAGGCTGTATTCAGTGGTGCGAGCCGTTGTGGCACAGAGCCAGTTTTCCTCAGGTGGATACGAGGATGTGAGAGAAGTGACCACCTATCATGCCGTTTGTCCAGCAGTCTCAGCCGAGGCAGAGACTTCCAAAATCCTTTAAAGTTCTCGTTCATTGCCAAATGAGAGCTTGCTTTGTACCCAGTTCAAAGAGATGCAAATCCAGGGTACTTTTTGAGTTAGCAGATGGGTAATTAAGAAGCCTTCTTGCTCAGTCCCTGCTTGGGCACACATCTCAGGGCTTCTCCATACATGGCCTTGGACCTAAGTTTCCTTGTTTGAAGTGTTGTTGGTGGTGGTAGTGATGGTGGTGGTGAAGAGGGGCTGTGGGGGGATGGGAAGGGGTGGTGGTGGTGGTGGCAGCAATAATGTCTGTTATGAGGGCCACATGCCTCTATGCTCCCCAACTCCCACATTCATTCAACCAAGTGGTTGAGCACGTGGCTACCTCTAGTTGGCTGTGAAACATTGGCCAGGTCATGGAACTTTCTGAGGGTTCATTTTCTCACCTCTGAGAAATGAGAATAATCTCAACTTCCACATGGGTTTAAAATAGGATTGTGTTATTAAATGAGTCTGTAAGCCCAATAACACTGTTCCTCGTTCTGGACCTGCTAGGACCAAACCTGCCATCTTACTAACTTGTTCCCTCACACACACAAAAGGTAGGGGGAGGGAAAACAGTCTCCAGGGTGACCAGCGCAGAGGCCTGGCTGTGAGTCATGCCCTCTCTCTTGCTGCCCACACTCATTCCCCAACGAAGGCCCTGTCACCCATAGTAAGGCAGCAGAAGTTTGTCTTTCTGTTACAATTCCTGCACATGCTAGTCTGTATAGGTGCCCAACGTTGGGGCAGAACTGGAAGAGATTTGTGATGGTTTGGGAAATAGTGGAGAGCAGGGTTCTGAATCTACAGCCCACTTCCCCCACCTTCCCCCTTGGGATGTGTTAATTTCTCCTACCGTTCATGTGTTTCTCCTACGATGACCTCCTCAGAGAGAAACAGCTTATAGAGCAGCGGCAATAAATCCACTCATCCAAACCCCTTTGCTCCTGGCACACTGTGAAGTTTCCTGGACAGTCTTGTGTGTGTGTGTGTGTGTGTGTGTGTGTGTGTGTGTGTGTGTGTGTGTGTGTGTATGTGTGTGTGTGTGTGTGTGTGTATGCGAGAGAGAGGGGGGAGGGGGAGAGAGAGAGAGAGAGAGAGAGAGAGAGAGAGAGAGAGAGAGAGAGAGAGAGTCCCATGTCCCAGTAAAGCAGGCCAGGCATACTGAATGCATTGGCTGGAGAAACCAAGACTGAAACGCTTTTCTCTGGAGCTGGGACCCTGGCCTCTCCTAGCCCAGCTATCTGTATGCTGATTTTGTTCAAATCCTGTGGGTTTACAGGATGAGGAAGCTGGACCTCCAGGAGTCATCTTTTCTATTACATTGTCCTGAAAAGGGTAGTGAGTGTCACACAGACTTGGTATTATCTTTAGTATCCGCCCCAGAAGGCAGCTGACCACCAGGAATAGGTTCAGGTAGAGTTTCCCGCAGGGAGGCCAGTCAGGTCTGCCTATTTGGAGGACAGTGAGCCTTTACGCAGGGTATATGGGCTTCTACCAGAGCCCCACCTGCCTCTCTCTGTCCTTACGGCTTCCAATTCACTGTCCTGTACTTAGAAAGCATTCATCTGCTGCAGCCGGGCTCTGGGCTGCTGTGGTCCACATAGCTCTGCCCCACTCCCCGAGGTAGTGCACATGAGATACTCTGCCGTGTGGAAGGAGATGTACTCCAGGCCCACTGAGAATGGACGACACCCAAAACAGCCAGGACCGACACTGCAAGTGCCTGCTTGCTTTGTCACCGTGCGTAGAGCAGGTGACGGAATGAGACGAGGACTTGCCAGCTCAGTCCTCTGTTTCCTTTTGTTAATGTCTTCTTTTGTGCTGGAGAGATGGCCCGTCGGGTACAGTGTTTGCTGCACACTCGTGAGGACTTGAGTTCAGATCCCCAGCCCATGTAAAAGCCAGGGGTGATGACATGCACTTGTAAACCCAGCACTTGGGGATGTCAAAGACAGGTGGATTCTGGGAGCTCACTGACCCAGTACCCTCAATGAAGCGGTGACCTCTAGGTGCCATGAGATACCTTGTCTAAAAACAGTAATAATGTGTCCTGCAAATATCTCAGCGGGGAAAGAAAGACACTTGTCACAGACTCTGAATTCTATTCCTGGGACTCGCATATTGGATAGAACTGCTCCCAAAAGTTGTCCTCTGACTTCCACACATAGGCTGGGGCACAGTCACACACACACACACACACACACACACACACAAACACACACACACACACACACACACACACACACTCTGTGAATGTACAAAAAATACGGAGAAGTCTAGAGGAATATAACTGAAGCACACCCTGGCACGCGTGGACAATTATTGAGATGACTGTAGACTTCCTTTTTACTTCTGTGCCACCCATAAATGACACCTCTTCTTCCCCACACATTTATCTGACTTACCGTAACATTCTCCTGCTTAAAGGATTTCCTTCCCCTGATGATAATAATGTTTGGGGGCAGTTTTGGAAGGACCTGCAAACCCCTCTCCTCGTGGTGGTGTATGTGCACGGGGCCCAGTGCCAACTGCTTCTCCCTATTGAAAACAGGAGGGTGTACGTCCCTGGGGCTGAGCTGACTCTCTGAAACAGGGTCAATGGATGCCACTTTGTTGGAGGATGTGCGGGTGGTCATATTTGGACTACTATTGGCAAAATCATGGAGTCCTCTGATGCCTGGTGTATGGGAGAGACGGAACGGGCAAGCACAGGTGTGGGTGGATACGACAGCCTGAGTCCACATGGAGAAGAAGGAAGTCCAGCAGGTCTGGGCTAGGGCACTGGACCTGCTTCTGACTCCATGAAAGCCTTTCACTGAGTAGGCGAGCTCTGGGTCTGCCCCTTTATCTCCCCCAGCAGGGAAGCCGGGGCTTGCTGGCTCAATGGAAGGGAAGGAGTGGGAAGGTCAGGAGGCATGAGTTAGAAGCATCTACAGGGTTTCCTTCCCTCAACCCTTGGCTCTCCAGGAAAGCCGTTGTCACCTGTGGGACCCCTGGCATTGTCTATCCTCTTGTGTTACCCAGTGGACTTGGACTTGAGGTGGAGAGCCGGCCTGACCCATCTGTGAATCGTGGTGTTACCTGAGCTGACACAGAGGCTGTCAGAGTGTAAACGACACTGAATCTTTTCCTAGGAGCTCTGGCTCGGACAAGTCTCTGAAGAACGGCATGGAGGAGTGTGATAAAGAAGAAGCGAGCACTAGCTCTCAGGGCCCAGGATACTGTCCAGCGAACGTTCCTGAAAATCATGACCTGGAGAAGATGTTAAAAGAATCAAGCCGTAATCCAGAAAAGACTTCCCCAAATCCCGAACTCAAGACCCCACCTTTACCCCTCTCAGACTTAGGGCAGCCCAGGAAGTCGCCTTTGGCAGGCACCGATAAGAAGTACCCCATCATGAAGCAGCGTGGATTCTATTCCGACATCCTCAGCCCTGGAACCTTAGACCAGCTTGGGGTGAGTATGGCAGCTCTCCATTGCCAGCCTCGATCCCTCCATGCAGGTTCCGGTCAGCCATCTCTTTGTCCCGCTCGGTGTCAGCTTATCGGTTCACTTCCCAGCTGTTATCTATCCATCTGTCCATCCGTCCATCCACCTACCCACCTACCCCGCCATCCCATTCCTCAGTCCATTATTCTTCAGTCCCTCGCTAAGCCCTTCCTATGGGCCAGACCCAGGACCGAGCACTGGAGACGTAAGCAAAGCTAAGACATCCACATGCCTGTGGCGATGGCCTTCGGAAGTCCCGCAGCACCTGCCTGGTTAGGAAAGGGGGCATGGATGAGATCTAAAGGTTAGGGGTGCATTGCTGGTCAGACGGGGGCTGAAGCACACATCAAAGCAGGGGGAGTTGTGTGCTGCTGGGACCCCGAGAGGGCCTGGCCCATGTGAAGAAGTGGACATAGAAAGGGAACAGAGAGATCAAGGGATGATGCTGGGGCCTGGGGGAAGATGGGAAGGAAGGAACTAGAAGAGAATTCCCAGTTCCCTGTAGGTTCCAAGTAGCATTGGGAATATTTTAGTCAGGGGAAAGCCTGGAGAAGCAGCACAGACGCACTAGTACCCAGCTCACCAGTAGTACTAGAGTGGCCTTTGGGAAAGGAAATACACCCAGAGACAACTGACTTTGCGTCCCTGCCTCATGGCTTGGCCATTGGACATATGCTGAAGGGTTCTCTGGAAGGAAAGAGGCTAAGTTGAACTCAAATGGGGCAGGTGTCCCAGGTGGCCTCAGTCAGACATCCCCCATGGCCTCTGAACAATGTGTCTGAGCTCACCCCCATAATCCTGGGGGGTGCTCTCTGGTGGGCTGTTGGGAAACACCCAGCCTTGGAGTCACCCCTTGGTCCTGACTGTGTGGAGTATCTGTACACATTCAGGGTTCTGGGCTTTGTTTCAGGATGTGTGCTGTGGGCCCTACCTGTCCCAGAATTTGATTCGTCAAGCCGACCTCGACAAGTTCACCCCAAAAGGTCAGTGCCACGAGCATTGGGCAGGTAGTGGTAATGGGTATTCAGACTACCTCAGGTCTCATGGAAATAGCCTCTTCTCAGCAGAAAGCTTCAGTTTCCTTGAGGGTGAAATTGTGTTGGTGAATTATGAGCTCTGCAAAGGCCCAGTTCTGAGGAGTGCTTTGTCATGACCCTCAGCAGAAGTGTGTGAGGGCCTGACCCTAGCCTCGGGCTCCTGAGGGCCACAGTTCTCTCTACTGGGCTGGGCTCAGTAGGGTTGGCGTTTTCTTCTCTCTCAGAACACAGGCTGTAGGGAAGCCAAGGTCATACCTGAGCCATGCCTGAAACAGTCCGGAATAGGTAGGTGCCTGAGAGATCTTTCCAAAAGAACAGACTATCCGTGGGCTTCATAGTATGTCTCGGAGCATGCCTAAGGGCAGGCCTGTGGCAGAGGGAAGATGGCCTTGGCAGAGTCTAGGAGCTAAGAAGGAACCTGGCTTTATTGTTTTCCTTCTCCAACAGACAGTACAGGGGTCCATCAGGTCCAGATGTCCTGTGGTCTCAGATGTCCATCCCATGTCCATCTGAAGAAAGGCCTGGGTCCTTCCTGACACTGTTCAAAATATCCCTGTCAACCCCCCGAGTCTGTGAACCCTGAAAATAGCACAGAAAACATCACAAACATGTGTATGGCTGTGCGAGGGTCTAGCTTTTTCTCCACAATCTCACAAACACCTCGGATTCAGGTGAAGGGCCATGGGTCTCAGCCCATGGAAGATGTGGCGGATGTTCCTATCACCCATATCCGGGGTGGGCCATGGCTAAGGCCAGTGGCTCAACAGCCTACCTGAAAAAGGAAGAACATCCAGACGGGCCCCAGGGTGGTGCCAGTCGGAGGCCTCGGCAGGCACTGACACCCAAGGCCTCTGAAGAACCCCAGACACTAGCCCGGGGTTCTGTGGGATTCCAAAGGACACCCCCAAAGTTACCTCATGCAGTCTGACTACTGCTTTACTGCAGAGAGAGGAGGTGGGGTACTAGGGTCCCACAGAACATAGGGGAGAGTAGTAGCCCGTGGAATTGTACAGCACATTCCACACCCTTCTTTCCCTATATGGCCTTGCTTTACCTGGTACTTTGCTCGAGCACCTTATGTTATAGGATACCCCTGTCCTGGCCAGCTGGGATGGTAGGTCAACCTATCTAAGACCCTCTTCCCACTGACTCCCCCTCCCAGAATCAAGAATGGACACTATGTCTGGCATTGTCTAAATAGGGATGGCAACCATCCAGTGGCATAAGGGTCCCAGGGCGACCACTCACTCCTGCAGAATCCAGGATGCCTCGCTCCTGGAAGCAAGCCCAAAGAACATGTGGGATTCAGACACCAACGAGTAGCACACCATGTGTGTCTGGGGTTAAGTAACTAGGAAGGGATCCCACTTTATCTTCCTTTCCAGCTGAGCCCCTCACTGATGTTGTATGCAGCTGGAGCACTGGCCCTGCTATCAGAATAATTGGTAGCTTGAGCAGGAATGAGCAAACGTGCCAGCCTTGGTTTCTCCTGACCATGCCAAGCCACAGGCAGAACTACCTGGTTCCTATCTGAGGATGTGCCATATGGGATCCCCCAGCTACTGACCTTTCATCTTCCCATAGCTGAATCGTTCGTCATTCCTGAGGACTTTCAGGAGCGTGTAGAGCAGCAGAGCATCGGGACTACCACGCGGCTGCTCACCCAGACTGACTTCCCTCTACAGTCCTATGAGCCCAAGGTGCAGGTCCCATTCCAGGTGCTGCCCGGACATTGCCCTCGGAAGATTGAGATTGAGAGGTATGCTGGTACCCAAGGAGGTAGCATCTGCCAGGCCTGAGGGGCGGGGCACTGCAGACCATGACTCGGCAAGCCCCACAGCAGGGCCTGTGAAAAAGTTCAAGCAACCCTCCTTTAATAGGAACACGTGGGTTCCCTCCCCGTGGAATTGGGAAGGTAGCAATTACGTCAATGAAGTGGTTCTCGCAGGGCAATACAGAAGTGGCACTTGGGGTCCTGGGTCTTTGCTGACATCCCTGAAGCTCCTCCATGAGCTTTCATCCCTAACCCTCCCTGCTCTGGCTAGGAGGAAACAGCAGTATCTACGCCTGGACATTGAGCAGCTGCTGGCCAATGAGGGCATTGACTCTAACAAGCTCATGCCCAGACACCCAGACCTGCAGCAACCACAAACCATCGAGCAGGGCCGTGACCCACTCTTTCCCATTTATCTCCCACTGAAGGTGAGCCACACCGCCATGACCTGCTGACACACAGCAGTCCGGGACCCCCCAGCTGAGGTGTCTCAGCCCAACGGGGACCCCTGACTCGAGTCACAGGCACTCGTGTGTCACACAGCAATCATCAGAACCCACTCCTCACGTTTCAGGCAACCTGGGTTGAAGCGGGAGTGGTCCCCAACCCAATAGGTTACCGATTCCCTACTTCTTCCCTGGACAGCCTCTGTGCCTGCCCCCTACCCCAGCCCTGGCCACGGCATCCGTGAGCAGCCAGGTTGAAATGTGGAATGGTATACAGACCCCTGACTGGAGTCCTCCTGAGGGTGGCAGCTTGTGAAATGGGGTAGGTGGGGGGGTAGGAGGGATTTGTTACCAGGTCCTCAAGGTACAAGAGAAGAAACTGAGTCTGGAGAGGAGAGGGGGAATATAGACAGGCCTTGGCTCTTGCTGTCTTCTCCTCCTGTCCTCTGTGTCCTGTGTACCTCTTGCCTGGAGTCCCCTGGGAAGCAGAGCTGAATCCAGATGAGTATTACTCTACTAAGGTTGCCTGCTGGCAGCACCGAGTCTTCTCTGGAAATCCCAGAGCTGCCTGTCCCCTTGGGTCTGAGCTCAGTGCTTCCCCACAGTAGTCAGGAGAGCCCACATCCTCCCCTGAGACCCCAAACATCCTCAGACTGAGCCTTGAGTGGCTTGTCCAGACGTGGATCCAGAGCAATGACCCCTTCACACATCGTGGGTCAATGGAAGCCGCAGGGTCTCAGAGACCAATCTAGGACAGCCTGTGTCTGCCTGACGTAGGGAGGCTGCAGAGGCTCCTGGCATGCTTAGTGTTGCTTGGCCACTAGAGGAACTGTTTGACTGGACAGTTGCCTGTTTTCTCCAAGGTGTTTGATAATGAAGAGTTTGACTGCCGGACTCCCACAGAGTGGCTCAACATGGGCTTGGAGCCAGACGCACAATACAGGAAGCCCGTCCCCGGAAAAGCCCTTCTTCCCACAGACGACGCCCTGGGGCACGGTGAGCAGGACCATCCTGAAGTAGCAGAACTATCTTGTCCCAGCAACCCCTGGCCAAGACCTTTAGACTCCCTTGGGATCTGGTAGCCAGGAGAGCTGAAGAATCTGTTGAAATCTGCTGTGATGTAGTCCAAGATCTGGCCACACCGAGGCAAAGAGTGCAAACAGCAAAGACAGCACTGACAGGAGGGCTGGGAAGAGAGCAGCTAGGTGCTGCCAGGGAGCAAACACACTGGGAGGTTAGAGAGATGGCTTATGGGTAAGAACTCTTGCTGCTCAAGCATGAGGACCTGAGTTCAGATCCCTAACACCATGTGAAAGCCAAGTGAGGTGGGCACATCTATGACCACAGTACTAGGGGTGTGGCTAGAGACAGGCAGTCACAGGGGCTTGCTAGACGCCAGCCTAACCCCCCCACCCCCCAAAAACAAATCAGTGAGTCCTAGGTTCAGAGAGATAGTGAGATACTTGGTATCAAGGGAACAGCACAAAGCAGTAGAGGAAGATACCTGGTGTCCCTCTTTGGCATCCACGAGCATGTACACAGGTGTGTTTATCTTCCTACATACAGTACACATGCACATACACACGCAGACACATACAGCATATACATACATGCACACACACACACAGAGAGAGAGAGAGAGAGAGAGAGAGAGAGAGAGAGAGAGAGAGAGCGAGCAGACACAAGAAAACCCTGTACTGGCAGTAATGGGAACATACTGAAGAGGTTTAAGGGCACAATTACAGACCCTGCATACACTGCTGCTCCTGCTCTCATGAGTTCTCAGCTCTTTCTCCCGCGTGATCTTTCACGGCGGCTCAGATGAGCATAAATACATGCTCATCATGTACAGATGAGCAATACCACATGCAATCATCGAATGGCGTTCAAACACATCTCCGCCACTCACACTCACGTACCGCTTCCACAGCCACACATCCGCGACCACACATACCCACGGGCTACCACCCAGACCAGCGTGTCTCATCCTTGCCCACAGCTGTTTAGAGAGTGCCCATGGTTCCTCCGTGGCCCCCCAGTCTGCCCTGATGGCTACAGAGGTTCTCTCCATTGCCTTCTGTCAGGAACAGTGACAGGGCACACGGCCTGCACGACTCAGTCCTGTTCAGCCTTCCTAGGAAGAGTCCCAAGGATGTTGGTAATGGAAGAGCGGAAGACTATGCAGGATTGGAGGCCACTCTGGTCCATGTTTTGGGGTGGGGGGGGCCACACTGTGGCGTGAGTAGACCCGCTTACTCAGTCACCGGTGGAAGGCAGGACTGTAGGAGCATGGACAGGCTTTAAAACTCTGTGTCATGGCAGTTCACTGAGCAGGCTGCAAACAGGTTTCATTCTCAAAATGTATTAATACTGGAATCAGTCTACCTGAAGCAGGCAAGAAACAGAGTGTTTCCTTCACTCTGGACTCAAATGACAGGAATAATTTAACTAAACTGAGCCCGGTTCTCCAGTGCCTAGCAATTAAGCCATGGGAACAGGGCCACGTTAAATGCACTGAGTTCCAGCTTCCTCGCTTCACGGGGGCCCTGGCCTTGAGCAGGAACACTAGAGCAAAGAGGGGCTCACAGGAAGCATCTGCCAGGGACCACTTAGATTTTGGTAGTCTCTTGGGACAGATTTTTCTATAAGTTGAGCCAAGATGAGTTTGATGTTTTCACGAAGGAAGCACCCCAGGAGGGGGAGGGCAAAGTGAAACCTGGGCAGGTGAAGGAGGTGAGGACACAGAAGTGGCCACCTTGACCCTTCTGAGAGGGCAGGCAGGGAGCATTTTCCTAGAATTTCAGCCCTTTCTTCCTTAACCCAGGCTGGAGAAGCCCCCGTTTGCTTTAGCCACTACAGGTTGTGAAGTTCTCTGGTGGGTACTATGTGTGCGTCTTACTTTTTTATAACTTATTTAGCACCAACTATGCACCAATTTCTACCCTGGTCCCAAGTCTTCACTTGTGCTTAAGATAGAAAAAAAAATGGCCCCTGCCCTTAGGGAACTGGCAACAGCATGTCCTGGTTGGGGTGAAGAATACAAAAAGAACAACAGGTTAGGAATCGCCTGGGCCAAAGATGCTACGTGAAGCAGAGGTGCTTCTCCAATGAGGAGGCGAGAATTAATCATCAGGCAGAGGTCACGACCCGTGCAAAGGGCCTGAGGCAAACGTGAGCCCAAAAGTCACAAGGATTGGCAGACATGCAGCGTATGGGCAGAGCAGTGTCTCCTTCCCTCCTGACACGAAGAGGCCAGGGGTACTTTGGGGAGGGGTTTACTTGGCCTTGGTCACCTTAAACAGAGTCCCCTAGCTTCATCCATCATGATCCCTTGTAATGGGTCATCAACAGTGTTGTTTATAGCCCTGTGGGTTTTTGTTTTGTTTTGTTTTGCTTATGACTATTTTGTCTATATGGATGTGTATGCACCTTTTGTGTGTGTGTGTGTGTGTGTGTGTGTGTGTGTGTGTGTGCATCTGGTTTCATTAGAGGTCAGAGGACAGTGTCAGATCCCCAGAAACTGGAGTTACAGACAGTTGTGAGATACCATGTGAGTGCTGAGAATCAAACCCAGGTCTTCTGAGAGCAGCCGGTGCTCCTAACCACTGAGCCATCTCTCTAGCCCAACCCCACCTCTCTTTTAAAAAAAAAAATACTTTTTTTCTTGAGACAGGGTAGACTGAGTTTCTAGATTATCCCTGCTCTCACTTTGTAGCCATGACTTTGGCTGTCCTATTGCTTCTGTCTCCCAGAGTAGCCAGGGTCACAGGCCCGAATCCCCAGGCCCTGCACTTGGCCCACCGGGTGTTTTGCTTGGTCACACCTTTCATGGTTCCCCATCTGTCTGTGTCTCTTTGCTCTCACGAGGGTTGTGCCAAGAGGCCCAGTCCTTATGGGTCCTCCCATGGCCAAGGCTTCCTCGAAGGCCAGCTCTTCTGAGAAGAGACAGGATTGTCCCTGGCTCAGGGGGACCCGGAAACTATCCCGGAGGAAGAGGCACCAGCCAGGTGACCTCTGACATCCATTCCCAGCATCAGCTGCCACATTCAGAAGCCCCTCCCCACTTCCATGGCAGAGAATACTGGTAGGGTGTCCCCCTCTGTTTTAGAGGACCCCAAGAGTCAGGAACTGGACTACAGATGGTGTGAAGTTGGTGTCCTTGACTATGACGAAGAAAAGAAACTGTACTTGGTGCAGAAGACTGACAAGAGAGGCTTGGTGCGAGATGAGATGGGGATGCCCATCGTGAATGGAGGGGTCACCCCTGAAGGTACAAGCTTTGTACCTTCCCTGGGTGGGCCCCAGCCCCAGGCCAGCCCAGCCCAGCCTGTGCCTACAGCCCAATGCTACCAACTCATCCCTGAATTCTACCTCACTGGGGTTATTAATGAGGGCCTGTCCCTTCACCAGTCTGATTGATTGGCATGCTGGCTGGGAGCAGCTGGCCCAGTGGCTTTCAGCATGGTGTTGTAAAGGGGGCCAAAGGCTCCCAATCAGGCGTTTGGCTGGAGTAGTGTGGAGGACGGGACAAGTGAATAGTCATGCCTGTGTAACTCCTGCCAGTTCGGGGCTCTTTACTGTTTCCAACACATTTCGCATGCAGAAATCGCTGTTAACCTTATGAAGTGGGCAAAGCAGGAAATGCCATTCTGCCCATTTCACATATTTGGCTATGGGGGCATCACATGCCATTACAATGACAAATCGTTGAGAGCCAGCAGCTGAGGCACAGCTGACTCCAGGACTCCAGTCCAAAGAGCCTAACTGTGTGTCCCTTCCCTCCCCCCCGCACCCCTACCCGATTCCCAGGAAGGCCACCACTCTTGGACACCCAGTACTGGGTCCCGAGGATCCAGCTCCTCTTCTGTGCTGAGGACCCACGCGTGTTCACACAGCGTGTGGTCCAGGCCAACGCTCTGCGCAAGAACACAGAGGCGCTGTTGCTCTACAACCTGTACGTGGATTGCATGCCCACGGAAGGCCAGCGGGTCATCAACGAGCAGAGCTTGAGCAAGATAAAACAGTGGGCTTTGAGCACACCACGCATGCGCAAGGGGCCGAGGTGCGTCATGTGCTGCAGCGACCCTGGACCTCACTTTGTGGGTGGTGTTGCCAGAGAAATCGCTGAGACATCTCTGTGAGGTGATGTCATTGGGGCTTCTGTTACTGTGGTCAAACACCATGACCAAAAGTAACTTGGGAGGGAAAGGGTTTCTTTTATCTTGTACTTCCAGGTCCATCACTGAGGAAATTTAGGGCAGGAACTCAAGAAGAGCAGGAATCTGAAGGCAGGAACTGAAGTAGCGTCCACGGAGGATTGCTGCTTACTGGCTTGCCTCATGTCTTGTTCCTCGTGGCTTGATCAGCCTGTTTTTTTTTTTTTAATACAACTCAGGAGCACCTGCCCATGGATGACACTGGGTTGCATTCACCCACATTAATCATTTATCAAGAAAATGCCCTACTGACTTGGCAACAGGCAGTTGATGGAGGCATTTCTCTGTTGAGGCTCCTCTTCGTAAATACCACTAGCTTGTACCAAGTTGGCACAGGTGACTTGCTGACTACATCAGGCCTTAAATTCTAAGTGTGGTCCGGCTGTCTCCAGTAGCCTCGTTGTGGAGCCTTACGGGCTCGTGAATTCTTGCTAGGTCGAAAGGGTGAGAGTGCATTGCAGATTCTTTTTAATTTCTGTGCTGAAATGTGGCTAGTGTCCTCTTCAGGCTGACCTCCTGCCATTTCGCTACACTCTCACCATGCTTTGAATAAGTTCGTACTTCCTGGCATAGCAGGAAGTCCTCAGCTTAATTTAATTTTCCCAGATACAGCCTTGAAACGGACTTTTAAAGATTTTAAATTTTATTTTTATTTTATGTGTATGAATGTGTGTGTACACACACACACACACATACACACACATATATATATATGGATATATATATGGATATATATATATGGATATATATGCCTGGAGTCCGTGGGGGCCAAAAGAGGGAGTCAGGGCCCCTGGATCTGGAGTTCCACATGGTTGTGAGCTGCTTTATGAGCTCCTGGGGAAGAGCAGACAGTGCTCTTAACTGCTGAGCCACTCTCCAGCCTCTGAAATAGGTTTTTTTTTCTCCCAGAAGGCCCTTAGTGGGGAATTTAGAACCAGGATTCAGCATTTGATGTATTCGTTGCTACTGGGAGATGACTCCTGTAAGGTTCTCAGAGAGACAGATCTAAGGGAAATGTGTCTTTTCTGGATCTACCTAATCTTACCTATAGTGCCTCTTTTACCTCCATATTTCCTCTGTGTCCATCTGTTTTCTCAAAGTGTGAGCCCCCAATGATACCTTCGTATTGGCCGCAGCACCACATGACTCATTCTGACTTCCGCAGACTTGTGGCTCGCGTCACCTGAAGAGGATCAGTGTCTGTCATCGAGCACACGTTAGCTTATTCGCTCAGTCCTAGAATACTCCAAGAGTAGCTTCAAATGGCCGGCCTGTGCCCGTTAGGACAGAGTCTACAGTTCTTACGTTCTTTTTGTTGTTCTGAGACAGTTCTGAGCTCATCAGTTCCGCCCTGCCACGCAGATCAGGGATCACAGCATGGACCTGCTTCTCAGTGGACATTTGTGGCATTTGTGTCCTTTCCCCCATTGGGATGGAAAAGATAGGCAAAATATTGTGTTCAAGGCTGCTTTGGTGATTATCCTACATCAATAGGGTATAATACTTACCATTTTATGAGATATACTTTGGTTCAATTTTAAAATTTTTTCTTTTGAAAATTTTATTTGTTTAGTGTGTGTCTGTCTGTCTGTCTGTCTCTCTCTCTATGTATGTGTGTGTGTGTGAGTATGTGTGTGTGTGTGTACACCAAAGGACATATAGAGGTCACAGGATGACTTTTGGGAGTCTGTTCTTTCCTCCCACCATGTGGTTCCTGTGAATCAAATTACAAGCCTTGGTGCAAGCCACTGAGCCTTCTCACTGGCCCACGATTTGTTTCTGTTACCTATAAAGTGTATCACATTCATAATTTATGCTCAGGAGTGTGTGAACTCTCTCCTCTCTCTGATAGCGTCCTGGAGCACCTTAGCAGCCTGGCCAGAGAAGTGAACCTGGACTATGAACGCAGCATGAACAAGATCAACTTTGACCAGATTGTCTCTTCTAAGCCAGAGACATTCTCCTTTGTGACTCTTCCTGAAAAAGAGGAAGAAAAGGTGCCCAATCAAGGTGAGGACCACTGGATCCTGACTGCCTACCTGGCTAGCTCACCCCACCTCTGCCTCTCTTGATAGGATTTTGTTCAGTCACTAGGGCTCTCATAAACCTGGGTAAACCTCTGTGCCCACCTTGTCCCTACTATTTACACTGTTCTTTTGCCAGATGCCAGGAAATCTTGCCTGAGGAACAACTCTGTGTGTGTGTGTGTGTGTGTGTGTGTGTGTGTGTGTGTGTGTGTCCCAGTAATGTTGAAGCCACAAGGTAAGTATGTACCAGAAAAGCCATGGTCAAATGTAGATGTCAGGCACTTGATAGCCAGGCCTCAAAGACACACACACACACACACACACACACACACACACACACACACACACACATATATATATATATATATATATATATATATATATATATATATGCCTTCTTCCTCCTATAACAATAACAGAGCTAGCATTGCTACAGCTCCATGGACATATAGAAGACCAAGTCTCAAGTTGCTTTGAGCCCACCCATAGATGCTGAGTACACTTCCTGATCCCAGATTCATGTGTGCGATGTGCCCAGGGTACAGGTTAGACTGTGAATAACAAGCATTCTTGGACCCAATATTCTTCTTCGGGCTCCCAGAGCGTGCTCCAGATCAGCCTCTGGCTTTTTTTTTTTTTTTTTTTTTTTGGTTCTTTTTTTTCGGAGCTGGGGACCGAACCCAGGGCCTTGCACTTCCTAGGTAAGCGCTCTACCACTGAGCTAAATCCCCAGCCCCCAGCCTCTGGCTTTGTGTAGCAAGGGTAGGGGGGTAGGGAGGGATTTACAGGGTCACACACACCCAAAGGGGTCAATGATGACTGGCAAGCCTGGAGGGAAACTCGGGGCATGTGACTCACTATGGATCTTGGGGATACCACCAAAGGCAAGAGCAGGAAAAGGAGAGTTCTGGGAATGAAAGGAAGCTGTTACGTCTCCTCCATCAGACACTGTGTAGATGAGTGCTGATGGCTCTGATGTGTGTCCCAGATGGCTCTGATGCTGGCTCTCGCCCCCTCTGCAGGGCTGGTGAGTGTCCCCGAATACCCCTTCCGGGAGCAAAAGGAGGATTTCACTTTCGTGTCCCTGCTCACTCGGTCAGAGGTCATCACAGCTCTGAGCAAAGTGCGGGCTGAGTGCAACAAGGTGACCTCCATGTCCCTGTTCCATTCCAACCTCTCCAAGTACAGCCGCCTGGAGGAATTTGAGCAGATCCAGTCTCAAACCTTCTCCCAGGTACCTGGGCATCAGAGCGTGGAGGATGGGGCCTCGGCCTCAAAGCCAGCAATCACAGGCCCCGTGGCTCCGCTGAAGTAGGACAAGGGTGGGGCGACAGTGGAGTCCATCTGCAGGCCAAGGAGAGCCAGGGTGGGCTTCTTCCTTCCCAGTCCCTCTGAGCCAACCCTAGTAGCTTTAGGGCAGATCTCCTGCCTTAAAAGGGAGAACAGGAACCCCACTCCCGTGTCACAACACTTGAGGACAAAGGTGCAAGGGGTATGGCTCCAGCCTCTCTCCACTCAGTTCTCTCTTACTCTTGTTCCTGTGTCCTCCCTTTCTACCTCTTTCTCTCCTGTGTGCCTGTCGCTTCCCCCATGGCTGTTCTGAGCCCCGTGTCTGTCCCCTGCCTCTCCAAGCATCCCCGGACCCCAGGTATCATGCTGCGGCCTGGGTCCAAAGTGCTTGGCTGAGCCTTGTAGGAGGCTCCCCTCCATCGTGGTACATGAGTCCTGAGGTGGCCACCCCACGAACCTTGCTGTGTTGTCTTTGGGCATGGCAGCTTTGGGCGGCCGGTGCCTGGGGTGGCATCTGGTGATGGACGTGTCCACACCAGGTGCAGATGTTCCTCAAGGACAGCTGGATCAGCACACTGAAAGTAGCCATGCGCAGCAGCCTCCGGGACATGAGCAAGGGCTGGTACAACCTCTATGAGACCAACTGGGAGGTGTACCTCATGTCGAAGCTGCGCAAGCTGATGGAGCTCATCAAGTACATGCTGCAGGACACGCTGCGCTTCCTGGTGCAGGACTCCCTGGGCAGCTTCGCACAGTTCATCGGCGACGCCTGCTGCAGTGTGCTTGAGTGCATAGACGACATGGACTGGGGCGAAGACCTCATCAACAGTCCCTACAAGTGAGTCCGATGCACAGAGGCACGGGGGAGGGGGCGGGTGCCCAGCATATCAAGTTCTTGACATCAGAGAGAATCCGGCCACCTCAGCAGTGTCCCCTCCAGCTCTTTTCTGTGGTCACTCTTTGAGTGACTCACGTGATAATCCTGAGCCCTTACCATGAATCCGGCTGTTGGTCTTAGGGAACTTTGAGATACAGTTCTTACTGCAAGTAGGAGGAGGCGGGCATAACAAGGTACGTCATACATACTGTGATTGCCGATTCTATGATGAACTCTGGGGATGGCCTTTGCCTGGCGGTCAGGGAAGAGGTGGCATCTGAGGCACAGGGACACTAGAGGTAATTAGCAGGACCAAATGGAGCAGGAGCACTGCAAGTAAAAAGGACTTGGGGCAGCTAAGGGAGGACAGGCTACCAAGTGGAGCTGGAAAAGAAAGGGCAGGTAGGTGTGGCCAGAGGAAACGAGACAGGGAAGAGGGCAGTCTAGACCTCCAAGAGCTTCCTGGGGGGATTCTTAGTGAGGTAGAAGCTATCCGCAGGGCCTGGCTGCGATATCATCATAGCTTTTGATGTGCCTCAGACTTCAGAAACTGATGATAGAGGGCTTCTAGGAAGAGCGTTGGGCCTTTAGCAAGTGCCTATGCTAGGCCAACCTGTCCAGTGACCTCAAGACCTTAACATGGTGCTACCTCTGTAGTCTCTCTGGGGCAAGAACCCAAAGCCTTTCCGGATGGCCCTGAGCTTTTCTCTCTAGAAAATCAAGGTTTCTGTAGTGAGGAGAAAGCAGTGCTATGCTTGAAGAGGCTCAAGAGCACAGTACTGGCAGGAAGGGTCAGGCTTTCCCAGTCAGCCCAGTTGTTTGCCTCCAGGCCCCGGAAGAATCCTCTGTTCATCGTAGACTTGGTGCTGGACAACACGGGGGTGCACTACAGCACACCGCTGGAGCAGTTTGAGGTGATTCTGCTCAACCTCTTTGACAAGGGTATCCTGGCCACCCATGCTGTGCCCCAACTGGAGAAGGTACGTGCTACAGGCTGGGCAGGGCCTGGCTGCTGAGAGCCACAGGGCGCTCTCCGCATCCAGATATTCAGCGGTCGGACAGTGCCATTGAAACATGGAAGGGCATCACAGGTACCAGAGCCGTTTGTTAGCCTTCCACTTAACAGGCAGTAGGCGTGGCTCTGAAAATTACAGCTGTCTCCTTTAATCCTCAGCACAAATGGAACCGTTAACACTGCCGCCTTGTAGACCTGGAGAAATTAACCCAGTTAAATCTACTTTACAAGACAGCTAAGTAGCAGGACCTCGGTTTGAATCTTAGACTGATTGGACGATCCTGCCACAGCCGTATCTGTCCTGTATCCCCTTTCTCCACCTCAGCTGTAGACCCAGGTGGACTTCCACACACAACCAGTACCACAGTGGAAGTCACCACACACACCCAAGCTGCACACAGCCCACTTCCCTGGCCCAAGAGCCTCCATAGCTCAAGTCCTTTCCTACATCTCCTACTGTCAGTTAAAGCAATCAGCAGCCCGTCCTTGGCAAGTCTGAATCACACCAAGCAGACAGTATATGAGCCTCACAGTAGCGTCTGCATTCGTGTTAGTTTATAGTCCTTTCTCGGCCGTTGCAAGCCTTCCCCCACACCTGTGCCATATTGCCCATGTTTGCCCATGTCACTGCCCATTCAGTCTTCAGACCACTCTGCCAACCACTCCAGGGCTCATCCAGCTCTGCTTTTTCTGTTCTTTTCTTAAAGCTGGTGATGGAGGACATCTTTATCAGTGGTGACCCTCTGCTGGAGTCAGTGGGGCTTCACGAGCCACTAGTAGAAGAGCTTCGTGCTAACATCACCAATGCTATGCACAAGGCCATGATACCACTGCAGGCCTATGCTAAGGAGTACAGAAAGTATCTGGAGCTGAACAACAACGACATTAGCACCTTCCTTAAGTATGTGTGTGTGTGTGTGTGTGTGTGTGTGTGAGTGCGCGCGCGTGCGTGTGTGTGTGTGTGCGCGCGTGTATCGGTGTGCACGTGTGTGTCCATCCATTCATCTGTCGGTCTGTCTGTCTGTCTGTGTGCATCCCCTCCCATCCTGCTAACCATCCTGTGCTCCCTGCACATGCTCACTGCCTTCAGGACCTATCAGACTCAGTGCCCATCAGCAGAGGAGGTTCGGGAAGTGGTAATCACCCACCTGAAAGAGAAGGAGATCCTAGACAACTCATTGCCCAGCAGCATCATCATTGGTCCCTTCTACATCAATGTCGACAACGTTAAGCAGAGCCTGTCCAAAAAACGCAAGGCCCTGGCCACTTCTATGCTGGATATCCTAGCCAAGAACTTACACAACGAGGTAGACAGTGTAAGTAACTACTGGCCTGGCCCTAGCACAGCCACACATAAGCAGCCTTGGGCACATGGGGTGCTCCCACTAGTAAGATGCCCTGGGCACAGTCTGGGGTGCCTTCAGGTGCCTGCATCTAAGAAAGGGCCTGGTTATCGTTCTGCCTTGACCCCTGCCTACCTTCATGTGTATCCATACGTCAGTAGAAGGTTGGTATCTCTATCCCTAGACTTTCAGAATCCTGGGAGGTTCTTGGGAAGCCCAGGCTGAGCTGGATTGCTCCATGAGCTGAGGGTATGCAAGTGCAGATACCGGAAACCCTAAGTTTGTTCCCGGGTCCAGAGGAGACTGAGAGGGTGGCACCTTTGCCTCAAAAGAGGTTTTAGCAACCTAGTGAGCCTGTCGGGAGTGGCTATCTTAGGAAGAAGGGCAGAGTGTGGCTGTGGTCGAATAATCGACTTCAAGGCCCTGGAGACATTGAAGAGAAACAGGTTCCAGTGTAGGCAAGGCACATAACTGTCCCCAGAACCCTCCAACCTCCACCCACTAGATCTGCGAGGAGTTCCGCAGCATCAGCCGCAAGATCTACGAGAAGCCCAACAGCATCGAGGAGCTTGCCGAGCTTCGAGACTGGATGAAGGGCATCCCTGAGAAGCTGGTGATTCTGGAGGTAAGGCAGGCACTGGCACTGGTGGCCAGGAGCCTGGTGGAGCCAGAAGTTGGGCGTACATTAGGGACCCGGGGCTGGATACATAAAACTATTGGTCAGAGACCAGGGGCTGAGACAGGCCGAGGCTGGAAGATCAGAGCCGGTAGGTAAGATAAAGCAGATAGCCAGGGACTTGTGGGGCCCAGGACAAAGTTTGTAGTGTACAGCAGGGATTCAGAGCTGTGCTCTCTGGGCAGTCAGGAGGACTGAAGGCATAGGTCGGAAGACTAGACCCAGAGATGTGTTAGCAGTGGCTCCTAGAGCCCCGGGCCTGGACCCTCTCTGAACAAAAGCGCCTTTTCCCTGGCCCCAGCCGCGTTGGAGATCCCATTCAATAACCCCCTCCCCAGCATGACTCGTCATTTCCTGCTCATGCAGGAGCGGATCGTAAAGGTCATGTCTGACTACGAGGTCATGGATGAATTCTTTTACAACCTTACCACTGACGACTTCAATGACAAGTGAGTGGGAGCAATGTTCCCCACACTGGACATTGGGTGGGGAGCAGGAGAAGCCAGGCTGCAGTGGTGCTCTAAAGGGCCAGCTGTTGCAAGCTGTGAAATCACAGCAGAAACGCCCTGTCAAGACACACTAAACCACAGCTGCACTGAGAGCCTGGAGCAGGCAGGGACGAGAGGTTTGTGGGCAGAAGGAAATCACGTGGGAGTAAGTTCTCTTAGTCAGGGATCCTGTCACTGTCCTATCAGTGGTCTTGTATATACATATACATGTATACAGTGAGGGAAAGCAAACATTAGAACAAACCCCTCTCTCAGCTCTGCCTTACTGATGAAGGTCCAACACGTCAGCCTGACAAGGCATCGTGTTCAGATAAAACCGTCGCAGGGGCTGACATCTCTGAGCCTCTTGCAGTTAGAACCCTTTGAGACCACGTGTCAGGTGGTAGAGGGAGTTGCTTGTGTGCTGGAAGCTGGTCTGATGGCCCCGGCTGGTCAACAGTATAAAGGCTAGCAACTAGACTTGATTTAGCTTCGTCTGAAATCCCTGGGATTTCATAGGAAATATCTTGGCTGAGGTTTCTGTCGCTGTGATAAAACGCCATGACCAAAAGCAGCTTAGAGAGGAGGGGTTTATTTTCTCTCACAGTTGCGTATCACACTCTATCAGCAAAGGCAGTCAGTACAGGAACCTGGAGACAGGAGCTGATGCCGAGGCCATAGAAGAGTGTTACTTTCTGGCTTTCACCACCCCGTGGCTTGCCCAGCCTGCCTTTTTATAACACCCAGGACTAGCAGCCGAGGAGTAGCACCACCCACAATGGGCTGATCCCTCTAACATCAATCACTAATGAAGAGAACAGCCTATAGGCTGCCTACAGCCAGATCTTATGGACAGTCCCCCGATAGAAGCTCCCTCCTCTCTGATTATTCTAGTAATGTCGAGTTGACTTAAAACTAGTCAGCACACTTGATATCACTCTCTTGTTATTTCTGCTTTGCCCTTTTGCTTGGGCACACTCCCCAGTTCCCCATTTCCAACTAGATCCAGCTGACAGCTGGATTCTCCCATTCTACTCCAACCCAACCCTGCTCACAGCCTAGCTGCCTAGACTTGGGGCCTGGGCCCATGGAAAGGTGACCCTTCCTGTCCATCCTATCACTTCAACTGTGACATCTCCTCAAATCCTGATCCTCTTTCCTGCCAGGTGGGCTGCCAACAACTGGCCCACAAAGATCCTCGGGCAGATAGATATGGTGCGGCAACAGCATGTTGAGGATGAGGAGAAATTCCGCAAAATCCAGCTCATGGACCAGAACAACTTCCAGGAGAAGCTGGAAGGGCTTCAGGTGGGGCTTGGCTTAGGGCCTTCCTAGGAACTGCTTTCCATCTGTCTGTCTGTCTGTCTGTCTGTCTGTCTCTCTCTCTCTCTCTCTCTCTCTCTCTCTCTCTCTCTCTCACACACACACACACACACACACACACACACACACACACACACACACCATACAATGCTGTCCTACGTCTAGCATTTAGGAGATGCAATGTCAATGTATGGTAGATGACTAGATGAACATATTTTTAAAATGGCTGAAGGAATGAACTGAAGGGCAAAGAGAAGCCTGGATAGAACATTTCAGAAAATTTAACAATAATGGACCCAATCCTCTTGATTATGTAACTGGCACCCCAATGAGCATGGCATTCAAAGATTCACATCTGTTCCCAATCCTGGGACAGCCTGCCTGTGATTGGCCAGCAGCTGGCTCACTACACAACGAAGTTCTCTCAGAGCTAGGAGTCAGTGCCCTGGGTATGTGAAATGCGTGCTCAATCGTAGGATTCTGGTGCATTTGACTCTGGCTCTTTGGCCCACAGCTGGTGGTGGCTGGCTTCTCCACCCATGTGGAGATTGCACGAGCACACGAGATTGCCAACGAGGTGCGGCGGGTCAAGAAGCAGCTAAAGGACTGCCAGCAGCTGGCGATGCTGTACAACAACCGCGAGCGCATCTTTGGCTTGCCTATCACCAACGTAGGCTTCCTATGGGCTTTTGCCCTACTTCCTGCTATGGGGTAGGGCTTGGCATGTTGGGGTAGAAGTGATCTGGCTGTAAGGTAGAGCTAAACCTCTTGGCTATGGGGATGGACAGTATAAACAAGCAGAAGGCTTCAGGGGGAGGCGGGGGTCAGTCTAGACCTTGGAAGCTCAGCAGCCAGAGCTTACATATAGCAGGAGAAAGGAAGTCCTAACTGGGTCCTTGCGGGCAAGAGCAGAGAAGCAGATATAGAGATGATGTGGAGAAAAGCCAGTGAGCATCCTGACAGTCTCGCCCTCTGCCCCTGTAGTATGACAAGCTCTCAAGAATGGTGAAGGAATTCCAACCCTACCTGGACCTCTGGACCACAGCCTCAGACTGGCTGCGCTGGTCTGAGAGCTGGATGAACGATCCTCTGTCAGCCATTGACGCTGAGCAGCTGGAGAAGAACGTCATCGAGTCGTTCAAGACCATGCACAAGTGCGTGAAGCAGTTCAAGGACATCCCAGGTAGCTAAGGATGCCTGCTGGGGGGCCCGTGCAGTCCTGATGTCTTTTGTAGGATGGCTTTGCTCTTCCCCACCCACTGCTGGTCAGAGAGCATGACTATTCCTTTTCTGTGGACTGAGCCTATCCTCTCTCTCTGCACTGGCTGACTTTCACCCGGCAGCCTGCCAGGATGTGGCTTTGGATATCCGAGCACGCATAGACGAGTTCAAGCCGTACATACCGCTGATCCAAGGCCTGCGCAACCCTGGCATGCGGAACCGCCACTGGGAGGTGCTGTCCAATGAGATCAACATCAACGTCAGGCCCAAGGCCAACCTGACCTTTGCCCGCTGCCTTGAGATGAACCTTCAGGACTATATTGAGAGTATCAGCAAGGTGGCTGAGGTGGCTGGCAAGGAGTATGCTATTGAACAGGTAGGTCCCCAACCACTAGCAGGCCTGATCCACTGCTTAGACCCCGCTGACTAGGCTGATCTCTAGCCCCTGAAATGACGGCCACTTGGGAGGGTAACCGTAATGCTTTCCCGGGGTCGCAGGACATTTTATTAAAAGTTAATAATGTGGGTAGAGTGCTTGGCATAGTGCCCACCATTGCTATATTACTCAGTTTCCCTGCCAAGAGTTTAAAGAGGAGCTAATAGCATTGTCATCATTTAACAGATGGGCACAAGACTTGAGAATGCAGTCAGCCTAGATGCACGAGCTTAATTCCCCGCACTGTCACTAATTAATTAATTAATCAATTAATTAGAAAACCTTAAGGCTCAGGGGGGTTCAGCAGCACCCAAAATAATATTCTTTAGGTGTGAGCAAACTCCTAACTGTCACCCAAGTACCTCTCATGTTGCACATATGTGAGCTTGAGTCGACCCCACATCCAGATAGAGGCCCGCTGGGGACTTGCTGCTTAGGGGAGCTGGGACTGTTTGGCAGTGTGGCTCACGCAGAGCCATGGCCTGGCAGAGTGCTCTGTCCTCTGCCCAGTGCTGGTCGGACAGCATGACCACCAGTCCTTCCCAAGCGCACAGCTCTGACTGTTCCCTACCACAGGCACTAGACAAGATGGAGAAGGAATGGGCTTCCATCCTGTTCAACGTGCTGCCCTACAAGGAGACAGACACTTACATCCTCAAGAGCCCAGATGAAGCCTCGCAACTGCTCGATGACCACATCGTCATGACTCAGAGCATGTCTTTCTCACCGTACAAGAAACCCTTTGAGCAGCGCATCAACTCCTGGGAGACCAAACTGAAGCTGACCCAGGTGGGCCTTCCTCCCGTGGTCCTTCCCTCCAAAGGAGCACTGTCCACCGAGTGGCACCTGCTGTATTTGGGTGTAGCCTGCTGCACCTGTCTGCCCCAGCCCCTGGCTCTCTGACAAGCCTCCATCTGGAAGAGGGTACCGGGATGGATATGGCCATCCGTGGAGGAGGTCTAGCTCCTGAAAGAGGCAGTAAGGGCCGTGGAAGGAGTGAAGCTTAGTTAAACAATGTGGCTGCCTATGCTTGGGACAGTCTAGCCCTTGGAACTTTGTGGGCTGGACACAGTGAGACTCCGAGGCCCCTCTGTATCCTTTCCCACCCTGTCCGGAGCCTCCCACCCATCTCACTTTGTGATACTTTGAGACAGGGGCCAGGGTGTATGGGACAACAGATGTGTCGGGCTTTCAAGACCAGTGGCAGGGGCTGCCCAATGATGCCTGGGTGTGTCTCACAATACATATGCCCCTGAGGCCAGACGTCAGGTGAAGGAGGAATTCTCTATACAGCACTGACCCTGGGCTTCCCTGCTGTGTGCACGTGTGCATGCGTACGAACACACACACACACACACACACACACATACACACCCCTGTAATTCCAGCCCTACCTCCTCTCTCCCCCTAAGCTTAGCACAAACAACTCATTAACTCACCCACACCTGTCTGCAAGATCTTCCCAGTGAGGCTCTTGCTCGGAACCTATTAAAGGGCTTCACACAGATTGGGACCTTAGTGACTCAGAAACAAAATGACCACTAGTGGATTCCTCAAGAACAGGAGCCCATGCCCACTTCCCCTGATCATCTCAGTGTCCATTTAAGCCTGGCATGGCCCTGACACAGAGCTAACCATGGTGTCCACCTCATGAGCAGAGATTAATGAATCAGTTTGCAGTGATAGGAAGAAATGAGGTAAATCCCAAGTGTAGAGCTGGGAGGCAGAAAGGAAAATGGCTCCATGTAACATTACCTAGTAGACGCTAACACCGATGTGGGTGCTCTGCACTGCACTCCGAGGGGATGAAATGTCTCCATCATGGACACTAAACCCCACCCCGAGCCCTCACCTCTGGAGGTTCATGCCCCACCCCTCTTCTCCAGGAGGTGCTAGAGGAGTGGCTGAACTGCCAGAGGTCCTGGCTCTACCTGGAGCCCATCTTCAGTTCTGAGGACATCACCCGGCAGCTGCCCGTGGAGAGCAAGCGCTACCAAACCATGGAGCGGATCTGGAGGAAGATCATGAAGAATGCCTATGAAAACCGGGAGGTGAGGGGGATGGGAAGGCAGCTCAGACCCCCAAGGGTCCTGATCACATTGCTGGGGACTTCTCAGTCTTTCCCCTCCCTAAACAAGGATTAAAGACCAATCCAGAGGTGTTGTTTGTGGCTCATGTCCTCGGACATGGACCCCAGAGATGCTCCTTAGAAACAGTTGTTTTAGCATTTTGCTGTCCTCCAAGTCTGAAGCAAGACAGCTCCTTGGTCTTCTTCCGCCCCTTTTATGACTGCAGAATGGTTTCTTGGGTTGCTGGAGGCAATGCCGAGCCTAGGAATCAATTTCCTGCCCCTTACGCCCTCTGGTGATGTCTGGCTGGCATGGGCACTGTCTAATGAGCCCATCTTGCCGCCTCCCAGCTGACTGTGCTCACCTCCCCCTCTCGCTAACCCCGGTGCGTCTGCTTCCTGCAGGTAATCAATGTGTGCTCTGACCAGAGGCTGCTGGACAGCCTCAGGGACTGCAACAAGTTACTGGACCTGGTACAGAAGGGCCTCAGCGAGTACCTGGAGACCAAGCGGACTGCCTTCCCCAGGTAGGCACCACAGCCTAAGTCCACGCTGTGGGCCGTCAACTGTTCTGCTATGTCAGAGGTGCTGGGGCTGCCAGGGCCTAACAAGTCCGCCTGACCTTTTCTCCTCACCTGTTTTCCCTTGGAAGATTCTACTTCCTGTCAGATGATGAACTACTGGAGATCCTGTCACAGACAAAGGACCCCACAGCCGTGCAGCCCCACCTGCGCAAGTGCTTCGAGAACATTGCCCGGGTGTGTGGCTAGGCCAGGGCACTCTCCAGAGGAGACTGTTCTCCTCCCATGGCAAGCCCTCTTAGAGATGAGGCAGCAAGACAGACCCCGATCCTCAGAGATATGCCTGGGGCTGGTGGGAAGAAGGTTAGGTAAAGAACCCATTCCTCCTCTTCGGCCAGGGTCCTAACTCAGCCAGAAGCTCCTGTCCTCCCAAATACTGAGATCTGCGAAGGGTGAAAACAGAGGGCAAGTTTAGACTCATTTCCCAAGGGCTTAAACACACCCTGACAGATTGCTGTCAGGGAAGGCCCCCATGAAGGCAAACCCTGGGGGCGCGCCCCAGCACAGAGCTAGCTCCTCTAAGGGGCAAGAGTCTGGCCAGGTCAGACTGGGCTAAGGGCTGGCCCTCTGGTACACCAGGGTAACTCACTTCTACCCACCTCTGTCGCCCATAGCTGCTGTTCCAGGAGGATTTGGAGATCACACACATGTATTCGGCAGAGGGGGAAGAGGTGAAGCTGTCCTTCTCCATCTACCCCTCCAGCAATGTGGAGGACTGGCTGCTGGAGGTGGAGCGTAGCATGAAGGCCAGTGTGCACGACATCATCGAGATGGCCATCAAGGCCTACCCTACAGTGAGTGCAGCCGTCCAGCGTGCTCCCTCCTCGGTGCTCTCTGCCCCAGCCCGCAACCCAGCCAGCAAGGGTTAGAGTTGACAGCACCTGGGTCAGCCTGCTCATGTTGTCTTTCCAGATGCTCAGAACTGAGTGGGTTCTGAGCTGGCCGGGCCAGGTGACCATTGCTGGTTGCCAGACATACTGGACATTGGAGGTAGCCCAGGCACTTGAGGCCAGCAGCATCAGTAGCAGCCTCTTCCCCCAGCTCTCCAAACAGGTAGAACTAAAAAGGATTGGTGCTTCCCCCACCCACCCAGTTCTCCTAGCAGCATTCTCCTGCATCAAGCCTGAAAGAGACCAGAGGTCAGGTCCCAGGAGCAGATCAGACTCTGTAGCACCAGCAAGAAGGGACCTAAGGAGGGCTCTGAGACGAGGCAGGTGCCCCTCCTTTAATGATTAGCGAAGCGGTCACCAGGTTCTTCCTGTCCCGTCCCTTGGGCTCCCCACAGTCCATGCTTCTCGCCTCACTGCAGACTCTATTTCCAGCCACGAGCATGCAAACAGATTGTACACCACAGAGGCAGGTCCCACGTGTGTGACTCGTATGTTCTCCCGTCTTCCTCTACTCCCATCTCAGATCAGTAGAAGCCTCCAGAATGTAGACACTGTTCCTGGCAGAAGCCCTCCCTCTGTGCGAAGGGTGAGGAGCTATAGATCTCAGGTCTCTACAGTGACTTCCTGATCCTTTCAGCTCAGTGACCTGGTGGCCCTCGTGCGGGGGAAGTTGTCCCGCATGCAGCGGATGGTGCTGTCGGCACTCATCGTCATCGAGGTCCACGCCAAGGACGTGGTGAGCAAGCTGATTGACGAGAACGTGGTCAGCGTACATGACTTTGAGTGGATCTCACAGCTCAGGTGAGGGCCAGGGTGGAAGAGGCTGGGGTTGTCCCTCCCACCAAGCAGAGACGAGACAGACATGGGTACTTTTGTGTCCTCGTGCTCCAGAAGAATCCCTTCTTTTAACTGTTCACCTGCCCTCTGGCCCGTGGCCCCATGTCCAGGTACTACTGGACAAATAACGACCTGTACATCCGTGCTGTGAATGCGGAGTTCATCTACGGCTACGAGTACCTCGGCAACAGTGGGAGGCTGGTGATCACACCCCTCACTGACAGGTGAACCCTCCCAGCTGGGTCGGCCAGCCCCGTGGATGGCCAAACAAAGCTCGGCAAGGCTCGAAAATCACCACCCAGGCAGCCAGTCCCAGGCTCCAGTCCCAACCCTGGCGGTCAGGACTGGCACACTTGTGCCTCAGAGGTGTGAGGAGGAGGAAGAGCTGCTGGTCCACAGAGTCCTGAAGGAGGAAGCACCCCAGGCAGGCTGTGGCCCATTTCTATCTGCTCTCATTCCCACAGGTGCTATCTGACCCTGACAGGAGCCTTGCACCTCAAGTTTGGAGGTGCCCCAGCTGGCCCAGCTGGCACAGGGAAAACAGAGACCACAAAGGACCTGGGGAAGGCCTTGGCCATACAGACAGTTGTGTTCAACTGCTCCGACCAGCTCGACTTCATGGCCATGGGCAAGTTCTTCAAGGGTCTGGCCAGGTGAGGCTGGATGTGAGATGGCACAGGACACGGACAAGTAGGGGAGAACACTGGCCAAGAGGAGCCTCACAAGGGACAGGATGAAGTGACAGGAGTCAAAGGCCCAGTTCAGTGGGGTGGGGGCAGGGGGGGAGCATTAGATTGTTGTTGAGGTGGTGATCACCACTGAGAGCTTCCTCCCCAGTGAAGTCAGAAAGTGGCTGGAAAGAGGTACCACATGTCCTCCAAGTGCACTCCCTACCCAAATGCCTTGCTCTATCTAGTGCGGGGGCCTGGGCGTGCTTTGATGAGTTTAATCGGATCGACATCGAGGTGCTGTCCGTGGTGGCACAGCAGATCACCACCATCCAGAAAGCACAGCAGCAGAGGGTGAGCCCTGGGCACCCTAGAGGGATGGTACTGCCCTTCATAACCCTTAGTGCTGTGTTTAGAGGGGTTTTATAGTCAGTCCCAAATGCCAAATCCTTACCTCAGTCCATGGTCAGGTAAAGGGAGTCTCTTCCTATATAAAGGGTTGGGGGGAGGGGTTGGGGATTTAGTTCAGTGGTAGAGCCCTTGCCTAGGAAGTGCAAGGCCCTGGGTTCGGTCCCCAGCTCCGAAAAAGAAAAAAAAAGGAAAAAAGAAAAAAAATAAGTAAATTTAAAAATAAAATAAAATAAAATAAAGGGTTGGGGGGGGTGGTTCCAGGCTATTGGTCCTTTGAGCAGCCTTGTTGATCACAGTAGTCAAATGACAAGAGCTGAGAGGCTGACAGACCCCACCTGAAGTAACGCCCAAGGTTTTGTTCTTGGTTGAGTTTGGGTAAATCTGAAGGGGTCAGTCAGAATTGGACTAGTAGATGGACGGAAGCAGCAATGGTGTGGAAACCTCTGAGAACCTGGGACCAGGACCTGGGAGTCCATGGGTGATCAGTAAGACCTAAGGTTTTAGGCTAGATTCCGGGGGAAGATCTAACCCGTGACCAGGAGTCCAGTCTGGCTGACCTCTGATGTCAGGTCAATGGCATGGCAGAGCCCAGTCAGAGGAGGTGAAGGTCTGGGTGTCTTCTCTTTAATGTGGGCCAACCCCTTTACCCCACATACAGGTGGAACGCTTCATGTTTGAGGGTGTTGAAATCCCCCTTGTACCATCCTGTGCTGTGTTTATCACCATGAACCCAGGGTATGCTGGCCGCACAGAGCTGCCTGACAATCTGAAGGCAAGTTCAGGCCCAGGGTGGCCAGAAGTTAACAGAGCTTTAGGCTGGACCCTGAGAAGTTAAAGCTCTGATTTGAGAACACGTAGCTAGCTTCCTGGCATGAGGAACTGGGATTCCCTTTGGTGGCACTTCTGTCCAGGAAACCCTTTGGACCACACCCAGCCGCAGAGCTGGGAGGCGCTGGACTTGTCTTCAGGGCATAGGCGAGGTCTGGGGTTCCAGTGGGGTTGGACTTGATAGAGGGCGCTAAGGTGGATCTGTGAGAAAAATAGGAAGACAGGAACCAAGAGTGGCCTGCTCCTGGGGAAGGTGTCATCAACACAGAGCACCTGTTTCTAACGGTAAGAGCTCCACAGCTCAGTGTGGCAAGTGTGGTACAGGGAGTCCCAGCATTAGCTATGAATCAGACAGTCCAGAGAGTATATTAAGTCCCTGGGTGGGGCTGTGATGTGTCTACCTTTCCTGTGTGTGTTGTACGTTCAGGCCCTCTTCCGACCTGTGGCCATGATGGTCCCCGATTACGCCATGATTGCTGAGATCTCACTCTATTCCTTTGGCTTCAATGAGGCCAATGTGCTGGCTAAGAAGATCACCACCACCTTCAAGCTGTCTTCTGAGCAGCTCAGCTCCCAGGTAAGGCCCTGCATAATTCCACAGCCCCTGATTGAAGTATTGCCCCCTCTGTGAGAGTGCTTCAGAATAGGGACTCCTGTAGCCAGAGGACTATTGGGATGGTGACCTAGAAGGTGCCAAAGCAGCCCAAAGGAGGGCACCTAGCCCAGTATGCAGGTGAGTAGCCACAGCAGACCTGTGAGCAAAATGACATCTCAGCTCCAAGATGGGTGGTGAGGCATTAGCCAGGTTCCATGTGGAAGGCCGTGTTCGCAGGGCAGCGTCCGCACTCACAGGCCCCTTTTGTGCGGTGTGTACAGGACCACTATGATTTCGGGATGAGAGCCGTGAAGACTGTCATCTCAGCAGCCGGGAACCTTAAGAGAGAGAACCCTACCATGAATGAGGTGAGGTCTACCCACAGTGCTCCCGGGAGGAAGGCTTTTGGAAGATCCTGACACACAGGGCTGCATGGGTGGGGGACCCAACCCACCATTGTGAAGCCCTTTTGGGCCCCCACTACAGGAGCTGATCTGCCTTCGGGCCATCCGGGATGTGAATGTACCCAAGTTCCTGCAGGAAGACCTCAAGCTCTTCTCGGGGATTGTGTCTGACCTGTTCCCTACCACCAAGGAAGAGGAGACCGACTATGGCATCCTGGACCAGGCCATCCGCAAGGCCTGTGAGAAAAACAACCTCAAGGATGTGGAGGGTGAGCTGCCAGCTCCGGATCCTACAGACCCGTGGGGTTCCAGTCTAAGGAAGTATCGGCTTCAGCCACCTTCCAGAGTTAGAGACAGGGACAGGGCAGTGCTGTATCAGGGCCCCTCATCGCTGACCTGGATTTCTCTTTCCTAGTGCTCTCCAGGTGAAGGACAGCATGTCGTTTTACTGAGACCTCACAGTCTAGGTTCTCTGCCCGTGGTAGGAACCATTCCAACCCAAGGTCCCCTGTCTAGCCTTGCTTCATCCAGCAATGAGTCTTCGTCGAGTGTCTTAGTTAGGGTGTCCATTGCTGTGACAAAACACCCTGACCGGAAAAACTCGGAGAGAAGGGGGTTTATTTTGCCTCGTAAGTCTCGGCTCACAATCCATCACTGGAGGAAGTGAGGAGAGGAACCTGAAAGCAGTCACTGAAGCAGACACCATGGAGGGTGCTGCTCGCTGACTTGCTCCCTTCGCTTGCTCAGCCCGGATCACCAACACAGATGGCACTGCCCACCATGACTGGGGCCCTCCCACACTAGCCATCAATCAAGAAAATGTATCCATGCACTTGCCCACAGCCCAGTATGACAGGAACATTTTCTCAGTTGAGGCTCCCTCAGCCTGGTCACCACATGTGCATGCAGCCAAAGCTCTTGATCTCCCCACAGTCTCCAGGCAGTTTCTCCCTCTTCCTCTCTCAGTGCCTCCCAGACGGTCCTTAGGGGTGGGACTCTCTAAGGAAGGATATCTGTGCACACAGGCGCTCTACTAGGTCTGTTGATGAGCTCATCTCGGCCCTGCAGGACCTGTACCTCCGTGCTCCCTGTTCCGTGTGTAGCTTAACACTCCCTTCCCTGGCTGCCCACCCTGCATTTCACCTGCTCTGTCTACGGCATGGGCGTTACTGCCTTCTCCACTGTGCTCATGAAGACACAGAGGCTCGGGGCTCAAGTGATTCACCTATAATGACACAAGCTACCCTCAGAGCCATGGTCCGATTCCATCCTTTAACCTGTGTTCCCCCGCCTCGTCCCCTAGGCTTCCTGATCAAGTGCATCCAGCTGTACGAGACCACAGTGGTACGTCACGGCCTCATGCTTGTTGGACCCACCGGCTCTGGCAAAAGTAATGTAAGCAGAGCCAAGCATGGCCGGGGTTGGGCTTGGGAGGCATGCATCTCCATCAAGGGCATCAGCTCCACCTGTACTCCTCTGATGTCGGGACTGCCTTCCCCACTTCCTGTAGTCCCCCAGCCCACTGCATTCCTGCTCTCTGAGAACCAGGAGAGTCACTTTCTGGTGGTGATTCCCCAGTGTTACAGAATCCTGGCAGCTGCCATGACATCGCTGAAAGGGAAGCCATCCATTAGTGGTGGCGTGTACGAAGCTGTCAACTACTACGTGCTCAACCCCAAGTCCATCACAATGGGTCAGCTGTATGGGGAGTTTGACCTGCTCACCCATGAGTGGTGAGTGACCCCCAAGCTGCTCCCCATGACACGCTCCCTGCTGCCTGCAGTGGCAGTGAAGTGTTTAAGCTCTCCGCAGAATGCCTGGGATAACACACACCATCCCACTTCCTCCCTTAGCGACTTTCCTCATCGCGGTCATTGGCACAGCGATGACAATAAGGGCAGGGTCATGGTGGCAAGGAAAGGGACTTGACCCACAGAATGTGCCAGGGAACAGTGGCTGGCATGGGTGAGCATTCAACAAGTGCTGTCTTCACCCTGGGAGAAGCTGGAGAGGTCACTTCCAGGCCTCGCTCCCAAGCTAGGACATGCATTTTAGGGAGATGCATGCATCTGGGAGAAGGGCAGCTGAGGGAGGCAGCCTTGAACGCTAAAACCCAAGGCTCTTGGGAAGCAACAACAACACAAAAGACGACCCCCCCGAGCGTCTTGTCTGCTCTGTCCTTCCGGTCTCCCATCTGCTGCTGGAAGCGTGTGCTTAGCCGTGGTGCCCTGTAAACCAGTAACTGCTGGCACCACTAAGGACAGCGTCACCTTCCTCTTCCAGTGTGTCTGCTCAGCCTCCATTTCTGTTTAAAGGTCTTTCCCATGTCCACTAGAGACTCACGTGAGTGGTGGTGGGGTCCACAGGTCAGCTCAGGAAAATGTCCCACGGAAGAAAAATATTTAACTGTATCTCAAAGCATGCTAAAGAAGACTTTATTTGGGACCATGACCACAAATATAGAAACCAGCTGGGCAGGGTCTCAAGATTGGGGACAGAATGGACTCAACTCCAAATACAGCATGGGCCAGTGGGGCAGGGTAAACACTAGTGGATAGAAAATTTCTGAGAGGGCACATCGGAGGTAAGGGTGTTTGTGGCTAAACTGACCTCACAGGATTCTTGCTTAAGATGGGTCAAGTGGTCAGATCTCACCTGCAGGAGGAGGGGCGTAGGGGCCTGAACAGGTGTTGAGGTGGGTAAGTCTGTGAGGTGAGGGCTTGTCTAGCTGACGTCACAGGGCTGGTTGCTAATGATGATTTCATGGGGAAGCGCATATATGGGCCTGAGAGACTCAAAAACCAAGCGGAGACTCTTTACCTGACTGGTGAAAACTGAGTCCTTCTCAGGTTAGGAAGCAGAACCTTCTCCATCTCCTCCCACCTCCCCTCTCCACCTCTTCCTCCCACTGGGACACCACCATTCACCTTCATGCACTGTGACTTGCGTGGGAACTCAGCAGGGGTGAAGTCATGGTCCCTAAACCGGGTTACGCCGAGAGCTCCCATGTTCCCATTATAATCTTTTAATGAGTGGAGACATGAAACTCATTAAAAAGATGTTAAAAAGATGAGAGCCAGTGATCTGCGATATGTTATACGTAAGTAATACAGTAGCCAAAATAAATAAATAAAGACACCATTAAGGAAATTAATAGAAGGTCATAGATTTGGAAATACATTTGTATCTATATGTGACCTTAGAGTTTTATTCAAAATACAGTAGAGCCCTGGCTGTCCCTGCCCCACCTCATCAGACAATTCACTTCTGTCCTGAGGTCAAGTGCAGTCTGTAAATATTAAATGGAAAGTCCCAGATTTGCATAATCCGTGCACTTTAAATTGTACACTCTGAACAGTGGGAAGAACTCGTGTACTAATCCATCCCATCCCACGATGGGAAATGAGTCTGCCTGTGGTCCACTGGGTTCATGCTCTTTCTCTCCCCGTGAGCACCTGTCAGCTACCAGACTGATCATGGCCTCGCTCCTTTGGTTAAATAACTCCTAGCTTAACCAACTCTGGCTCCAAAGTGTGAACTTTGATACAGTATCCTACTACAAGTGTTCTGTCTGTTAACATATCTAAATTATAAATCAACTTTCTCATATGTATTTATATATAGAATAAACCAGCTTATATATAGGATTCTGTACTATACACAGTTCCGATATTCACAATGGGAGTGGGAGTGGGGAATCTTAGAATGTATCTTTTGAAGATAAATCAGTATTTTTAAGTAAAAACCCAGTTTCTCTCTCTCCAAAATTGACCAATACTTCTGCATCCACTTGGTACCTACTCAAAAACTGTATTATGTCATATGTGAAGGCAGTATGATGGAATCCACTGTTAGACATAGTTAATATGCACTGATATAAATTTATAATTAGTATGTGCTAATATAAGTGTTAAAAGATAAGAGCCAGTGGGTAACCAGGTTTCCCTGAGGACCATTTGTGCCATCAACGCCCCCCGCCCCCGGCACTGACATCGCTTCTCCTCCCTGGTGGTTACAGGACAGATGGGATCTTCCCCTCCCTCATCCGGGCTGGTGCCATCGCTTCTGACACCAATAAGAAATGGTACATGTTTGACGGGCCGGTGGATGCTGTCTGGATCGAGAACATGAACACTGTGCTGGATGACAACAAGAAGCTGTGCCTCAGCTCTGGGGAGATCATCAAACTCACAGAGGTGTGCTGCCCTCCCACCCACCCACCACTCTTCTGCGGCTCGCTGGTCCCGGAGACTGAGCTGCGCTGGCTGGCTAGGCCTCATCCCACTCTACCCGTGTTTAAGCACAGCACACCATAGAGCCTGGATGACAGGATCTTGGCTAACCCCGGGGACCTGGTCAGTGTATGTAGCTCAGCCCTCGAGAAACCTGGCTGAGGCCTGGGTGTGAGAGCACCTCAGGGTGTGTGCACTAAACCCCTAAGAACACGTGGCAGTCGGTGTGAACCTGTGAGCCTGTGCATGTGACTGGGGCTATGCAGCAAAAAAAACCCATTTCCCGTCTGGTTTTCCAGGCTTCTAGGAACTCCACATTCTGCAGAAAGTTCAGGGCTCTCCAACTTCTGCTCTCTCTCAGGGCTCTGTGGAGGGTCACATCATCGCATGAGGATTCAGGCATCCCTGAACCTCAGCTACAGCCCTGATCCTCCCTACGGCTGCCCAGGCAGCCTTCTGGCAGGATGTGCAAAGCCCCGAATCTCTTTTCCTTACCTGGGGGCCGGTAGCTAACCGCCTTACATGTTATGTCTTGGCACCAGGCAATGACCATGATGTTCGAGGTGCAGGACTTGGCAGTGGCCTCGCCAGCCACAGTTTCTCGCTGCGGCATGGTGTACCTGGAGCCCAGCATCCTAGGGCTCATGCCATTCGTTGAGTGCTGGCTAAAACATCTCCCTTCCATAATAAAGCCCTACGAGGAGCAGTTCAAGACACTCTTTGTCAAGTTCCTGGAGGTAGGTGAGGTCACGGGTATGCCCAAGCCAGACAGGTGGCAGAAGACTGTCACCACTGGCCACACAAGCCTGGCGCTTGTTCCCAACAGAGCTCCATCGCCTTTGTCCGAACCACAGTGAAGGAAGTGGTTGCCTCAACGAACAGCAACCTGACCATGAGCCTCCTCAAACTACTCGACTGTTTCTTCAAGCCTTTCCTACCCAGAGAGGTACAGCCCAGAGGACGGAGCTGGAGGCCTCTTCCCCCCGTGTCCTGTTCTCCTCGCCTGGGCTACAAAGAGCCTGTTCAGCCTCCCTCCAGGAAGTACTGAACCGTGACCCCCTCCCCCATCCAGTGTGATGCAGGAAAATGAAAGCTACATGATCTGCCCGCTGAGGCTTCCCACCACTGCCTCAGACTTGGCCTAACGCTGTTCCCTCTGTTCCCAGGGCCTCAAGAAGATACCGTCTGAAAAGCTGAGTCATATCCCAGAGCTGATAGAGCCCTGGTTCATCTTCTCCCTGGTCTGGAGTGTAGGCGCCACAGGAGACCACAGCAGTCGCCTCAACTTCAGCCAGTGGCTAAAGATAAAGATGGTGTTCGAACAGGTAAGAGGTGGAAGGGCGGGCCAGGTCCCCGGGACCGATGGCAGGCGGCCCGCCTGGCCTCACAGGCTGCCTCCCTTGGTCCTGACAGATAAAACTAGCTTTCCCAGAAGAAGGGCTGGTGTACGATTACCGACTGGATGACGCAGGGATCAGCAGCACTGAGGATGACGATGAGGACGATGAGGAGAGCAAACAGGTGGCCACGGCGCTGCCCGCCCAGGAAGGAGGGATGGTGAAGCCCCCTGGGCTGTGGGATCTCCCCCCTCGGGATAGTGGCCACTTGGAGAAAGCCACGCTGACAGCCAGCAGGTCAGAAGCTGTTGGCTGGTGACACCATCACAAGGAGCCTCACACCCTACCAGCTGTCTATCACTGTGCTCATTTCACAGGCGTGGACACTGAGACACAAACCTCGCATAATCAGTCAGTCAGTGGGAGAGCCGGACTTGAGTGTGGAGCTCAGAGGCTTCAGTGTGCCTTGCTTCCCAGACAAATGTTTCTTCTCTACTGGCGCCGAGTCCAGGGGCCGGCCCTCTTTTCTAGTTAACAGCCCCCACTTTTCCTGAAGCCTCCCTCCCTAAGGGCCCAGGAGTGCCTGGTGCCCCGCTGTACTGTCCCCATCTCAACTACCAGTCAATCAGAGCTCTTGTTAGGGCCCTCGAGCCCCAGAGGAGGTGACAGAGTCACTACGTAGAGTCATACTGTGGAGCTCAGAGCACATTAGGGTCTAAGCATCAGAACGGCCACAAGTAGGACCTGTCGCTTTGGCCAAACTGAGACTTCGTCAAAGGAGTTTTGCAAGGGTCGTGGGTGAGGGAATTTGAGAGGCAGGAGCAGTGAGGTGACAGTACCAGGTGGCCTCAAGCATCCAGCTGTCAGTGCCCTGGGCTCTGGTATCCCCACTCCTCGTCAGCCTCAAAATAAACAGTGAGCACCGTGGCATTCCCAGGCCAGTCAGTTCCCAGAGCATCTTCTTGCCAAGACTTAGGGGCTGGCTGTGGGTAGGAAAGCTACCACCTCAGCAACTGCAGTCAGGTAGCCCCGACTTCTCACTGTGTTCAGAGAACCTCCATTCCTGGCCGTCTGTGGTGGGAGTTTCCCATCCCATGAGGACAGGAGGAGAGCAGAGGACAGGAATTCCTGTCTCTGTCAGAAGTAGCTCTTTCCCCCGATGTTCTTACCAGGGCCCAGAAGGACAATTCCTCTTCCTCCTGCTGTGGGGCCACAGGAGTGGGGAGGGCGTTCAGACCCATCCTGACCTAGATGTGGTTCTAGGTTGCCTGGGTAAAGTGGATGGACTACTCGGTTCCATTCACCATGATGCCAGACACCAACTACTGCAACATCATTGTGCCCACCATGGACACCATGCAGATGTCCTACCTGCTGGGCATGCTGATCACCAACCACAAGCCTGTGAGTGCCCCGAGGCTCAGGTCAGGGCGTGGCTAGTCCTGCGCACCAACAAGTTGGTAGTTCCCTCCTCGTCCTCTCTGCATGTGCCCCACCTTCCTGCTCACCACACTCCCAGGTGCTGTGTATCGGGCCGACGGGCACAGGGAAGACGCTCACAGTCTCTAACAAACTCCTCAAGAACCTGCCACTGGAATACATCAGCCACTTCCTCACCTTCTCAGCCCGCACTTCAGCCAACCAGACCCAGGACCTCATTGACAGCAAGCTGGACAAGAGGCAGGACACCTCTGGTTCCTTCCCCAACCACAGTGTCCCCAGCCTAGCAGAACCAGCTGCTGTGTCACACACGTGCGCGCGCGCGCACACGCACACACACACACACACGCGCACGCACACACACACACACACCCATCACCACCAAATTCTGTTCCTGGCTTTGCCTGAAATGACCCAGCAGGAACCTGAAAGCCCCACAGGGGACTTTGTGTTGCCTTTCGGATCTCCCCTGGCCTCTTTTAGGATGTCTAGTCTCTCTGCAGGGCTTTCATTGACCTTAAGGCGGGGCTGTGCACATATTATCCACTTTTCTGGGAAGTAGGACTCTTTTTAAAGACCTAAGATAGAGATCGGCTCGTCCCCAGTGTCCCAAAACAGAGGGCTGGTCTGAGTGTTAGCAATGTGGAGGAGGCTAAAGTTCAGCGAGGCGCCATTCAGCTGCTTCTCATTCCCGGGGGGCCTGGTGCCCATGCATGCTAGGCTCACGAGACTCCTCCCACAGGCGAAAGGGTGTGTTCGGGCCACCCCTGGGGCGCAACTTCATCTTCTTCATTGACGACCTGAACATGCCAGCCCTGGAGACGTACGGCGCCCAGCCACCTATTGAGCTGTTGCGCCAGTGGATGGACCATGGTGGCTGGTATGACCGAAAGATCATCGGTGCGTGCTAACATGGGACAGCAAGGAGGGGCCGCACATGCTGGGTGAAGAGTACAGTAGATGCAGGAGCGAAAGCCATGTTAGGAGTCCACACATATCTTAATTTCTCTTAAGACAAGGGAATGAACTGTTAGGTCAGAGAAAACTTTCAGTGTTTGTTAAGACAGTCTCTTTATATCGGTAAATAACGTTTCTGCACGCACATGTGTCCGTGTGTTTGCATGAGTGTGAGCATGTGTGTTTGTGGGTTCATGTTGGCTATCTTCCTTGATTGCTGTCCATCTAATGGAGGCAGGGTCTCTCACTGAACCCAGAACTTGCTGATTTAGCTTGTCTAGCTAGCCGTCTTGCCCCTGTCTCTACCTCCTGAGTTGCTAGGATTACAGACACACTGTCACACCTACCTGACTTTTTTTTTTCCTGGAGCTGAGGACCGAACCCAGGGCCTTGTGCTTGCTAGGCAAGCGCTCTACCACGGAGCTAAGTCCCCAAACCCCCTACCTGGCTTTCATGTGGGTACCGGGGATGCAAATCCTCTATGCTCTCTCTACCACACCAGTAATTACACTTTCAACATATACTCTTATCGTGTGATCCTGACCTCCTACTCCCACTCAGGAGCCTTCAAGAACCTGGTGGATATCAACTTTGTCTGTGCCATGGGTCCCCCAGGGGGAGGCAGGAACGCCATCACTCCAAGGCTGACACGTCACTTCAACTACCTGTCTTTCATTGAGATGGATGAAGTCAGCAAGAAGCGCATCTTCTCTATAATCCTGGGATGCTGGATGGGTGAGTGTCAGATTGGGCCAAGAGAGGCCATGGACAAAGTTTGTTGTCACAGCAAAGACAGCCGAGCGGCACTGGGCGGAAAGAAGGCCCTGAGCTACTAACTGCAATCCCAGCCTTTACTCTGCTGTTTCATCCAGCAAGTTCACGGCTTCTTTACCAACCGATGCTAATACTAGTACTCGTCGCTCCGAGTCTTGGGAGTTGGGTAATATGTGATACAGCATCTAACATAAAGCCATGCAGTAAATCTGCATACTGCGTGTGTGATAGACATGTGTCTCCGCGTTTGATTCGCTCGTGTAGAGACATTGTAAGCGCTTGCGGAATGACCACCACTTTTCTAGAACAGGAAAACCTAGAAAGACCAAAGGGGGAGCTTGGGAAAAGTCAGCCCGGATGCTTTTCTCCAGTAGCCCGCCTCCCACCCAGCACACCCTGTCCATGAAGCACACTGGCAATGCTGGAAGTCAAGCCTTCCATCCGGCCTGGGCTACCCTGCCAGACCCTGAACCAAGCCTCCCCTTCATGCACAGCTGGGGAAAGGGCATACTCTCTGATGAAGGAGAGGAAGAAGCGGCTTCAGGAGCTTCCTAGGGGGCCGCAGCTGGCCTAGGTGGGCAGCAAGTAATCACCTAACTGAATCTTATGTCTGTCTCTCAACCCTGCAGATGGACTCCTTGGAGAGAAAAGTTACCGAGAGCCTGTGCGTAAGTGTGACCAGGGTCTGGGAGGATCCTGAAGGAAAGGGACTGTAGTCTGGGGGTAACCCTGGACTCTGGCTAAAGCTAGGTAGGTTAAGGTTGGGACCATGGACCCTAACAGGCCCTCCTCAGGCTCATCTGGAGCCAGAGCGCAGTCAGCACTGCCGCGGCCTCTCTTCAGGGTCCTGTACCACTCTTGGGGCCACTCCATTCCGTGTCACACTCATAGCGGGGAATTAAAGAGGAAATGGATCCAACAAACTCCACAGTCTGAAAGCCACAGTGAAGAGAAGCCTGCTTGTCCAGGGAGCAGGCACAAGCAGTTTGCAGCCAGGAGGCAGACTTCCCTCTGTGGCAGCGTCACACAGCTCTGATATGTCAGTCATCACTCAAGGCAGCTGGCCACATCAGGTTCTATCTTGTCCTGGTGCCTGCCTCTTCCTTCTCTTCCTCTTAGCTGAAAGAGGTCGTCCGGCTCCCTCTCTGAGCCTCAGGAACTACATCTCTCCTGTTACAGGCATCCCCCAGGGGCTCCTGTCACCTTGACTGGTGCTTCCTATTCTAGCGCACATCCGGCCCCTCCTCTTTGGCCTAATGGAGGATGGGAGTCACACATCCCCCAGGATCAGTATTTTGTGTTCCGCTGGACCACTCCATCAACATATAAAGATGTCTATATGTGGGGAGGGGGGTGCATGCCTTTAATCCCAGCACTCAAGAGACAATGGCAGACAGATCTCTGAATTTGAGGCCAGCCTGATCTACTGGTCTACAGGTTAAGTTTGAGGACAGTCAGAGCTACATCGTGAGACCCTGTTCTAAAAACAAAGCGAAACAGGCGAGCATGTCCCAGTTTCCCCAGTCTTGATTAAACAAAACCCCAAATTATCTCTGCCGCCCAGATCCCACTTTCCCCCACTGCCTCTCTTCGCTGCTTAGCTTTCTAACAAGGAAGCGCTCCAGAGCTCTTCTCCCACTGACACGCCCACATCCCTCCTGGCTCCCATTGGGTCACCTCCTCCTCTGCTGACCACAGTGACATCAGCTCTCAGGCTTTATCCACTCTGCAAACAGCCCTTCCTCCCAGGCCCTTCTCCCTCCTGGGTGTATCAGTCAGTGTCGTGTTGCTCTGAAAAAGTAGCCTAAAGAAGGAACGGTTTCTTTTTGCTCACTGGTTCGGAAGTTTCGTCTCTGATTGGCTTGATCCTGGTCTGTGGTGAGAAGAACTCCATGACAGCAGGAAGCATAGGAAAGCCAACTTGTTCACTTTGTGACATCCAGGGAGTGACGGGAGGATGCCAGGGCCATGTACAGTCTCCGAAGATGCTCCCGAAGCAGTCTTCTTCCTCCAGCCAGGCCCACTTCCTTCACAGGTTCATTACAAACTCCCTTCATCCGTGAATTCACCTACTGATGAGTTTAGTGTGTTTGTGATCCAGGCATCTCTCGCGAGCACACCCACCAGCTAGGGACCAAGCTTTCAAATCACAAGCCTTTTTGCAGGGAGTCACTTCAAACACAAACTATCATCTTGGCACCCCATCTTGGACTAACTAGACACTGACCTCCAGCCCCCTTTTACATATGCTGTCCTCAGACAGTCTCATCCTGGCTCAAATACAAAGTCACCTTTATGTCACCAGCATCCAAATCCACACCCTCAGTCCACACATCTGATTCCACATTTCTCAGATTGAACCTGACCAAATCCGGGTTTCTGGCGCCCTGTCAGGCTCACCTTCGGTGATGGCAGCCCCGTCCTTCCAGATGCTCATGACAAGAACTTCATGGTCATCCTCATCCGTTGGCTTTCTCCACAGGGTCTGTCCCAGTCAGCATACCGCTCTGTCCTCATTCTCCCAATCACTGGGGCAGCCCTCCCCTGATCTACTCACTCTGCCTCCACTTAGCAACGATCCATCCTCCTTCGGCCTGTTAAACGTCCATAAGCCTGCTATATTCCTAGCGACTCTGGAGGCCATGGTAGGAGGAGAGTCACTTCAGTCCACGAGTTTAAAGTTAGCCTGGGCAATACCCTGTCTCAGAAATACATAGCACCAAACGTATCGTAAGGCCAGTGCTCCCCTTCTGGTCAACTGTCATAGCCAAGGGACTGTGCCTGGAAGAATGTCCCTGCCTCACACCCCACATCACATCTACAGCTCAGCCTCTCCCCTTGGTCCATGACCTTCTCTCTCCAGGTGTTTGCTCCTGTGGGCCCCTCTGCCTGCTTTCTCCAGCAGTGCACACGCTGCAATCTCGCCCCTTTATCTCAGCTCGAATGTCTCCCTTCTCAGGGTGATACCCCCCAGAATTTCTGGAGTCACTCCAAAGCCTTACTTTGAGGTTTCCCAAACTTTCCTCTTGCGCAAGTCTCACTGTAGCATGTTCCACCTGGTCACTGTCTCCTTGTCGGTCCGTTTCCAGGACAAAGCTTGCCAAGGGTGAGAGGCGTCTGTGTGCGTCGACCTCTTGCTCACCACCTGAAACGTGCTCCGTCTCCTGACCCGTTGTCCCTTCCGCGTCCTCCCGGGACCCCAAGTTCCCACTCTCAGAGTTTAGTTCCGGTGGAGATGGGTAGTGTTCATGGAGCCAGCACATGGCTATGGTAGTGATAAGAACCAGCTGGAGCTTTCGCAGCTTGACAAAGGGTAGTGAGCCCACAGGGTCAAGCCTGTGGTCCAGGTCACCCTACACCACCATAAAGTCACTCTTAAAGCCTGCAGACCCATGTGTGATTCAGCATTGCCATGTTCAGGCCTGGCTGACCATAGGCTCAGGAGGCAAGGCAGGAAGGGCTCACCCAGTCCTAAGCCCATTCACGCCCACACCTCTGTGACTGCATCTCAGTGCCCCGTGCATGGCTAGTTGTCAGGAACGTGGGGGTAAATCTAGGGCACAGAGAACAAGAGATCCCCACTCTAAGGTAGGGACATCAGACAGGCCTTACATGGGAGGAAGTGTCTAAGAAGGGGCTGAAACAAACGTGGAATTCAAGCCTAAGACTATGGAATGAATCGTGAGGGAGAGCAAAGAGCAAAGCCAGGACCTGTCTGTGTGACCCAGCCCACTCTCCTGTCCCACAGCTGGGGCCCCCAACATCGTCCACATGACGGAGCCCCTCGTGAACGCTACCATCAGTATATATGCTATCATTACCTCCCAGCTGCTGCCCACACCAGCCAAGTCCCACTATACCTTTAACCTGAGGGACCTGTCCAAAGTCTTCCAGGGAATTCTCATGGCTGAACCAGCTAAGGTTGAGGTGAGTGTCTGCCAGGCCTCCACCCCATGCCCCTGTTGCCCTCGTCGTCGTCCTCTCAAGTTTAAGCCTTCACAAGAGCCTGACCTTCATGCAGCTAAGCCTATCTTGTGAGCCAAACTCATGCCCAAAATCGTGACCATGATGAGGTCATGAAAAGAACAAGCCAGGAGAAGGCAAGGAGGCAGGAGAATGTCTAGTAGAGGCCTTACGTGTGAGAAGACTTGGGTGGAGACAAACAAGGTGTCTTTGGAAGCTAAGTGTGTGGAGATACAAGGAGTGGGCAGTGGGGATGCCCAGGAGCCAGAACGCACAGGCTGTGGGTCTGGCAGAGAGCTCAAATGGGGAGCCACCGGGAACCGCTGGCTAAACAACCAAAGTGTGGCTATCCTAGGAAGGTGGGGTGGATAAGACAAAGGGCGGTTCTGCCCTTGCTGAGCTCATAGCCAATGAGTTAAAAGAAATGTCTGCGGTCCCCAGCTCCGAAAAAAAGAAAAAGGAAAAAAAAAAAAAAGAAAAGTCTGGAACTTCCTTAGTGTGCCCAAGGACTCTGGTGGAGAGGCATGGAAACTGGACTAGAGTAGACTAGAGTGGGCAGCAGATCTAAACACAGAAGGACTGGTAGAGCTCTCTGAGCAGTCAAATGTGGGGTGTTGGGATATGCACGACCAACTGCTGGTGCTGGTGCATAGTGGGCGCTGGGAGCCGGGGATGGGCAGGCTCAGAGTACGCCGCCATCCTCTTAGTCTTCAGTTGTGCAGAAGGCTGGTCTCCCAGTAGTTCCTGTATGTGACTCTGAGACAAAGGAGACCAGTCCTGTGTGCCACATTCCTGTCATCCCGGTCTGTCTCCCCCGGAACTTCAAATGATGACGTCAGGCCAGCAACCAAGGCAGGACCTGACACTGGGTACTCAACAGGACAAGGTGCAGCTGCTGCGGCTGTGGTACCATGAGAACTGCCGTGTGTTCCGTGACCGCCTAGTGAATGAGGAAGATCGCGGCTGGTTTGATGGTCTCCTTGAAATGAAGATGGAGGATTTGGGGGTGGCCTTCAACAAAGTTTGTCCCTTCCAACCCATTCTTTATGGGGACTTCATGTCCCCAGGCTCAGATGTAAAGTCCTACGAGCTCATCACCAGTGAGAATAAGGTGAGTTGGTGCTCTACTCTGGGACGGGTTCAGTCTACTGCCTGGAATCCAGAGAACACCCAGTGTAGTGCCTAGAGAGTCTGAAGGTCTACACAAAACAAGTGTGAGACCCCAGGCCCTCCCCCATCACCATTAGAAAGTCAGGATAGTCAAAAACAAACAAACAAAACGAAACAAAGCTTTTGATCTCTCTGAGTCCCCATTTCCCCTTCACATGGGTTTAGCGAGGCAGCCCATCCGTGAGAACAAGAGTTCATCTCAGACAAATCCTGTCAACAGTGACACACCATGCCCATCTGCCATGCTGCCATTCTTGTTCATAAAGGGGCGGAAGGGGTTTGGTGCCATGACTCAGTTAGGACTTGGGAAGACAGGATTGAGGTTTTCATCGATGACCTCAGAGCTGTGAAGCTGCCGTGGACTTCCTGGTGGGTTTTCCCACACACGTCCACTCCTAGTTCCCAGATGGTCTCACCCGAGTTCTACAGACTAATGTGCCTCAAAGGTCAGGCTTCTCATAGGCAGACCTGACTTCTGAAAGCCAGCATTCCTTACGTGCACAGGGAACAGAACTAGCTGTGGCCAGCTCTCTGTCAAAGGGGACCTGGTACTCATCATCCCAATGTTCCGACTACCAAACCTATCTACAGCGAGAGCTGCCACAAACCCGGTAGCACAGGATCCCTGCAAGGGCCTCCCCCAAACACTTTCAGGGTAGAGCTGGCAAGAATCGAAAGAAAGCAGCAAGAGGTCATGGGCCCAAGGCGTTCACTGGACTTTGTGAAAAGAGGAAGTTAGTTTCCTCATGAAGCAGAGTGAGATAAGATATCCTAGTGTGTCCACAATAGGGGATGGATGCTGGAGCGAATTAGAGTGCAGAGACTTGGCTGGGGGGTGGGGGGGAGCGTCTGTTCGCCCAGTTTGTCAAATGGCAGCCTGAGCCAACTCAGCTGTCCCTGAAGACGTACAAGGTTCAAACCCACAGGAGAAAATCTGCATCTGGCCAGGTCACAGAGTAACCACTCACTGGCATTTCCGGGTCTGAACAGAGAGAAGCGGGAAGCTGGGGGACCCCTCCATGGAGGAGAGCCTGCTATTCCCCACCATCCCCCTGTTCCCAGATGATGCAGGTGATCGAGGAGTACATGGAGGATTACAACCAGATCAACACAGCCAAGCTGAAGCTGGTCCTCTTTGTGGATGCCATGAGCCACATCTGCCGCATCAGCCGAACCCTGCGCCAGGCTCTGGGCAACGCGCTCCTGTTGGGCGTGGGTGGCAGTGGCCGCAGCTCCCTCACTCGGCTGGCCTCCCACATGTAAGGCATCATGGCGGGCAGTGGGTGGCATGTGGCAGACTGTTTATAACAGATGCCTTCCACCACGGTAGAATCCTGTTGTCACCCCAACATAAACCTACTCAGCCCATGAGATTCTAGAAGAGCTGCAAACGGGACCTGAACCCCAAGAAAAGGCAGCAACAGTACCCTGCGGTGCTATGGGAGGGAGGTTAGAGGAAAGCATCCCGGAAAGATGCCTAGGAAAGAGACTCGTGGGCCTGTTTTCAGAATCCGAGCATGGAGGGTAGGTGGTGGATGGGGCAGGAATCTAGGCTATAGGAATCGTAGGCGTAGGTCAGGAAACGGAGAGAATGGGTGCAGGGCCTAGGGAAGCTACAAGTCCAATAGGAGCAAGATGCCAGGTGGCTAGCGGGGTCTCTGAGCACCCACCACCCAGCAGCACCTGGCTCCAGGCCTCTGACACGCCTTCACTCAAACTCCCACCTCCAGGGCGGAATATGAGTGCTTCCAGGTTGAGCTGTCCAAGAACTACGGCATGTCTGAGTGGCGTGAAGATGTCAAGAAGATTCTGCTCAAGGCTGGCATGCAGAACCTGCCCATCACCTTCCTGTTCTCAGACACTCAGGTGCACCCACCACAGCAGTGGGCAGGGCTCAGGGTGGGCTCACCACAGAGCACCCCCAAGTGGTATCCCGTAGGGTGCTCAGTCCTATATGCTCAACTCCCTATACATTAGGTGTGGGTGGGGTTATGATTAGACTGGTCAAGAGAGGAACCAAAGCCAGTCTCTCAAGGCTAAGGGGAAGCAGTGATCATTACTCATGCTCCAAGAGTAAAAAGCACCTTGGTGCTATAACACACTACTCATGGCTCAATGGCTTCCTACCTTAAGGACCACAAACGTGTTCCTGAGGAATAGGGAGCCCATAGCTCTGCATTAGGGGGCATAACGTCTCTTTCCAGGTCTCTGAGGAGAGAGGCCACAAGGCAAACAGGACAGTACTTAAACCTGACTGGCAGTACAGGTTGTGTGGGTCAAAGGCTCCAAGATCATGCCCCGACCCTAGACAAGGTCCCTTCCCTCTTAGATCTGTCCAGCCCTTTCATATAGTCAAGAAAGTGAGGTTTCCCTCAACACAGGCCAGATGGCTCTGTCGGTGGCCATGGTTTCTTCCTTAAGTAAAATAAGGCCTTGAAGAAAAGCTAGAAAAGGATCAGGAAGACTCCACCCCATCCCACCCCTGACTCTGGGCCCTGCCACAGCCCCGCAGGTTATACTCCCAGCCTCCACTATGGGGCAGATCTGAGTGGAAGGCCAGGACCTATGATGAAGTCAATGGCGTGACCTTGGCCTAGTTTCTATATGGGGCTGTTACAAAGGTCAGGCAAAATCATTCATGGGATGCGACTGTGGGGGTGTCCATAAAAGCTTAGCTCCTGCCCCTTGTCCTTCTCCAGATCAAGAACGAGTCCTTCTTGGAGGACATTAACAACATCCTGAACTCAGGTGACATCCCCAACCTCTACAGTGCAGATGAGCAAGACCAGATCGTCAACACCATGCGGCCCTACATACAGGAGCAGGGCCTGCAGCCGACCAAAGCCAATCTCATGGCCGCCTATACCGGGCGTGTGCGTAACAACATCCACATGGTGCTGTGCATGAGGTACGTGTAGCTGTCACCGAGCTACACGGGGCCTCAGGGATGTGAGCGAGTTCTTCTGAAGTGAAGTGGCCCCAGGCCTGGCCACCATGCCACTCAGACAGGACTACTAGGTTGGTTTGGCCTGGCTACTCTGATGTGGGGTTCTAGACAGGCCCTGAGTGCCGAGTGCCTAAGTCAGCGTTGCTGGGCCTCATGGGGATCCTTCTCCCTCAGTCCCATTGGAGAGGTCTTCCGTGCTCGCCTGAGGCAGTTCCCCTCACTTGTCAACTGCTGCACCATTGACTGGTTTAACGAGTGGCCCGCAGAGGCCCTGCAATCTGTGGCCACCAGGTTCCTGCATGAGATCCCAGAACTGGAATGTTCGAGTGAAGTAATTGAAGGACTGGTGGGTACCGTGGTGAGATGCAGTCTCTTGGGGGTCAGGGGGGAGAAATGTCTCACTTAATAGAGGCTCGGGGTCACTGAGGCCGACCACGGCCAGCAAAGTGTTGGTGAGATGGTGCTGCCTGGTTACGCCTCAGTTCTACAATGTGTGAAACGAGGCCGTAGGTAACATGGTGACCTGGAGTGTTCTACAGACAGCTAGCACCCCTTAGAGACTACAGATAGGATCAGGCAGATTTGTCAGTTCAGTCTTAGAAAGCTGGCCCTCTGAGGTTCAAGAGCTAAGATGAAGCCAGTGTTTCCCTGTCTTAGACCCAGCCTCTCTGATGGGACACCATCTTAGGCCTTCCAGAGGGAGGCGGCTCATGGGGCTGAGTCAAGGGCCACGGCTGGACGACACCTGGGTCCATCGTCAAGGCCAGGTCTGTTCTTGACTAGTATGGGCCTTGGGTTTTTCATCCACATTAAAGGTTACCTAGGCCCGGAGGTCATGAGGATCTTAGGAAACCATTTATCTGAGGTACAGTTGCGCTGTGACCCTTTCCTCGGGACCAGGGCACAGTGGCCTTGTGGGTACCTGGTACCTGGTCTTTGCTGAAGCACAGCAAGCGTCCATGATCTCTGCCTTCACAGATTCACGTTTGCGTGTATATCCACCAGTCCGTGGCCAAGAAATGTGTCGAGTACCTGGCAGAGCTGGCCCGCCACAACTACGTGACCCCCAAGAGCTATTTGGAGCTGCTCAATATTTTCTCCATCCTCATTGGACAGAAGAAAATGGAACTGAAGACGGCCAAACACCGAATGAAGAGTGGCCTTGACAAGGTAGGCCCGAGGAAGGCCGGAAGGCAGTGGCTAGCCTAGCTACCCGTGCTGGGCTTCAGCAGTCTTTGATGCCATGGCACCCCAGCCTTGAGGCGCTGCAAAGGGTGACTTCCTTCTCAGTGAAAAAAAAAATAGAACTTATCAGTGAAGGGCAAAGTCAAACAGGTACCCCCAACTTCTCAGGGAGGGAGGCCCCCTCCTCTAGAAACCACTGAGCAACCAGGGGCACCCGAGTGGAGGTGATTCAGCAGAACCCTCTCCTCAGAACCCTGAGGCCTGGCGCCTCTCTAGTTCCTGTAACAACCGTTTCGTGTTTTGTTTTCTCTGCTCCCAAACTCAGCTTCTGCGCACCTCGGAGGATGTGGCCAAGATGCAGGAGGAGCTGGAGATTATGCGCCCCCTGCTGGAAGAAGCTGCCAAGGACACCTTGCTCACTATGGACCAGATCAAGGTCGGGTGCTCACGAGAGCTCTTAAGCCCAGCTCCCTCTCTGGTCCTGTGTGAGGATGCTCAACATCTCAAACATCAAAGGGCGAGCCCCTGGCTTTCACACCTCACCGGTTTCTCGTTTACCTGGCAGATACTTAGGCAGGACTATCCCCACGTTAGGCCAGGCACCCCTTTGGCTGGGCATTTATGAAGGGCAAGGCTGATGAATCCAAAGAGGCCGGGAACTGATGATGTCACAGCTCAGACTGAGCGGCAGAACTGGCATACACAGACATGCAGATGCCACACAGAATCAGGGTTTACATGGAGGGCTCGGTCCTCCCAGCACAGACCACCATTAGCATGACAGCTTTCTGCCAGGATTCAAGGCTTGGTCCTGCAGAGTCAGTATTACAAAACGTTCCCTGAAGAAAGGGGAGGTACACTTCGGCATTGTGCACAGACGGCAATGTGGGCCTGTAGGACTGGATTGCCCAAACCTGGAAACCCCTAAGGCCCGTGGTGGGCCTTGGAGATGTGTGGGAGAAGCTCCTAGACTTCCCAGGTCTCTGCAACCTATTGCAACTAAGAAGCCCTTAGGGGGTTGGGGATTTAGCTCAGTGGTAGAGCGCTTGCCTAGCAAGCGCAAGGCCCTGGGTTCGGTCCCCAGCTCCAAAAAAAAGAAAAGAAAAGAAAAGAAAAAGAAGCCCTTGGAAAGGGTGGACATCCCCATCCTCAGAAGTGGGGAGGGGTTGGTATTCCTGCCCTTGCCACTGGCCACTAACTGGATGCCCTGTCTCCCAACTGCAGGTGGACACAGCCATAGCTGAAGAGACCCGGAAATCAGTGCAGGCAGAGGAGATCAAGGCCAACGAGAAGGCCAGCAAGGCCCAAGCTATTGCTGATGACGCCCAGAAGGATCTGGATGAGGCCCTGCCGGCCCTGGACGCAGCCCTGGCCAGCCTTCGAAACCTCAACAAGAATGATGTGACAGAGGTGAGTAGAGGGCGTCACCTCGCACTCTCTGCGTCCCTCTCTGTGTCCTCTCAGGTCCTAATGGTGTCCCCAGGCCCACCTTGTGCACATCCTTTGGTGACTGTGTACCAACAGGGGACAGCAGAACGAGGGCCAGATCCTCACTGTCTGTCCCACTTTCCTGGGACCCTAGGTCTTGTGGCAGTAAAGACTTGGTTGGCAGGGCCCCACCTTGCCCGAGCTGGTAGGACCTTCCCCTTCTATACCTCTTGGCATGACCCATAGGTGCGTGCCATGCAGCGCCCACCCCCGGGAGTGAAGCTGGTCATAGAGGCCGTGTGCATCATGAAGGGCATCAAGCCCAAGAAGGTACCCGGAGAGAAACCAGGCTCCAAAGTGGATGACTACTGGGAGCCCGGCAAGGGGCTGCTGCAAGACCCAGGCCGCTTCCTTGAAAGCCTCTTCAAGTTTGACAAGGTAACCACACTAGGCACATGGGTCAGCCAGTGGTCAGGACACGGCAAAAGGGTAGGAGCTGGCAAAGTACCCATCACCTATCTGCAGGAGCTATGCTCTGTTCTGTCGTCACCAGCAGTTGCAGCACACATGCCCCTGGGGGACATAGAGCTGTCTGGGGCCATTGGACATAGAGTCTACCTGAGGAGCTGTCATGTGGGATGAGACATCCCCTTCCCCACCAGAAGTTGTTGCCAGGGCAGGTCCCTGTGCCTATATGATGTCACTCACAGTCACTCCAAGGCTCTGCAACTTGGAGATTCTTCTTATCCTAGCCAAGAGGTTTACCGGCTTCCTCCGCTGCCTCTCTGTTCTCTGTACATGGATCCAGTTGAGATTTTCAGTCCCTGGGTATCTCTCTGTTCTCTTGGACTGTGCCATGGTTAGGTCAGCCAGGAGGCCAGAACCTTCAGGGAGCCTCTCTCCAGTCCAGAAAGTCACTGAATACCACTTGCCTGGCCTACATGGGCAGGGCCAGAGACACCCTTCGTAGAGAGGCACCCAGTCCAGGATGGCTCACAGCCTGAGCTCTGTTCTCCAGGGCATGACTTAGCCCTGGCCTCTGAAAGTACAGTATAGGTTCCCAGGCCCATCACCAACAGTGGTTGGTTCAGGTGGGGCAGAGCATGAGTGTGAGAGGCTCTCCAGCCCCTGAGATATGGGGAGAGGGGATCTTAGTTGTCCCTCTTTGGAAGCAGTGTCCTGAGATGAGTGGTCTCTGCCTCAGGACAACATTGGGGAAGCAGTTATCAAAGCCATCCAGCCATACATCGACAACGAGGAGTTCCAACCGGCCGCCATTGCCAAGGTGTCCAAGGCCTGCACGTCCATCTGCCAGTGGGTGCGCGCCATGCACAAGTACCACTTTGTAGCCAAGGCTGTGGAGCCCAAACGGGTGAGGACTGTACGGCGCTGGTGGGGGCTGGCTCGCCTTCCCAGGGACTGGCTATGATCTGCACCTTTCTGTCTGCAGCAAGCCTTGCGAGAAGCCCAGGACGACCTGGAAGTCACCCAGAGGATACTAGAGGAGGCAAAGCACCACCTGCGCGAAGTGGAAGATGGCATCTCCACGCTGCAGGCCAAGTATCGAGAGTGCGTGACCAAGAAGGAGGAGCTGGAGATGAAGTGTGAGCAGTGTGAGCAGCGCCTAGGCCGGGCCGACAAGGTTCGCCACCCCGTGGGAGACCACAGAGACCACCGGCAGGCCCGCCGGGAAGACAACTATGGGTTGGCTCTCCCCACCCCCTTTATAGCAACCTGTGGGTGGGGTCACCGTGGGCGGAGATAGTCCCAGTCCCCAGGCCAGCCTCCCGGAGCCCATCCCACAAGGCTGCTTCTACAGCTCATCAACGGGCTAGCAGACGAAAAGGTTCGCTGGCAGGACACTGTGGAGAATCTGGAGAATATGCTTGACAACATTTTTGGCGATGTGCTGGTGGCTGCTGGCTTTGTGGCCTACCTGGGGCCCTTCACGGTAAAGAATCCCCTACTGTATCCTAACCAGCTTTATCCCACAAAGAGAGCCCCCTCCCCTTGAGGCCTTACCTCTGTGAGGACAACCTGTGGGGCAGCTCTCCTTCCTTCCCTCATTGTAGCATATAGGTACCAAGCAGGTACACAGCTGTTCACACAAGTTGCAAGAGCCCCTATTGGAAGTATATAAAGGCTCACACATGTGCACCCATGCTAAACACTGCTCTAAAATGCTTCACTGTGTGCCCCACTGAATCCTCAGAGCCATCTTTTGGGAAGACCCTGCAGGCATGACCCACTTCATAGACAAGGGTCTGAGGTTTGTAGGATCCAAGCAGGTCTGAAATGTCTATAATGTCCAGCTCCTCATCTGAGATCTGACTCCTGCATGCAGTGTTGTAGCCAGAGGGGAGGAGAACGCTGTGTGCCTAGTGTGGTGGCCTTAAGTTTCACATCTCCCCAGGGGCAGTACCGTGCAGCGCTCTATGAGTACTGGGTCAACCAGCTCACAGTTTACGGTGTCCCACACACCTCCAAGCCCACGCTGATTTCAACCCTGGGAAACCCCGTGAAGATCCGCTCTTGGCAGGTAACTATCAGAGTGCACTTCAGGCTGGGCCTAGAGCCCCCTGCCTCCTTTCCACCCTCCTTTCCAGTGGATGCCTCCTCTGGATCCTCCTGGTTGCAGCAAGAGGGTGGTGAGAAGAAAAAGAAGCAGGCCAGGTGGGGTTGGGGATTTAGCTCAGTGGCAGAGCGCTTGCCTAGCAAGCGCAAGGCCCTGGGTTCGGTCCCCAGCTCTAAAAATAAAAAAATAAAAAAAGAAGCAGGCCAGGGGTGGCACAGATGCATCTGTGGGGAGAGGTTTCAAGTCAGGGCTAAGCAAGGCCCAAAGGCCGGGAGAGGCCGATGGTGGGCAAGTATAAAGGGCCAGTGGGACTTGGATACCCTGAAGGTAATGTCACTAAGCAAGGATGCAGAAACCACAGGGACAAAGAGGCCCACAGAGGACAGCACCGGGAGAGCATCCGGCAGCAGAAGAGAATCCAGGAGACACGTCCTATCCACCCTGCCATCTCTACCCCTCATGCTCCTCCATCCAAAGCATTCAAGGAGAAACCTACAGCCCTACAGTTAGTGGGTAGCTAATGTCCCAGCCAGCTGTGCTCACACAAGAATCGTGACCGAGCATGGCGCCTGGTTTCCCACAGATTGCTGGCCTCCCCAATGACACTCTGTCAGTGGAGAATGGGGTCATCAATCAATTCTCCCAGCGCTGGACCCACTTCATTGACCCTCAGGGTCAGGCTAACAAATGGATCAAGAACATGGTAAGCAAACCTCCTCACACAGGCTCAGGTGCCTTTCCCAGTGCTCATGGAGCCCTGGGCCCACTCTAAGCTCCCGTAACCCCGCCTTCCCCTGCAGGAGAAGGAGAGTGGGCTAGATGTGTTCAAGCTGAGTGACCGCGACTTCCTGCGCAGCATGGAAAACGCTATCCGCTTTGGCAAGCCTTGCCTTCTGGAAAATGTGGGTGAGGAGCTGGATCCCGCACTGGAGCCCGTGTTGCTTAAGCAGGTAGGCCTGTGGGGAAGGGGAAGCCACGGACTGCAGGCCCGAACAAAGAGCTGTCCTCACTCCAACCACTGCCGGCCCATCTTACCTACTACAGACGTACAAGCAGCAAGGGAACACAGTCCTGAAGTTGGGAGACACAGTGATCCCCTACCATGAGGACTTCAGGATGTACATTACCACCAAGCTGCCCAACCCTCACTATTCACCAGAGGTCTCCACCAAACTCACCCTCATCAACTTTACACTGTCACCCAGGTAAGAGCCTCCACCCAAGACAACACACGCACGCACGCGCACACACACACGCACACGCACCCACACGCACACACGCACCCACACGCACACACGCACGCATGCACACACACACCCACATGCACACATGCACACGCACGTGCACACGCGCACACACACACACACACACACAGCCTGCTACATACTAAAGTCTTCATTTGAGTTGCTACAACCAGACCCTCTTAAGCCGTATCTTACTTGATTATTCACAGCCCCCTTTGCCAATGAAGAATCTAGCTGGCCAGCCCCTGCTACTCAAGGTCTCACTGAGAACCATTGGTTTGAAAGCAACCCTGCATTAGTCCCACAGATTGAGGCTAGGTCTCCCAGGCTGACACTGGCAACGGGCTCTTGATAGATAAGTGTGGACAGCATTGATCCCTGGAGTTCTCGGGCTGTTATAACCATTGATGTCCTCCCCCCTGCCCGGTAGTGGCCTAGAGGACCAGCTACTGGGCCAGGTAGTGGCCGAGGAACGGCCTGATCTGGAAGAGGCCAAGAACCAGCTGATTATCAGTAATGCCAAGATGCGGCAGGAGCTAAAAGACATTGAGGACCAGATCCTGTACCGCCTCAGCTCCTCCGAGGGTAACCCTGTGGACGACGTGGAGCTTATCAAGGTGCTGGAGGCTTCCAAGATGAAGGCTGCTGAGATCCAGGTTGGGAAGTGCCTTCCTTCCTACCAACCTGACCCTACCCGTTTACCCCAACCCTGACTCGCCCCTAACCCCTTACCGTTACCTTCTGCTCTTTGCAGCCTCCCTGGACTTAACACCTCTCCTATTGCCCCTCTACCTAGGCTAAGGTCAGGATTGCAGAGCAGACAGAGAAGGACATTGACCTCACGCGCATGGAGTACATACCTGTGGCTGTCCGCACCCAGATCCTCTTCTTCTGTGTGTCAGACCTGGCCAACGTGGACCCCATGTACCAGTACTCTCTTGAGTGGTTCCTCAACATCTTCCTCTCGGGCATCGCCAACTCAGAGAGAGCAGGTATCTCTAACACAGACATAACAGTCCTGCTCTGAGATGGACGGGATGCTTATGGGTGCACTTCTATGAGCCCCTACCAACCTTCCCCCTTACACCACACACCCCGATACCGAAGAACAAACCACCTCTCATCTTCACCCCACTTAGAGCCCCTTATTGGAAGCATTTGCTGTCCAAGGAGATGCACAGGCTACCCTGCTAGGAAGACTTTCGAACCTGGGCTAGGCCTTGAGATTGTCTCCCTCCCCCCATTTTCCCGTGCTCTGCCACCATTCCTTCTACCCCGTAGACAACCTGAAGAAGCGCATCGTCAACATCAACCGCTACCTAACCTTCAGCCTCTACAGCAATGTCTGCCGCAGCCTCTTTGAGAAGCACAAGCTGATGTTCGCCTTCCTGCTGTGCGTCCGTATTATGATGAATGAGGGCAAGATCAACCAGGTGCAGGAGCAGGCAGATGGCTCAGGGACTGTCTGTCTGTCTGTCTGTCTGTCTGTCTGTCTGTCTGAGGGGTCACCATATTGTGGGCCTGAAAGCACGGGATCATGATAAAGGGAAAGCCAAGCAAAAGAGCATAACACAGTTAAAGGGAACAGAGATCTTTGAAAACACAATCCCTTGCTTAAACACAACAGGGGACTCTAGATTAATATGGCCCAACTGAGGCTATGAACACAGGTCTTCCCAGAGCTTAAATGTGCTACTGAGCAGAGAGATTGTCAAACTGTCCTGAGCCTCCCATACCGGTCTACTCAGGAGCTTCTGTGAACCTCATATCCAAGAAAGGGCAGAGTAGTGGACACTAAGAGTACCTCGGTTTCTCTGGGTAAGTTGCTGGCTACAAGGTGTGGGCACTAACCTAGTCTGTACTCTGCTAGGGTGAGTGGCGCTACCTTTTGTCTGGAGGCTCCATCCAGACCATGTCTGAGAACCCTGCCCCACATTGGCTCTCAGACCGGGCCTGGAGAGACATCTTGGCACTCTCAAACCTGCCAGCCTTTTCTACCTTCTCTACCGACTTCGTGCAGCACCTCCCGAAATTCCAGGCCATCTTTGACAGTGCTGAGCCTCACAGGTGTGCTGGCCCCCAGTATGCCCCCAGGGACCCAAGAGAAGACCCCAGAAATAGGCCCACCCAGAGACCTCCTCTGAAAGGCCTGGTCTTGCCCTGCCTCTATGGCCACATCTCCCTGTGCTTCTAGCCCTGTTCTCTTGGGAACCCCCATACATCTGACAAAGTTCATGGGCCTGTGGTTTCCTGTAGGCTGGTTCTGAGTGATAGGTGGGCTTTATTGCAGGGAGCCCTTGCCTGGCATCTGGAACACATACCTGGACGAGTTCCAGAAACTGCTTATTCTCCGTTGCCTGCGTGGGGATAAAGTTACTAATGCCATGCAGGACTTTGTGGCCAACCACCTGGAACCCCGATTCATTGAGCCCCAGGCAAGTGATGATCCTGGCAGAGCTGGTGTCCTGGGTCTCAGGTAGGTGCTTTGAGACCTACCTTCCGGCCCTGTCCAGGAGAGAACTCTTGGAACACAGATGAGCTAGGACCTCAAAGGCCCTTCTGGCACTGCTCCAGGAACCTCTAGAATCCCTGCCCTTGCCCTGAGCCCTGCCTCTCAGCAGCCCAAGGTGGTCTCATCATCTCTTCCTACCCTTCCAGACAGCCAATCTGTCTGCAGTGTTCAAGGAGTCCAACTCCACAACACCCCTCATCTTTGTGCTGTCACCTGGTACTGACCCTGCTGCTGACCTCTATAAATTTGCAGAAGAAATGAAGTTTTCCAAGAAGCTCTCTGCCATCTCTTTGGGACAGGGTCAGGTAAGGGGAAGGTAAGGAAGAGGTAGGCTAAGGCGGATGAACAGCAGTCCCTACTCAATGTTCCTGTCCCCACAGGGCCCTCGGGCTGAAGCCATGATGCGCAACTCCATAGAGAGGGGCAAGTGGGTCTTCTTTCAGAACTGCCACTTGGCACCAAGCTGGATGCCAGCCCTGGAGCGTCTCATCGAGCACATCAATCCTGACAAGGTGTGCCATGATGCCTGCCCACAAAGTGTACAGGCCAGACTCAGACACATAGATGCATGCCATGATGCAGCTAGAGTATTCTGGATTATTAACTACACTATTATTGGCCTCTGAGTTGCTGGGTCTTGGGGTTGGTGGCTTCCAAGGGCTATGCAGGACAGACTGGTGGCCCCAGGACCTGCTATGCTAAGGCCTGTTCTCAGCCAGTTGTCTGCACTGCCTTATTTCCTAACCAACTCAAGGAAGGAGTGAGTCAGAGGTACCTAGGTCTGGGTCTTTGTGCTCACGCGGTGCTGTGGCCACCAGGTACACCGGGACTTCCGCTTATGGCTCACCAGCTTGCCCAGTAATAAGTTCCCAGTGTCCATCCTACAAAATGGCTCCAAAATGACTATTGAACCGCCACGTGGCGTCAAAGCCAATCTATTGAAGTCCTACAACAGCCTCAGTGATGACTTCCTCCACTCCTGTCAAAAGGTAAGGCATCAGCTAGAGAGATGACGCTCCGTGGTCGAGAGTACTGGTGGCTCTTCCAGATGGACCTGAGTTCAATTCCCATCATCCACATCAGGCAGCTCACAATGGCCTGAAACTCCAGCTCCACAGGGATCTGACAATTCCCATCATCCACATCAGGCAGCTCACAATGGCCTGAAACTCCAGCTCCACAGGGATCTGACAATTCCCATCATCCACATCAGGCAGCTCACAATGGCCTGAAACTCCAGCTCCACAGGATCTGACACCTCTGGCCTCTGTGAGCAACTCACGAGCACACACCCACACAACTCACACATAGGAAAAGGGCTTCAGAGGGGAGACACCTTCTAAGTACCCACCTCCTGTCCCAGCCCTTCCTCCTATGACTCTATCCCTTCCTGTCCCACAGGTTGTGGAGTTCAAGTCCCTGCTGCTATCTCTGTGTCTGTTCCACGGCAACGCACTTGAGCGCCGTAAGTTTGGGCCCCTGGGTTTCAACATCCCCTATGAGTTCACAGATGGAGACCTGCGCATCTGCATCAGTCAGCTCAAGATGTTCCTAGATGAATATGAGGATATCCCCTACAAGGTAGGCAAGGGGAGGCTCGGTGCCACTGACGTGGGCACCTGTAATGGGACCGTTGTTCACCCGTCCCATAGGTTCTCAAGTACACAGCTGGAGAGATCAACTATGGTGGTCGCGTCACTGACGACTGGGACCGACGCTGTGTCATGAACATACTAGAAGACTTCTACAACCCTGCTGTGCTCTCTCCGGAGCACAGGTACAGCAAATCTGGCATATACCACCAGATCCCACCCACCTATGACCTCAATGTGAGTCCGCAGGAAGGGGCCTGCCAGAGGACTTCCCTGGGGTCCCGTGGAGCCTTAATACAGGAGAGGAGGCAGTAGGAAGAGGGACAGCTTTGTCTTCCGGAGCACCAAATGAAAAACCCATCCCACAGTGAGGAATGCGGTCAGTCAGGCCAGAGGGGAGCAGGTTCTATGGGGAGAGATGAACCCTGCCTTGCCAATTCCAAGTATCACTCAGTGTGGTGGTAATGCTGACTCTGAGGGCGGCACTCCCTAAGCACATACTCTAGGGTGGTGGGGGAAGCATCCTGAACTTGGGTTGAGTGAGTACCACATAGGGACTGACAAGAGGGAGCATGTTAGGTTTGAGCAGCTACAGGGTAGGATGGCAGGAAGGGCTGAAGGAAGGCAAGAGCTATGATACACAGCACCACAGAAACCATCTCAGTTCCAGAAGCAACGGTGAAATGAACTAGGAAGGGTAGTGGTGGTCTGAAGGCGGGGGCAGAGCAGGCTGAGGCCTTCACTTTCAGCCGTCTTGCTTCCCAGGGCTACCTCTCCTACATCAAGAGCCTTCCACTCAATGACATGCCTGAGATCTTCGGTCTGCATGACAACGCCAACATCACCTTTGCCCAGAACGAGACGTTTGCCTTATTTGGTGCCATTCTCCAGCTGCAGCCCAAATCCTCCTCCATGGGTGGCCAGAGCCGGGAGGAGGTGGGTAGTAATAGAGGGCCAGGGTTTAGGCAAAGCCAGGCTGCCCTGTCCCGCCTACCCCCAGGAGTACAACTCGATTAGAATCTTGCCATGGCTGAGTAGCCAGCCTTGCCCCTCATGTCTCTTTGGCCCTGCAGTTAGTGGAAGACGTGGCTGAGGACATCCTGGTCCAGGTGCCCAAACCTGTTGACCTGGAGGAGGTGGTAAACAAGTACCCTGTACTGTATGAGGAGTCAATGAACACTGTGCTGGTACAAGAGGTCATTAGGTAATGTCCTGCCACGCCTAGGCAGACCCAGTCAGGCCTGGGCCACTGCTGGAGAGACAGCAGGTGTTACTATTAGCCAGCTGTTGGGCTAAGTACTAAACATCTGTCCTCAACTGTGGCTGCCGATTCTCGTTCTATAGATGGATAAACTGAGCCCCCCCCGCCCCCCCCCCGCCGCCCAAGAATGTTTAAGCCACATATTTGCTAAGGGCCAGGGCTGGTATTGTACCCAGTATGCCTCACCCAGTTCTGCACCTAAGCTTCTGTGTTCTATCGTGGTCTGTGGCCTCAGATGGAGAGGCACAGACACTGCCATAGAACCCCAGCCCACTAACACTTGCTCCTGACCTCACAGGTACAACAAGCTCCTAATGGTGATCACACAGACACTCAGTGACATGCTCAAGGCAATAAAGGGGCTAGTGGTAATGTCCCTGGAGCTAGAGCTGATGTCCACCAGCCTGTACAACAACGCTGTGCCTGAGCTCTGGAAAAGCAAGGCCTACCCGTCGCTCAAGCCACTGGCTTCCTGGATCATGGACCTGCTGCAGCGCCTGAATTTCCTGCATTCCTGGATCAAAAATGGCATCCCATCTGTCTTCTGGATCAGTGGCTTCTTCTTCCCTCAGGCTTTCCTGACAGGCACTCTACAAAACTTTGCCCGAAAGTTCGTCATCTCTATCGACACTATCACCTTTGATTTCAAGGTCTGAAGGAGGGCGGTAGGGAGGGGGGGTTAAAGGTTGGAGTAATCTGAGTAGGAGGTGAAAAGACCCAGGCCAACAGCCCCAGGGGAAATCAGAGGGGCAGGTAACAGACTGTAATGGCAGATAGATGATGGGCAGCCTGCGGCTTTCAGGACAGAGACCTGCCTCCTGATGCAGATCCACATCCTGTTTCCAATGTGGGTGTCTGTGTGCCCACCACAGGTACTGTCCTACGCATCATCAGAGATTGCGGAAAGGCCCAGTACGGGGTGCTATATCTACGGACTGTTCCTGGAAGGCGCTCGCTGGGACCCGTTCGATTTCCAGCTGGCTGAGTCCCGGCCCAAAGAGCTGTACACAGAGATGGCTGTTATCTGGCTTTTGCCAGTAGCTAACCGAAAGGTCCAGAACCAGGACTTCTACCTGTGCCCCATCTACAAGACTCTGACCCGTGCTGGTAAGGCTGCCAAGGAGACTCGTCAACTGCAGGTGGAAGTCTAGGAAGTTAATGCAGACCCCGATTGGCTGACCAGCAAGGCTGGTAGAGGTTTGGCCAGGCCAAAGCCCAATGCAGCAAGGTAGTATCTGGAGGTTCAATTCCCAGCCTGTTTGCCCTCCTTAGTAATCTACTGTTCACCTACAAGCCTCTATGGGCTCAGAAGACCTGAAGCCAAAAGCAGGGATGAAGCAGTGCTGGGCCCAATAGAGACTGAGATGGGTGGTAGCACCTTCCTCTTCAGTCACAGAGACATAAATCTAGGCAGGCCTGAGCCTTGATCAGATCCAGTCACAAAGGAGCCTGACTGTGGGGCCAGGGTCCCT